>NW_026527434.1:0-300000 GCF_022682495.2 Desmodus rotundus | reverse complement strand
CGAGACCCCTCAGGGGTGGGTCACGTGACTCCTCAGGGGTGGGTCACGAGACCCCTCAGGGGTGGGTCACGTGACCCCTCTGGGGTGGGTCATGTGACCCCTCAGGGGTGGGTGACGTGACCCCTCAAGGGTGGGTCAGGAGACACCTCAAGGGTGAGTCCCGTGACCCGAGGGAGGGTTGTGGTGGGGAGCCTGAGTGCGCACGCACGGCCCACGTATAGGCCCGAAACCAGCCAGCCGCGGCTCGGAGAAAAGCCATCTCCTGGGGGCCTCCCCATGTTCCTCCACTCCTCAAGGAGGACCCCTTTACAGATGGAAGAAAAGGGGGATCTTCGCAGTGGTGGGTTCGGGCCAGAGGGGTCTGTGGGTTTGCCTGCACGTACGCCAGGTGCTCTCACAACGGGCCCAGGTGTTCGAGCCCCGTGGAGGCAGAGGGCTGCTTAGTGCTGGATGATAGTGTCCTGCAGGGTTAAGGGACGGCGTGGGCACTCCCAGGGCGACAGAGGGCACCCGGCCTTTAGAGAGTTCCCTGGAAAATTCCCCACCCAGGCCTCTCGTCCACAAGTCTATCCTGCGCACAGTGTCTGTGCGAGGCTAGGAGTGCTTCTGGGCAGTGTTCCCCAGCGGAAATCGCGTGGTCCTCTAGGTGGCAGGGGGGCTCCTGTGTCCACAGACAGGTGCCCAGGGACCCTGTGGAACTGCTGTGACCTCTAAAGGGTGGGTTAGGTGAGCCGAGGGAGGTGTGTGCTTGGGAGCCTGAGTGCGCATGCGCGGCCCACGTATAGGCCCGAAAGGAGCCAGCCGCGGCTCAGAGAAAAGCCATCTCCTGGGGGCCTCCCCATGTTCCTCCACTCCTCAAGAGTGACCCTTTTACGGATGGAAGAAAGGGTGATCTTCGCAGTGGTGGGTTCGGGCCAGAGGGGTCTGCGGGTTTGCCTCCACGTACGCCAGGTGCCCGCACACCGGGCGCAGGTGTTTGAGCCCCGTGGAGGCAGAGGGCTGCTTATTGCTGGATGCAAGTGTCCTGCGGGGTCAAGGAATGGCATGGGCACTCCCCGGGCCACACAGGGCACCGGGCCCTTAGAGAGTTCCATGGGAAATCCCCCGCCCACGCCCCCTGTACCCAAGTCTGTCCTTAGCACACTGTCTGTGCGGGGCTGAAGGTGCTGCTAGGCAGTGTGGCCTGTGGGAAATCGTGCGGTCCTCTGAGTGGCAGGGAGGGCTTCTGTTTCCCCGAACAGGTGCGCAGGGACCCTGTAAAACTGCTGTGACCTCTCAAGGGTGGAGCAGGTGACCTCCCAAGGGTGGGTCACGAGACCCCTCAAGGGTGGGTCACGGGACCCCTCAAGGGTGGGTCACGAGACCCCTAAAGGGCGGGTCACGTGACCCGAAAAGCGTGGGTCACGAGACCCCTCAAGGGTGGGTCACATGACCCCTCAGGGGCGGGTCACGAGACCCCTCAGGGGTGGGTCACGTGACCCCTCTGGGGTGGGTCACGTGACCCCTCAGGGGTGGGTCACCAGACCCCTCAGGGGTGGGTCACGTGACCCCTCTGGGGTGGGTCACGTGACCCCTCTGGGGTGGGTCACGTGACCCCTCAGGGGTGGGTGATGTGACCCCTCAAGGGTGGGTCAGGAGACACCTCAAGGGTGAGTCCCGTGACCCGAGGGAGGGTTGTGGTGGGGAGCCTGAGTGCGCACGCGCGGCCCACGTATAGGCCCGAAACCAGCCAGCCGCGGCTCGGAGAAAGGCCATCTCCTGGGGGCCTCCGCATGTTCCTCCACTCCTCAAGGAGGACCCCTTTACAGATGGAAGAAAAGGGGGATCTTCGCAGTGGTGGGTTCGGGCCAGAGGGGTCTGTGGGTTTGCCTGCACGTACGCCAGGTGCTCTCACAACGGGCCCAGGTGTTCGAGCCCCGTGGAGGCAGAGGGCTGCTTATTGCTGGATGATAGTGTCCTGCAGGGTTAAGGGACGGCGTGGGCACTCCCAGGGCGACAGAGGGCACCTGGCCTTTAGAGAGTTCCCTGGAAAATTCCCCACCCAGGCCTCTCGTCCACAAGTCTATCCTGCGCACAGTGTCTGTGCGAGGCTAGGAGTGCTTCTGGGCAGTGTTCCCCAGCGGTAATCGCGTGGTCCTCTAGGTGGCAGGGGGGCTCCTGTGTCCACAGACAGGTGCCCAGGGACCCTGTGGAACTGCTGTGACCTCTAAAGGGTGGGTTAGGTGAGCCGAGGGAGGTGTGTGCTTGGGAGCCTGAGTGCGCATGCGCGGCCCACGTATAGGCCCGAAACGAGCCAGCCGCGGCTCGGAGGAAAGCCATCTCCTGGGGGCCTCCCCATGTTCTTCCACTCCTCAAGCGTGACCCCTTTACGGATGGAAGAAAGGGTGATCTTCGCAGTGGTGGGTTCGGGCCAGAGGGGTCTGCGGGTTTGCCTCCACGTACGCCAGGTGCCCGCACACCGGGCGCAGGTGTTTGAGCCCCGTGGAGGCAGAGGGCTGCTTATTGCTGGATGCAAGTGTCCTGCGGGGTCAAGGAACGGCATGGGCACTCCCCGGGCCACACAGGGCACCGGGCCCTTAGAGAGTTCCATGGGAAATCCCCCGCCCACGCCCCCTGTACCCAAGTCTGTCCTTAGCACACTGTCTGTGCGGGGCTGAAGGTGCTGCTAGGCAGTGTGGCCTGTGGGAAATCGTGCGGTCCTCTGAGTGGCAGGGAGGGCTTCTGTTTCCCCGAACAGGTGCGCAGGGACCCTGTAAAACTGCTGTGACCTCTCAAGGGTGGAGCAGGTGACCTCCCAAGGGTGGGTCACGAGACCCCTCAAGGGTGGGTCACGGGACCCCTCAAGGGCGGGTCACGTGACCCGAAAAGCGTGGGTCACGAGACCCCTCAAGGGTGGGTCACATGACCCCTCAGGGGCGGGTCACGAGACCCCTCAGGGGTGGGTCACGTGACCCCTCAGGGGCGGGTCACGAGACCCCTCAGGGGTGGGTCACGAGACCCCTCAGGGGTGGGTCACGTGACCCCTCAAGGGTGGGGCAGGTGACCTCCCAAGGGTGGGTCACGGGACCCCTCAAGGGTGGGTCACGAGACCCCTAAAGGGCTGGTCACGTGACCCGAAAAGCGTGGGTCACGAGACCCCTCAAGGGTTGGTCACGTGACCCCTCAGGGGTGGGTCACGAGACCCCTCTGGTGTGGGTCACGTGACCCCTCAGGGGTGGGTCACGTGACCCCTCTGGGGTGGGTCACGAGACACCTCAGGGGTGGGTGACGTGACCCCTCAAGGGTGGGTCAGGAGACACCTCAAGGGTGAGTCCCGTGACCCGAGGGAGGGTTGTGGTGGGGAGCCTGAGTGCGCACGCACGGCCCACGTATAGGCCCGAAACCAGCCAGCCGCGGCTCGGAGAAAAGCCATCTCCTGGGGGCCTCCCCATGTTCCTCCACTCCTCAAGGAGGACCCCTTTACAGATGGAAGAAAAGGGGGATCTTCGCAGTGGTGGGTTCGGGCCAGAGGGGTCTGTGGGTTTGCCTGCACGTACGCCAGGTGCTCTCACAACGGGCCCAGGTGTTCGAGCCCCGTGGAGGCAGAGGGCTGCTTAGTGCTGGATGATAGTGTCCTGCAGGGTTAAGGGACGGCGTGGGCACTCCCAGGGCGACAGAGGGCACCCGGCCTTTAGAGAGTTCCCTGGAAAATTCCCCACCCAGGCCTCTCGTCCACAAGTCTATCCTGCGCACAGTGTCTGTGCGAGGCTAGGAGTGCTTCTGGGCAGTGTTCCCCAGCGGAAATCGCGTGGTCCTCTAGGTGGCAGGGGGGCTCCTGTGTCCACAGACAGGTGCCCAGGGACCCTGTGGAACTGCTGTGACCTCTAAAGGGTGGGTTAGGTGAGCCGAGGGAGGTGTGTGCTTGGGAGCCTGAGTGCGCATGCACGGCCCACGTATAGGCCCGAAAGGAGCCAGCCGCGGCTCAGAGAAAAGCCATCTCCAGGGGGCCTCCCCATGTTCCTCCACTCCTCAAGAGTGACCCTTTTACGGATGGAAGAAAGGGTGATCTTCGCAGTGGTGGGTTCGGGCCAGAGGGGTCTGCGGGTTTGCCTCCACGTACGCCAGGTGCCCGCACACCGGGCGCAGGTGTTTGAGCCCCGTGGAGGCAGAGGGCTGCTTATTGCTGGATGCAAGTGTCCTGCGGGGTCAAGGAATGGCATGGGCACTCCCCGGGCCACACAGGGCACCGGGCCCTTAGAGAGTTCCATGGGAAATCCCCCGCCCACGCCCCCTGTACCCAAGTCTGTCCTTAGCACACTGTCTGTGCGGGGCTGAAGGTGCTGCTAGGCAGTGTGGCCTGTGGGAAATCGTGCGGTCCTCTGAGTGGCAGGGAGGTCTTCTGTTTCGCCGAACAGGTGCGCAGGGACCCTGTAAAACTGCTGTGACCTCTCAAGGTGGGTCATGTGACCCCTCAAGGGTGGGGCAGGTGACCTCCCAAGGGTGGGTCACGAGACCCCTCAAGGGTGGGTCACGGGACCCCTCAAGGGTGGGTCACGAGACCCCTAAAGGGCGGGTCACGTGACCCGAAAAGCGTGGGTCACGAGACCCCTCAGGTGTGGGTCACGAGACCCCTCTGGGGTGGGTCACGTGACCCCTCTGGGGTGGGTCACGTGACCCCTCTGGGGTGGGTCACGAGACCCCTCAGGGATGGGTCACGAGACCCCTCAGGGGTGGGTCACGAGATCCCTCAGGGGTGGGTCACGTGACCCCTCTGGGGTGGGTCACGTGACCCCTCTGGGGTGGGTCACGTGACCCCTCAGGGGTGGGTGACGTGACCCCTCAAGGGTGGGTCAGGAGACACCTCAAGGGTGAGTCCCGTGACCCGAGGGAGGGTTGTGGTGGGGAGCCTGAGTGCGCACGCGCGGCCCACGTATAGGCCCGAAACCAGCCAGCCGCGGCTCGGAGAAAAGCCATCTCCTGGGGGCCTCCCCATGTTCCTCCACTCCTCAAGGAGGACCCCTTTACAGATGGAAGAAAAGGGGGATCTTCGCAGTGGTGGGTTCGGGCCAGAGGGGTCTGTGGGTTTGCCTGCACGTACGCCAGGTGCTCTCACAACGGGCCCAGGTGTACGAGCCCCGTAGAGGCAGAGGGCTGCTTAGTGCTGGATGATAGTGTCCTGCAGGGTTAAGGGACGGCGTGGGCACTCCCAGGGCGACAGAGGGCACCCGGCCTTTAGAGAGTTCCCTGGAAAATTCCCCACACAGGCCTCTCGTCCACAAGTCTATCCTGCGCACAGTGTCTGTGCGAGGCTAGGAGTGCTTCTGGGCAGTGTTCCCCAGCGGTAATCGCGTGGTCCTCTAGGTGGCAGGGGGGCTCCTGTGTCCACAGACAGGTGCCCAGGGACCCTGTGGAACTGCTGTGACCTCTAAAGGGTGGGTTAGGTGAGCCGAGGGAGGTGTGTGCTTGGGAGCCTGAGTGCGCATGCGCGGCCCACGTATAGGCCCGATACGAGCCAGCCGCGGCTCGGAGGAAAGCCATCTCCTGGGGGCCTCCCCATGTTCTTCCACTCCTCAAGCGTGACCCCTTTACGGATGGAAGAAAGGGTGATCTTCGCAGTGGTGGGTTCGGGCCAGAGGGGTCTGCGGGTTTGCCTCCACGTACGCCAGGTGCCCGCACACCAGGCGCAGGTGTTTGAGCCCCGTGGAGGCAGAGGGCTGCTTATTGCTGGATGCAAGTGTCCTGCGGGGTCAAGGAACGGCATGGGCACTCCCCGGGCCACACAGGGCACCGGGCCCTTAGAGTGTTCCATGGGAAATCCCCCGCCCACGCCCCCTGTACCCAAGTCTGTCCTTAGCACACTGTCTGTGCGGGGCTGAAGGTGCTGCTAGGCAGTGTGGCCTGTGGGAAATCGTGCGGTCCTCTGAGTGGCAGGGAGGTCTTCTGTTTCGCCGAACAGGTGCGCAGGGACCCTGTAAAACTGCTGTGACCTCTCAAGGTGGGTCATGTGACCCCTCAAGGGTGGGGCAGGTGACCTCCCAAGGGTGGGTCACGAGACCCCTCAAGGGTGGGTCACGGGACCCCTCAAGGGTGGGTCACGACACCCCTAAAGGGCTGGTCACGTGACCCGAAAAGCGTGGGTCACGAGACCCCTCAAGGGTTGGTCACGTGACCCCTCAGGGGTGGGTCACGAGACCCCTCTGGGGTGGGTCACGTGACCCCTCAGGGGTGGGTCACGTGACCCCTCTGGGGTGGGTCACGAGACCCCTCAGGGGTGGGTCACGTGACTCCTCAGGGGTGGGTCACGAGACCCCTCAGGGGTGGGTCACGTGACCCCTCTGGGGTGGGTCATGTGACCCCTCAGGGGTGGGTGACGTGACCCCTCAAGGGTGGGTCAGGAGACACCTCAAGGGTGAGTCCCGTGACCCGAGGGAGGGTTGTGGTGGGGAGCCTGAGTGCGCACGCACGGCCCACGTATAGGCCCGAAACCAGCCAGCCGCGGCTCGGAGAAAAGCCATCTCCTGGGGGCCTCCCCATGTTCCTCCACTCCTCAAGGAGGACCCCTTTACAGATGGAAGAAAAGGGGGATCTTCGCAGTGGTGGGTTCGGGCCAGAGGGGTCTGTGGGTTTGCCTGCACGTACGCCAGGTGCTCTCACAACGGGCCCAGGTGTTCGAGCCCCGTGGAGGCAGAGGGCTGCTTAGTGCTGGATGATAGTGTCCTGCAGGGTTAAGGGACGGCGTGGGCACTCCCAGGGCGACAGAGGGCACCCGGCCTTTAGAGAGTTCCCTGGAAAATTCCCCACCCAGGCCTCTCGTCCACAAGTCTATCCTGCGCACAGTGTCTGTGCGAGGCTAGGAGTGCTTCTGGGCAGTGTTCCCCAGCGGAAATCGCGTGGTCCTCTAGGTGGCAGGGGGGCTCCTGTGTCCACAGACAGGTGCCCAGGGACCCTGTGGAACTGCTGTGACCTCTAAAGGGTGGGTTAGGTGAGCCGAGGGAGGTGTGTGCTTGGGAGCCTGAGTGCGCATGCGCGGCCCACGTATAGGCCCGAAAGGAGCCAGCCGCGGCTCAGAGAAAAGCCATCTCCTGGGGGCCTCCCCATGTTCCTCCACTCCTCAAGAGTGACCCTTTTACGGATGGAAGAAAGGGTGATCTTCGCAGTGGTGGGTTCGGGCCAGAGGGGTCTGCGGGTTTGCCTCCACGTACGCCAGGTGCCCGCACACCGGGCGCAGGTGTTTGAGCCCCGTGGAGGCAGAGGGCTGCTTATTGCTGGATGCAAGTGTCCTGCGGGGTCAAGGAATGGCATGGGCACTCCCCGGGCCACACAGGGCACCGGGCCCTTAGAGAGTTCCATGGGAAATCCCCCGCCCACGCCCCCTGTACCCAAGTCTGTCCTTAGCACACTGTCTGTGCGGGGCTGAAGGTGCTGCTAGGCAGTGTGGCCTGTGGGAAATCGTGCGGTCCTCTGAGTGGCAGGGAGGGCTTCTGTTTCCCCGAACAGGTGCGCAGGGACCCTGTAAAACTGCTGTGACCTCTCAAGGGTGGAGCAGGTGACCTCCCAAGGGTGGGTCACGAGACCCCTCAAGGGTGGGTCACGGGACCCCTCAAGGGTGGGTCACGAGACCCCTAAAGGGCGGGTCACGTGACCCGAAAAGCGTGGGTCACGAGACCCCTCAAGGGTGGGTCACATGACCCCTCAGGGGCGGGTCACGAGACCCCTCAGGGGTGGGTCACGTGACCCCTCTGGGGTGGGTCACGTGACCCCTCAGGGGTGGGTCACCAGACCCCTCAGGGGTGGGTCACGTGACCCCTCTGGGGTGGGTCACGTGACCCCTCTGGGGTGGGTCACGTGACCCCTCAGGGGTGGGTGATGTGACCCCTCAAGGGTGGGTCAGGAGACACCTCAAGGGTGAGTCCCGTGACCCGAGGGAGGGTTGTGGTGGGGAGCCTGAGTGCGCACGCGCGGCCCACGTATAGGCCCGAAACCAGCCAGCCGCGGCTCGGAGAAAGGCCATCTCCTGGGGGCCTCCGCATGTTCCTCCACTCCTCAAGGAGGACCCCTTTACAGATGGAAGAAAAGGGGGATCTTCGCAGTGGTGGGTTCGGGCCAGAGGGGTCTGTGGGTTTGCCTGCACGTACGCCAGGTGCTCTCACAACGGGCCCAGGTGTTCGAGCCCCGTGGAGGCAGAGGGCTGCTTATTGCTGGATGATAGTGTCCTGCAGGGTTAAGGGACGGCGTGGGCACTCCCAGGGCGACAGAGGGCACCTGGCCTTTAGAGAGTTCCCTGGAAAATTCCCCACCCAGGCCTCTCGTCCACAAGTCTATCCTGCGCACAGTGTCTGTGCGAGGCTAGGAGTGCTTCTGGGCAGTGTTCCCCAGCGGTAATCGCGTGGTCCTCTAGGTGGCAGGGGGGCTCCTGTGTCCACAGACAGGTGCCCAGGGACCCTGTGGAACTGCTGTGACCTCTAAAGGGTGGGTTAGGTGAGCCGAGGGAGGTGTGTGCTTGGGAGCCTGAGTGCGCATGCGCGGCCCACGTATAGGCCCGAAACGAGCCAGCCGCGGCTCGGAGGAAAGCCATCTCCTGGGGGCCTCCCCATGTTCTTCCACTCCTCAAGCGTGACCCCTTTACGGATGGAAGAAAGGGTGATCTTCGCAGTGGTGGGTTCGGGCCAGAGGGGTCTGCGGGTTTGCCTCCACGTACGCCAGGTGCCCGCACACCGGGCGCAGGTGTTTGAGCCCCGTGGAGGCAGAGGGCTGCTTATTGCTGGATGCAAGTGTCCTGCGGGGTCAAGGAACGGCATGGGCACTCCCCGGGCCACACAGGGCACCGGGCCCTTAGAGAGTTCCATGGGAAATCCCCCGCCCACGCCCCCTGTACCCAAGTCTGTCCTTAGCACACTGTCTGTGCGGGGCTGAAGGTGCTGCTAGGCAGTGTGGCCTGTGGGAAATCGTGCGGTCCTCTGAGTGGCAGGGAGGGCTTCTGTTTCCCCGAACAGGTGCGCAGGGACCCTGTAAAACTGCTGTGACCTCTCAAGGGTGGAGCAGGTGACCTCCCAAGGGTGGGTCACGAGACCCCTCAAGGGTGGGTCACGGGACCCCTCAAGGGCGGGTCACGTGACCCGAAAAGGGTGGGTCACGAGACCCCTCAAGGGTGGGTCACATGACCCCTCAGGGGCGGGTCACGAGACCCCTCAGGGGTGGGTCACGTGACCCCTCAGGGGCGGGTCACGAGACCCCTCAGGGGTGGGTCACGAGACCCCTCAGGGGTGGGTCACGTGACCCCTCAAGGGTGGGGCAGGTGACCTCCCAAGGGTGGGTCACGGGACCCCTCAAGGGTGGGTCACGAGACCCCTAAAGGGCTGGTCACGTGACCCGAAAAGCGTGGGTCACGAGACCCCTCAAGGGTTGGTCACGTGACCCCTCAGGGGTGGGTCACGAGACCCCTCTGGTGTGGGTCACGTGACCCCTCAGGGGTGGGTCACGTGACCCCTCTGGGGTGGGTCACGAGACACCTCAGGGGTGGGTGACGTGACCCCTCAAGGGTGGGTCAGGAGACACCTCAAGGGTGAGTCCCGTGACCCGAGGGAGGGTTGTGGTGGGGAGCCTGAGTGCGCACGCACGGCCCACGTATAGGCCCGAAACCAGCCAGCCGCGGCTCGGAGAAAAGCCATCTCCTGGGGGCCTCCCCATGTTCCTCCACTCCTCAAGGAGGACCCCTTTACAGATGGAAGAAAAGGGGGATCTTCGCAGTGGTGGGTTCGGGCCAGAGGGGTCTGTGGGTTTGCCTGCACGTACGCCAGGTGCTCTCACAACGGGCCCAGGTGTTCGAGCCCCGTGGAGGCAGAGGGCTGCTTAGTGCTGGATGATAGTGTCCTGCAGGGTTAAGGGACGGCGTGGGCACTCCCAGGGCGACAGAGGGCACCCGGCCTTTAGAGAGTTCCCTGGAAAATTCCCCACCCAGGCCTCTCGTCCACAAGTCTATCCTGCGCACAGTGTCTGTGCGAGGCTAGGAGTGCTTCTGGGCAGTGTTCCCCAGCGGAAATCGCGTGGTCCTCTAGGTGGCAGGGGGGCTCCTGTGTCCACAGACAGGTGCCCAGGGACCCTGTGGAACTGCTGTGACCTCTAAAGGGTGGGTTAGGTGAGCCGAGGGAGGTGTGTGCTTGGGAGCCTGAGTGCGCATGCACGGCCCACGTATAGGCCCGAAAGGAGCCAGCCGCGGCTCAGAGAAAAGCCATCTCCAGGGGGCCTCCCCATGTTCCTCCACTCCTCAAGAGTGACCCTTTTACGGATGGAAGAAAGGGTGATCTTCGCAGTGGTGGGTTCGGGCCAGAGGGGTCTGCGGGTTTGCCTCCACGTACGCCAGGTGCCCGCACACCGGGCGCAGGTGTTTGAGCCCCGTGGAGGCAGAGGGCTGCTTATTGCTGGATGCAAGTGTCCTGCGGGGTCAAGGAATGGCATGGGCACTCCCCGGGCCACACAGGGCACCGGGCCCTTAGAGAGTTCCATGGGAAATCCCCCGCCCACGCCCCCTGTACCCAAGTCTGTCCTTAGCACACTGTCTGTGCGGGGCTGAAGGTGCTGCTAGGCAGTGTGGCCTGTGGGAAATCGTGCGGTCCTCTGAGTGGCAGGGAGGTCTTCTGTTTCGCCGAACAGGTGCGCAGGGACCCTGTAAAACTGCTGTGACCTCTCAAGGTGGGTCATGTGACCCCTCAAGGGTGGGGCAGGTGACCTCCCAAGGGTGGGTCACGAGACCCCTCAAGGGTGGGTCACGGGACCCCTCAAGGGTGGGTCACGAGACCCCTAAAGGGCGGGTCACGTGACCCGAAAAGCGTGGGTCACGAGACCCCTCAGGTGTGGGTCACGAGACCCCTCTGGGGTGGGTCACGTGACCCCTCTGGGGTGGGTCACGTGACCCCTCTGGGGTGGGTCACGAGACCCCTCAGGGATGGGTCACGAGACCCCTCAGGGGTGGGTCACGAGATCCCTCAGGGGTGGGTCACGTGACCCCTCTGGGGTGGGTCACGTGACCCCTCTGGGGTGGGTCACGTGACCCCTCAGGGGTGGGTGACGTGACCCCTCAAGGGTGGGTCAGGAGACACCTCAAGGGTGAGTCCCGTGACCCGAGGGAGGGTTGTGGTGGGGAGCCTGAGTGCGCACGCGCGGCCCACGTATAGGCCCGAAACCAGCCAGCCGCGGCTCGGAGAAAAGCCATCTCCTGGGGGCCTCCCCATGTTCCTCCACTCCTCAAGGAGGACCCCTTTACAGATGGAAGAAAAGGGGGATCTTCGCAGTGGTGGGTTCGGGCCAGAGGGGTCTGTGGGTTTGCCTGCACGTACGCCAGGTGCTCTCACAACGGGCCCAGGTGTTCGAGCCCCGTGGAGGCAGAGGGCTGCTTATTGCTGGATGATAGTGTCCTGCAGGGTTAAGGGACGGCGTGGGCACTCCCAGGGCGACAGAGGGCACCTGGCCTTTAGAGAGTTCCCTGGAAAATTCCCCACACAGGCCTCTCGTCCACAAGTCTATCCTGCGCACAGTGTCTGTGCGAGGCTAGGAGTGCTTCTGGGCAGTGTTCCCCAGCGGTAATCGCGTGGTCCTCTAGGTGGCAGGGGGGCTCCTGTGTCCACAGACAGGTGCCCAGGGACCCTGTGGAACTGCTGTGACCTCTAAAGGGTGGGTTAGGTGAGCCGAGGGAGGTGTGTGCTTGGGAGCCTGAGTGCGCATGCGCGGCCCACGTATAGGCCCGATACGAGCCAGCCGCGGCTCGGAGGAAAGCCATCTCCTGGGGGCCTCCCCATGTTCTTCCACTCCTCAAGCGTGACCCCTTTACGGATGGAAGAAAGGGTGATCTTCGCAGTGGTGGGTTCGGGCCAGAGGGGTCTGCGGGTTTGCCTCCACGTACGCCAGGTGCCCGCACACCAGGCGCAGGTGTTTGAGCCCCGTGGAGGCAGAGGGCTGCTTATTGCTGGATGCAAGTGTCCTGCGGGGTCAAGGAACGGCATGGGCACTCCCCGGGCCACACAGGGCACCGGGCCCTTAGAGTGTTCCATGGGAAATCCCCCGCCCACGCCCCCTGTACCCAAGTCTGTCCTTAGCACACTGTCTGTGCGGGGCTGAAGGTGCTGCTAGGCAGTGTGGCCTGTGGGAAATCGTGCGGTCCTCTGAGTGGCAGGGAGGTCTTCTGTTTCGCCGAACAGGTGCGCAGGGACCCTGTAAAACTGCTGTGACCTCTCAAGGTGGGTCATGTGACCCCTCAAGGGTGGGGCAGGTGACCTCCCAAGGGTGGGTCACGAGACCCCTCAAGGGTGGGTCACGGGACCCCTCAAGGGTGGGTCACGAGACCCCTAAAGGGCGGGTCACGTGACCCGAAAAGCGTGGGTCACGAGACCCCTCAAGGGTGGGTCACGTGACCCCTCAGGGGTGGGTCACGAGACCCCTCTGGGGTGGGTCACGTGACCCCTCTGGGGTGGGTCACGTGACCCCTCTGGGGTGGGTCACGAGACCCCTCAGGGGTGGGTCACGTGACCCCTCAGGGGTGGGTCACGTGACCCCTCAGGGGTGGGTCACGTGACCCCTCAGGGGTGGGTCACGAGACCCCTCAGGGGTGGGTCACGAGACCCCTCAGGGGTGGGTCACGTGACCCCTCTGGGGTGGGTCACGTGACCCCTCTTGGGTGGGTCACGAGACCCCTCAGGGGTGGGTCACGTGACCCCTCAGGGGTGGGTCACGTGACCCCTCAGGGGTGGGTCACGTGACCCCTCAGGGGTGGATCAGGAGACACATCAAGGGTGAGTCCCGTGACCCGAGGGAGGGTTGTGGTGGGGAGCCTGAGTGCGCACGCGCGGCCCACGTATAGGCCCGAAACCAGCCAGCCGCGGCTCGGAGAAAAGCCATCTCCTGGGGGCCTCCCCATGTTCCTCCACTCCTCAAGGAGGACCCCTTTACAGATGGAAGAAAAGGGGGATCTTCGCAGTGGTGGGTTCGGGCCAGAGGGGTCTGTGGGTTTGCCTGCACGTACGCCAGGTGCTCTCACAACGGGCCCAGGTGTTCGAGCCCCGTGGAGGCAGAGGGCTGCTTAGTGCTGGATGATAGTGTCCTGCAGGGTTAAGGGACGGCGTGGGCACTCCCAGGGCGACAGAGGGCACCCGGCCTTTAGAGAGTTCCCTGGAAAATTCCCCACCCAGGCCTCTCGTCCACAAGTCTATCCTGCGCACAGTGTCTGTGCGAGGCTAGGAGTGCTTCTGGGCAGTGTTCCCCAGCGGTAATCGCGTGGTCCTCTAGGTGGCAGGGGGGCTCCTGTGTCCACAGACAGGTGCCCAGGGACCCTGTGGAACTGCTGTGACCTCTAAAGGGTGGGTTAGGTGAGGCGAGGGAGGTGTGTGCTTGGGAGCCTGAGTGCGCACGCGCCGCCCACGTATAGGCCCGAAACGAGCCAGCCGCGGCTCGGAGAAAGGCCATCTCCTGGGGGCCTCCCCATGTTCCTCCACTCCTCAAGGAGGACCCCTTTACAGATGGAAGAAAAGGGGGATCTTCGCAGTGGTGGGTTCGGGCCAGAGGGGTCTGTGGGTTTGCCTGCACGTACGCCAGGTGCTCTCACAACTGGCCCAGGTGTTCGAGCCCCGTGGAGGCAGAGGGCTGCTTAGTGCTGGATGATAGTGTCCTGCAGGGTTAAGGGACGGCGTGGGCACTCCCAGGGCGACAGAGGGCACCCGGCCTTTAGAGAGTTCCCTGGAAAATTCCCCACCCAGGCCTCTCGTCCACAAGTCTATCCTGCGCACAGTGTCTGTGCGAGGCTAGGAGTGCTTCTGGGCAGTGTTCCCCAGCGGAAATCGCGTGGTCCTCTAGGTGGCAGGGGGGCTCCTGTGTCCACAGACAGGTGCCCAGGGACCCTGTGGAACTGCTGTGACCTCTAAAGGGTGGGTTAGGTGAGCCGAGGGAGGTGTGTGCTTGGGAGCCTGAGTGCGCATGCGCGGCCCACGTATAGGCCCGAAAGGAGCCAGCCGCGGCTCAGAGAAAAGCCATCTCCTGGGGGCCTCCCCATGTTCCTCCACTCCTCAAGAGTGACCCTTTTACGGATGGAAGAAAGGGTGATCTTCGCAGTGGTGGGTTCGGGCCAGAGGGGTCTGCGGGTTTGCCTCCACGTACGCCAGGTGCCCGCACACCGGGCGCAGGTGTTTGAGCCCCGTGGAGGCAGAGGGCTGCTTATTGCTGGATGCAAGTGTCCTGCGGGGTCAAGGAATGGCATGGGCACTCCCCGGGCCACACAGGGCACCGGGCCCTTAGAGAGTTCCATGGGAAATCCCCCGCCCACGCCCCCTGTACCCAAGTCTGTCCTTAGCACACTGTCTGTGCGGGGCTGAAGGTGCTGCTAGGCAGTGTGGCCTGTGGGAAATCGTGCGGTCCTCTGAGTGGCAGGGAGGGCTTCTGTTTCCCCGAACAGGTGCGCAGGGACCCTGTAAAACTGCTGTGACCTCTCAAGGGTGGAGCAGGTGACCTCCCAAGGGTGGGTCACGAGACCCCTCAAGGGTGGGTCACGGGACCCCTCAAGGGTGGGTCACGAGACCCCTAAAGGGCGGGTCACGTGACCCGAAAAGCGTGGGTCACGAGACCCCTCAAGGGTGGGTCACATGACCCCTCAGGGGCGGGTCACGAGACCCCTCAGGGGTGGGTCACGTGACCCCTCTGGGGTGGGTCACGTGACCCCTCAGGGGTGGGTCACCAGACCCCTCAGGGGTGGGTCACGTGACCCCTCTGGGGTGGGTCACGTGACCCCTCAGGGGTGGGTGATGTGACCCCTCAAGGGTGGGTCAGGAGACACCTCAAGGGTGAGTCCCGTGACCCGAGGGAGGGTTGTGGTGGGGAGCCTGAGTGCGCACGCGCGGCCCACGTATAGGCCCGAAACCAGCCAGCCGCGGCTCGGAGAAAGGCCATCTCCTGGGGGCCTCCGCATGTTCCTCCACTCCTCAAGGAGGACCCCTTTACAGATGGAAGAAAAGGGGGATCTTCGCAGTGGTGGGTTCGGGCCAGAGGGGTCTGTGGGTTTGCCTGCACGTACGCCAGGTGCTCTCACAACGGGCCCAGGTGTTCGAGCCCCGTGGAGGCAGAGGGCTGCTTATTGCTGGATGATAGTGTCCTGCAGGGTTAAGGGACGGCGTGGGCACTCCCAGGGCGACAGAGGGCACCTGGCCTTTAGAGAGTTCCCTGGAAAATTCCCCACCCAGGCCTCTCGTCCACAAGTCTATCCTGCGCACAGTGTCTGTGCGAGGCTAGGAGTGCTTCTGGGCAGTGTTCCCCAGCGGTAATCGCGTGGTCCTCTAGGTGGCAGGGGGGCTCCTGTGTCCACAGACAGGTGCCCAGGGACCCTGTGGAACTGCTGTGACCTCTAAAGGGTGGGTTAGGTGAGCCGAGGGAGGTGTGTGCTTGGGAGCCTGAGTGCGCATGCGCGGCCCACGTATAGGCCCGAAACGAGCCAGCCGCGGCTCGGAGGAAAGCCATCTCCTGGGGGCCTCCCCATGTTCTTCCACTCCTCAAGCGTGACCCCTTTACGGATGGAAGAAAGGGTGATCTTCGCAGTGGTGGGTTCGGGCCAGAGGGGTCTGCGGGTTTGCCTCCACGTACGCCAGGTGCCCGCACACCGGGCGCAGGTGTTTGAGCCCCGTGGAGGCAGAGGGCTGCTTATTGCTGGATGCAAGTGTCCTGCGGGGTCAAGGAACGGCATGGGCACTCCCCGGGCCACACAGGGCACCGGGCCCTTAGAGAGTTCCATGGGAAATCCCCCGCCCACGCCCCCTGTACCCAAGTCTGTCCTTAGCACACTGTCTGTGCGGGGCTGAAGGTGCTGCTAGGCAGTGTGGCCTGTGGGAAATCGTGCGGTCCTCTGAGTGGCAGGGAGGTCTTCTGTTTCGCCGAACAGGTGCGCAGGGACCCTGTAAAACTGCTGTGACCTCTCAAGGTGGGTCATGTGACCCCTCAAGGGTGGGGCAGGTGACCTCCCAAGGGTGGGTCACGAGACCCCTCAAGGGTGGGTCACGGGACCCCTCAAGGGTGGGTCACGAGACCCCTAAAGGGCTGGTCACGTGACCCGAAAAGCGTGGGTCACGAGACCCCTCAAGGGTTGGTCACGTGACCCCTCAGGGGTGGGTCACGAGACCCCTCATGGGTGGGTCACGTGACCCCTCTGGGGTGGGTCATGTGACCCCTCAGGGGTGGGTGATGTGACCCCTCAAGGGTGGGTCAGGAGACACCTCAAGGGTGAGTCCCGTGACCTGAGGGAGGGTTGTGGTGGGGAGCCTGAGTGCGCACGCACGGCCCACGTATAGGCCCGAAACCAGCCAGCCGCGGCTCGGAGAAAAGCCATCTCCTGGGGGCCTCCCCATGTTCCTCCACTCCTCAAGGAGGACCCCTTTACAGATGGAAGAAAAGGGGGATCTTCGCAGTGGTGGGTTCGGGCCAGAGGGGTCTGTGGGTTTGCCTGCACGTACGCCAGGTGCTCTCACAACGGGCCCAGGTGTTCGAGCCCCGTGGAGGCAGAGGGCTGCTTAGTGCTGGATGATAGTGTCCTGCAGGGTTAAGGGACGGCGTGGGCACTCCCAGGGCGACAGAGGGCACCCGGCCTTTAGAGAGTTCCCTGGAAAATTCCCCACCCAGGCCTCTCGTCCACAAGTCTATCCTGCGCACAGTGTCTGTGCGAGGCTAGGAGTGCTTCTGGGCAGTGTTCCCCAGCGGTAATCGCGTGGTCCTCTAGGTGGCAGGGGGGCTCCTGTGTCCACAGACAGGTGCCCAGGGACCCTGTGGAACTGCTGTGACCTCTAAAGGGTGGGTTAGGTGAGCCGAGGGAGGTGTGTGCTTGGGAGCCTGAGTGCGCATGCGCGGCCCACGTATAGGCCCGAAAGGAGCCAGCCGCGGCTCAGAGAAAAGCCATCTCCTGGGGGCCTCCCCATGTTCCTCCACTCCTCAAGAGTGACCCTTTTACGGATGGAAGAAAGGGTGATCTTCGCAGTGGTGGGTTCGGGCCAGAGGGGTCTGCGGGTTTGCCTCCACGTACGCCAGGTGCCCGCACACCGGGCGCAGGTGTTTGAGCCCCGTGGAGGCAGAGGGCTGCTTATTGCTGGATGCAAGTGTCCTGCGGGGTCAAGGAATGGCATGGGCACTCCCCGGGCCACACAGGGCACCGGGCCCTTAGAGAGTTCCATGGGAAATCCCCCGCCCACGCCCCCTGTACCCAAGTCTGTCCTTAGCACACTGTCTGTGCGGGGCTGAAGGTGCTGCTAGGCAGTGTGGCCTGTGGGAAATCGTGCGGTCCTCTGAGTGGCAGGGAGGGCTTCTGTTTCCCCGAACAGGTGCGCAGGGACCCTGTAAAACTGCTGTGACCTCTCAAGGGTGGAGCAGGTGACCTCCCAAGGGTGGGTCACGAGACCCCTCAAGGGTGGGTCACGGGACCCCTCAAGGGTGGGTCACGAGACCCCTAAAGGGCGGGTCACGTGACCCGAAAAGCGTGGGACACGAGACCCCTCAAGGGTGGGTCACATGACCCCTCAGGGGCGGGTCACGAGACCCCTCAGGGGTGGGTCACGTGACCCCTCTGGGGTGGGTCACGTGACCCCTCAGGGGTGGGTCACCAGACCCCTCAGGGGTGGGTCACGTGACCCCTCTGGGGTGGGTCACGTGACCCCTCTGGGGTGGGTCACGTGACCCCTCAGGGGTGGGTGATGTGACCCCTCAAGGGTGGGTCAGGAGACACCTCAAGGGTGAGTCCCGTGACCCGAGGGAGGGTTGTGGTGGGGAGCCTGAGTGCGCACGCGCCGCCCACGTATAGGCCCGAAACCAGCCAGCCGCGGCTCGGAGAAAAGCCATCTCCTGGGGGCCTCCCCATGTTCTTCCACTCCTCAAGCGTGACCCCTTTACGGATGGAAGAAAGGGTGATCTTCGCAGTGGTGGGTTCGGGCCAGAGGGGTCTGCGGGTTTGCCTCCACGTACGCCAGGTGCCCGCACACCAGGCGCAGGTGTTTGAGCCCCGTGGAGGCAGAGGGCTGCTTATTGCTGGATGCAAGTGTCCTGCGGGGTCAAGGAACGGCATGGGCACTCCCCGGGCCACACAGGGCACCGGGCCCTTAGAGTGTTCCATGGGAAATCCCCCGCCCACGCCCCCTGTACCCAAGTCTGTCCTTAGCACACTGTCTGTGCGGGGCTGAAGGTGCTGCTAGGCAGTGTGGCCTGTGGGAAATCGTGCGGTCCTCTGAGTGGCAGGGAGGTCTTCTGTTTCGCCGAACAGGTGCGCAGGGACCCTGTAAAACTGCTGTGACCTCTCAAGGTGGGTCATGTGACCCCTCAAGGGTGGGGCAGGTGACCTCCCAAGGGTGGGTCACGAGACCCCTCAAGGGTGGGTCACGGGACCCCTCAAGGGTGGGTCACGACACCCCTAAAGGGCTGGTCACGTGACCCGAAAAGCGTGGGTCACGAGACCCCTCAAGGGTTGGTCACGTGACCCCTCAGGGGTGGGTCACGAGACCCCTCTGGGGTGGGTCACGTGACCCCTCAGGGGTGGGTCACGTGACCCCTCTGGGGTGGGTCACGAGACCCCTCACGGGTGGGTCACGTGACTCCTCAGGGGTGGGTCACGAGACCCCTCAGGGGTGGGTCACGTGACCCCTCTGGGGTGGGTCATGTGACCCCTCAGGGGTGGGTGACGTGACCCCTCAAGGGTGGGTCAGGAGACACCTCAAGGGTGAGTCCCGTGACCCGAGGGAGGGTTGTGGTGGGGAGCCTGAGTGCGCACGCACGGCCCACGTATAGGCCCGAAACCAGCCAGCCGCGGCTCGGAGAAAAGCCATCTCCTGGGGGCCTCCCCATGTTCCTCCACTCCTCAAGGAGGACCCCTTTACAGATGGAAGAAAAGGGGGATCTTCGCACTGGTGGGTTCGGGCCAGAGGGGTCTGTGGGTTTGCCTGCACGTACGCCAGGTGCTCTCACAACGGGCCCAGGTGTTCGAGCCCCGTGGAGGCAGAGGGCTGCTTAGTGCTGGATGATAGTGTCCTGCAGGGTTAAGGGACGGCGTGGGCACTCCCAGGGCGACAGAGGGCACCCGGCCTTTAGAGAGTTCCCTGGAAAATTCCCCACCCAGGCCTCTCGTCCACAAGTCTATCCTGCGCACAGTGTCTGTGCGAGGCTAGGAGTGCTTCTGGGCAGTGTTCCCCAGCGGAAATCGCGTGGTCCTCTAGGTGGCAGGGGGGCTCCTGTGTCCACAGACAGGTGCCCAGGGACCCTGTGGAACTGCTGTGACCTCTAAAGGGTGGGTTAGGTGAGCCGAGGGAGGTGTGTGCTTGGGAGCCTGAGTGCGCATGCGCGGCCCACGTATAGGCCCGAAAGGAGCCAGCCGCGGCTCAGAGAAAAGCCATCTCCTGGGGGCCTCCCCATGTTCCTCCACTCCTCAAGAGTGACCCTTTTACGGATGGAAGAAAGGGTGATCTTCGCAGTGGTGGGTTCGGGCCAGAGGGGTCTGCGGGTTTGCCTCCACGTACGCCAGGTGCCCGCACACCGGGCGCAGGTGTTTGAGCCCCGTGGAGGCAGAGGGCTGCTTATTGCTGGATGCAAGTGTCCTGCGGGGTCAAGGAATGGCATGGGCACTCCCCGGGCCACACAGGGCACCGGGCCCTTAGAGTGTTCCATGGGAAATCCCCCGCCCACGCCCCCTGTACCCAAGTCTGTCCTTAGCACACTGTCTGTGCGGGGCTGAAGGTGCTGCTAGGCAGTGTGGCCTGTGGGAAATCGTGCGGTCCTCTGAGTGGCAGGGAGGGCTTCTGTTTCCCCGAACAGGTGCGCAGGGACCCTGTAAAACTGCTGTGACCTCTCAAGGGTGGAGCAGGTGACCTCCCAAGGGTGGGTCACGAGACCCCTCAAGGGTGGGTCACGGGACCCCTCAAGGGTGGGTCACGAGACCCCTAAAGGGCGGGTCACGTGACCCGAAAAGCGTGGGTCACGAGACCCCTCAAGGGTGGGTCACATGACCCCTCAGGGGCGGGTCACGAGACCCCTCAGGGGTGGGTCACGTGACCCCTCTGGGGTGGGTCACGTGACCCCTCAGGGGTGGGTCACCAGACCCCTCAGGGGTGGGTCACGTGACCCCTCTGGGGTGGGTCACGTGACCCCTCTGGGGTGGGTCACGTGACCCCTCAGGGGTGGGTGATGTGACCCCTCAAGGGTGGGTCAGGAGACACCTCAAGGGTGAGTCCCGTGACCCGAGGGAGGGTTGTGGTGGGGAGCCTGAGTGCGCACGCGCGGCCCACGTATAGGCCCGAAACCAGCCAGCCGCGGCTCGGAGAAAGGCCATCTCCTGGGGGCCTCCGCATGTTCCTCCACTCCTCAAGGAGGACCCCTTTACAGATGGAAGAAAAGGGGGATCTTCGCAGTGGTGGGTTCGGGCCAGAGGGGTCTGTGGGTTTGCCTGCACGTACGCCAGGTGCTCTCACAACGGGCCCAGGTGTTCGAGCCCCGTGGAGGCAGAGGGCTGCTTATTGCTGGATGATAGTGTCCTGCAGGGTTAAGGGACGGCGTGGGCACTCCCAGGGCGACAGAGGGCACCTGGCCTTTAGAGAGTTCCCTGGAAAATTCCCCACCCAGGCCTCTCGTCCACAAGTCTATCCTGCGCACAGTGTCTGTGCGAGGCTAGGAGTGCTTCTGGGCAGTGTTCCCCAGCGGTAATCGCGTGGTCCTCTAGGTGGCAGGGGGGCTCCTGTGTCCACAGACAGGTGCCCAGGGACCCTGTGGAACTGCTGTGACCTCTAAAGGGTGGGTTAGGTGAGCCGAGGGAGGTGTGTGCTTGGGAGCCTGAGTGCGCATGCGCGGCCCACGTATAGGCCCGAAACGAGCCAGCCGCGGCTCGGAGGAAAGCCATCTCCTGGGGGCCTCCCCATGTTCTTCCACTCCTCAAGCGTGACCCCTTTACGGATGGAAGAAAGGGTGATCTTCGCAGTGGTGGGTTCGGGCCAGAGGGGTCTGCGGGTTTGCCTCCACGTACGCCAGGTGCCCGCACACCGGGCGCAGGTGTTTGAGCCCCGTGGAGGCAGAGGGCTGCTTATTGCTGGATGCAAGTGTCCTGCGGGGTCAAGGAACGGCATGGGCACTCCCCGGGCCACACAGGGCACCGGGCCCTTAGAGAGTTCCATGGGAAATCCCCCGCCCACGCCCCCTGTACCCAAGTCTGTCCTTAGCACACTGTCTGTGCGGGGCTGAAGGTGCTGCTAGGCAGTGTGGCCTGTGGGAAATCGTGCGGTCCTCTGAGTGGCAGGGAGGGCTTCTGTTTCCCCGAACAGGTGCGCAGGGACCCTGTAAAACTGCTGTGACCTCTCAAGGGTGGAGCAGGTGACCTCCCAAGGGTGGGTCACGAGACCCCTCAAGGGTGGGTCACGGGACCCCTCAAGGGCGGGTCACGTGACCCGAAAAGCGTGGGTCACGAGACCCCTCAAGGGTGGGTCACATGACCCCTCAGGGGCGGGTCACGAGACCCCTCAGGGGTGGGTCACGTGACCCCTCAGGGGCGGGTCACGAGACCCCTCAGGGGTGGGTCACGACACCCCTCAGGGGTGGGTCACGTGACCCCTCAAGGGTGGGGCAGGTGACCTCCCAAGGGTGGGTCACGGGACCCCTCAAGGGTGGGTCACGAGACCCCTAAAGGGCTGGTCACGTGACCCGAAAAGCGTGGGTCACGAGACCCCTCAAGGGTTGGTCACGTGACCCCTCAGGGGTGGGTCACGAGACCCCTCTGGTGTGGGTCACGTGACCCCTCAGGGGTGGGTCACGTGACCCCTCTGGGGTGGGTCACGAGACACCTCAGGGGTGGGTGACGTGACCCCTCAAGGGTGGGTCAGGAGACACCTCAAGGGTGAGTCCCGTGACCCGAGGGAGGGTTGTGGTGGGGAGCCTGAGTGCGCACGCACGGCCCACGTATAGGCCCGAAACCAGCCAGCCGCGGCTCGGAGAAAAGCCATCTCCTGGGGGCCTCCCCATGTTCCTCCACTCCTCAAGGAGGACCCCTTTACAGATGGAAGAAAAGGGGGATCTTCGCAGTGGTGGGTTCGGGCCAGAGGGGTCTGTGGGTTTGCCTGCACGTACGCCAGGTGCTCTCACAACGGGCCCAGGTGTTCGAGCCCCGTGGAGGCAGAGGGCTGCTTAGTGCTGGATGATAGTGTCCTGCAGGGTTAAGGGACGGCGTGGGTACTCCCAGGGCGACAGAGGGCGCCCGGCCTTTAGAGAGTTCCCTGGAAAATTCCCCACCCAGGCCTCTCGTCCACAAGTCTATCCTGCGCACAGTGTCTGTGCGAGGCTAGGAGTGCTTCTGGGCAGTGTTCCCCAGCGGAAATCGCGTGGTCCTCTAGGTGGCAGGGGGGCTCCTGTGTCCACAGACAGGTGCCCAGGGACCCTGTGGAACTGCTGTGACCTCTAAAGGGTGGGTTAGGTGAGCCGAGGGAGGTGTGTGCTTGGGAGCCTGAGTGCGCATGCACGGCCCACGTATAGGCCCGAAAGGAGCCAGCCGCGGCTCAGAGAAAAGCCATCTCCAGGGGGCCTCCCCATGTTCCTCCACTCCTCAAGAGTGACCCTTTTACGGATGGAAGAAAGGGTGATCTTCGCAGTGGTGGGTTCGGGCCAGAGGGGTCTGCGGGTTTGCCTCCACGTACGCCAGGTGCCCGCACACCGGGCGCAGGTGTTTGAGCCCCGTGGAGGCAGAGGGCTGCTTATTGCTGGATGCAAGTGTCCTGCGGGGTCAAGGAATGGCATGGGCACTCCCCGGGCCACACAGGGCACCGGGCCCTTAGAGAGTTCCATGGGAAATCCCCCGCCCACGCCCCCTGTACCCAAGTCTGTCCTTAGCACACTGTCTGTGCGGGGCTGAAGGTGCTGCTAGGCAGTGTGGCCTGTGGGAAATCGTGCGGTCCTCTGAGTGGCAGGGAGGTCTTCTGTTTCGCCGAACAGGTGCGCAGGGACCCTGTAAAACTGCTGTGACCTCTCAAGGTGGGTCATGTGACCCCTCAAGGGTGGGGCAGGTGACCTCCCAAGGGTGGGTCACGAGACCCCTCAAGGGTGGGTCACGGGACCCCTCAAGGGTGGGTCACGAGACCCCTAAAGGGCGGGTCACGTGACCCGAAAAGCGTGGGTCACGAGACCCCTCAGGTGTGGGTCACGAGACCCCTCTGGGGTGGGTCACGTGACCCCTCTGGGGTGGGTCACGTGACCCCTCTGGGGTGGGTCACGAGACCCCTCAGGGATGGGTCACGAGACCCCTCAGGGGTGGGTCACGAGATCCCTCAGGGGTGGGTCACGTGACCCCTCTGGGGTGGGTCACGTGACCCCTCTGGGGTGGGTCACGAGACCCCTCAGGGGTGGGTCACGTGACTCCTCAGGGGTGGGTCACGAGACCCCTCTGGGGTGGGTCACGTGACCCCTCAGGGGTGGGTCACCAGACCCCTCAGGGGTGGGTCACGTGACCCCTCTGGGGTGGGTCACGTGACCCCTCTGGGGTGGGTCACGTGACCCCTCAGGGGTGGGTGATGTGACCCCTCAAGGGTGGGTCAGGAGACACCTCAAGGGTGAGTCCCGTGACCCGAGGGAGGGTTGTGGTGGGGAGCCTGAGTGCGCACGCGCCGCCCACGTATAGGCCCGAAACCAGCCAGCCGCGGCTCGGAGAAAAGCCATCTCCTGGGGGCCTCCCCATGTTCTTCCACTCCTCAAGCGTGACCCCTTTACGGATGGAAGAAAGGGTGATCTTCGCAGTGGTGGGTTCGGGCCAGAGGGGTCTGCGGGTTTGCCTCCACGTACGCCAGGTGCCCGCACACCAGGCGCAGGTGTTTGAGCCCCGTGGAGGCAGAGGGCTGCTTATTGCTGGATGCAAGTGTCCTGCGGGGTCAAGGAACGGCATGGGCACTCCCCGGGCCACACAGGGCACCGGGCCCTTAGAGTGTTCCATGGGAAATCCCCCGCCCACGCCCCCTGTACCCAAGTCTGTCCTTAGCACACTGTCTGTGCGGGGCTGAAGGTGCTGCTAGGCAGTGTGGCCTGTGGGAAATCGTGCGGTCCTCTGAGTGGCAGGGAGGTCTTCTGTTTCGCCGAACAGGTGCGCAGGGACCCTGTAAAACTGCTGTGACCTCTCAAGGTGGGTCATGTGACCCCTCAAGGGTGGGGCAGGTGACCTCCCAAGGGTGGGTCACGAGACCCCTCAAGGGTGGGTCACGGGACCCCTCAAGGGTGGGTCACGACACCCCTAAAGGGCTGGTCACGTGACCCGAAAAGCGTGGGTCACGAGACCCCTCAAGGGTTGGTCACGTGACCCCTCAGGGGTGGGTCACGAGACCCCTCTGGGGTGGGTCACGTGACCCCTCAGGGGTGGGTCACGTGACCCCTCTGGGGTGGGTCACGAGACCCCTCAGGGGTGGGTCACGTGACTCCTCAGGGGTGGGTCACGAGACCCCTCAGGGGTGGGTCACGTGACCCCTCTGGGGTGGGTCATGTGACCCCTCAGGGGTGGGTGACGTGACCCCTCAAGGGTGGGTCAGGAGACACCTCAAGGGTGAGTCCCGTGACCCGAGGGAGGGTTGTGGTGGGGAGCCTGAGTGCGCACGCACGGCCCACGTATAGGCCCGAAACCAGCCAGCCGCGGCTCGGAGAAAAGCCATCTCCTGGGGGCCTCCCCATGTTCCTCCACTCCTCAAGGAGGACCCCTTTACAGATGGAAGAAAAGGGGGATCTTCGCAGTGGTGGGTTCGGGCCAGAGGGGTCTGTGGGTTTGCCTGCACGTACGCCAGGTGCTCTCACAACGGGCCCAGGTGTTCGAGCCCCGTGGAGGCAGAGGGCTGCTTAGTGCTGGATGATAGTGTCCTGCAGGGTTAAGGGACGGCGTGGGCACTCCCAGGGCGACAGAGGGCACCCGGCCTTTAGAGAGTTCCCTGGAAAATTCCCCACCCAGGCCTCTCGTCCACAAGTCTATCCTGCGCACAGTGTCTGTGCGAGGCTAGGAGTGCTTCTGGGCAGTGTTCCCCAGCGGAAATCGCGTGGTCCTCTAGGTGGCAGGGGGGCTCCTGTGTCCACAGACAGGTGCCCAGGGACCCTGTGGAACTGCTGTGACCTCTAAAGGGTGGGTTAGGTGAGCCGAGGGAGGTGTGTGCTTGGGAGCCTGAGTGCGCATGCGCGGCCCACGTATAGGCCCGAAAGGAGCCAGCCGCGGCTCAGAGAAAAGCCATCTCCTGGGGGCCTCCCCATGTTCCTCCACTCCTCAAGAGTGACCCTTTTACGGATGGAAGAAAGGGTGATCTTCGCAGTGGTGGGTTCGGGCCAGAGGGGTCTGCGGGTTTGCCTCCACGTACGCCAGGTGCCCGCACACCGGGCGCAGGTGTTTGAGCCCCGTGGAGGCAGAGGGCTGCTTATTGCTGGATGCAAGTGTCCTGCGGGGTCAAGGAATGGCATGGGCACTCCCCGGGCCACACAGGGCACCGGGCCCTTAGAGAGTTCCATGGGAAATCCCCCGCCCACGCCCCCTGTACCCAAGTCTGTCCTTAGCACACTGTCTGTGCGGGGCTGAAGGTGCTGCTAGGCAGTGTGGCCTGTGGGAAATCGTGCGGTCCTCTGAGTGGCAGGGAGGGCTTCTGTTTCCCCGAACAGGTGCGCAGGGACCCTGTAAAACTGCTGTGACCTCTCAAGGGTGGAGCAGGTGACCTCCCAAGGGTGGGTCACGAGACCCCTCAAGGGTGGGTCACGGGACCCCTCAAGGGTGGGTCACGAGACCCCTAAAGGGCGGGTCACGTGACCCGAAAAGCGTGGGTCACGAGACCCCTCAAGGGTGGGTCACATGACCCCTCAGGGGCGGGTCACGAGACCCCTCAGGGGTGGGTCACGTGACCCCTCTGGGGTGGGTCACGTGACCCCTCAGGGGTGGGTCACCAGACCCCTCAGGGGTGGGTCACGTGACCCCTCTGGGGTGGGTCACGTGACCCCTCTGGGGTGGGTCACGTGACCCCTCAGGGGTGGGTGATGTGACCCCTCAAGGGTGGGTCAGGAGACACCTCAAGGGTGAGTCCCGTGACCCGAGGGAGGGTTGTGGTGGGGAGCCTGAGTGCGCACGCGCCGCCCACGTATAGGCCCGAAACCAGCCAGCCGCGGCTCGGAGAAAGGCCATCTCCTGGGGGCCTCCGCATGTTCCTCCACTCCTCAAGGAGGACCCCTTTACAGATGGAAGAAAAGGGGGATCTTCGCAGTGGTGGGTTCGGGCCAGAGGGGTCTGTGGGTTTGCCTGCACGTACGCCAGGGGCTCTCACAACGGGCCCAGGTGTTCGAGCCCCGTGGAGGCAGAGGGCTGCTTATTGCTGGATGATAGTGTCCTGCAGGGTTAAGGGACGGCGTGGGCACTCCCAGGGCGACAGAGGGCACCTGGCCTTTAGAGAGTTCCCTGGAAAATTCCCCACCCAGGCCTCTCGTCCACAAGTCTATCCTGCGCACAGTGTCTGTGCGAGGCTAGGAGTGCTTCTGGGCAGTGTTCCCCAGCGGTAATCGCGTGGTCCTCTAGGTGGCAGGGGGGCTCCTGTGTCCACAGACAGGTGCCCAGGGACCCTGTGGAACTGCTGTGACCTCTAAAGGGTGGGTTAGGTGAGCCGAGGGAGGTGTGTGCTTGGGAGCCTGAGTGCGCATGCGCGGCCCACGTATAGGCCCGAAACGAGCCAGCCGCGGCTCGGAGGAAAGCCATCTCCTGGGGGCCTCCCCATGTTCTTCCACTCCTCAAGCGTGACCCCTTTACGGATGGAAGAAAGGGTGATCTTCGCAGTGGTGGGTTCGGGCCAGAGGGGTCTGCGGGTTTGCCTCCACGTACGCCAGGTGCCCGCACACCGGGCGCAGGTGTTTGAGCCCCGTGGAGGCAGAGGGCTGCTTATTGCTGGATGCAAGTGTCCTGCGGGGTCAAGGAACGGCATGGGCACTCCCCGGGCCACACAGGGCACCGGGCCCTTAGAGAGTTCCATGGGAAATCCCCCGCCCACGCCCCCTGTACCCAAGTCTGTCCTTAGCACACTGTCTGTGCGGGGCTGAAGGTGCTGCTAGGCAGTGTGGCCTGTGGGAAATCGTGCGGTCCTCTGAGTGGCAGGGAGGTCTTCTGTTTCGCCGAACAGGTGCGCAGGGACCCTGTAAAACTGCTGTGACCTCTCAAGGTGGGTCATGTGACCCCTCAAGGGTGGGGCAGGTGACCTCCCAAGGGTGGGTCACGAGACCCCTCAAGGGTGGGTCACGGGACCCCTCAAGGGTGGGTCACGAGACCCCTAAAGGGCTGGTCACGTGACCCGAAAAGCGTGGGTCACGAGACCCCTCAAGGGTTGGTCACGTGACCCCTCAGGGGTGGGTCACGAGACCCCTCTGGGGTGGGTCACGTGACCCCTCAGGGGTGGGTCACGTGACCCCTCTGGGGTGGGTCACGAGACCCCTCAGGGGTGGGTCACGTGACTCCTCAGGGGTGGGTCACGAGACCCCTCAGGGGTGGGTCACGTGACCCCTCTGGGGTGGGTCATGTGACCCCTCAGGGGTGGGTGACGTGACCCCTCAAGGGTGGGTCAGGAGACACCTCAAGGGTGAGTCCCGTGACCCGAGGGAGGGTTGTGGTGGGGAGCCTGAGTGCGCACGCACGGCCCACGTATAGGCCCGAAACCAGCCAGCCGCGGCTCGGAGAAAAGCCATCTCCTGGGGGCCTCCCCATGTTCCTCCACTCCTCAAGGAGGACCCCTTTACAGATGGAAGAAAAGGGGGATCTTCGCAGTGGTGGGTTCGGGCCAGAGGGGTCTGTGGGTTTGCCTGCACGTACGCCAGGTGCTCTCACAACGGGCCCAGGTGTACGAGCCCCGTAGAGGCAGAGGGCTGCTTATTGCTGGATGATAGTGTCCTGCAGGGTTAAGGGACGGCGTGGGCACTCCCAGGGCGACAGAGGGCACCCGGCCTTTAGAGAGTTCCCTGGAAAATTCCCCACCCAGGCCTCTCGTCCACAAGTCTATCCTGCGCACAGTGTCTGTGCGAGGCTAGGAGTGCTTCTGGGCAGTGTTCCCCAGCGGAAATCGCGTGGTCCTCTAGGTGGCAGGGGGGCTCCTGTGTCCACAGACAGGTGCCCAGGGACCCTGTGGAACTGCTGTGACCTCTAAAGGGTGGGTTAGGTGAGCCGAGGGAGGTGTGTGCTTGGGAGCCTGAGTGCGCATGCGCGGCCCACGTATAGGCCCGAAAGGAGCCAGCCGCGGCTCAGAGAAAAGCCATCTCCTGGGGGCCTCCCCATGTTCCTCCACTCCTCAAGAGTGACCCTTTTACGGATGGAAGAAAGGGTGATCTTCGCAGTGGTGGGTTCGGGCCAGAGGGGTCTGCGGGTTTGCCTCCACGTACGCCAGGTGCCCGCACACCGGGCGCAGGTGTTTGAGCCCCGTGGAGGCAGAGGGCTGCTTATTGCTGGATGCAAGTGTCCTGCGGGGTCAAGGAATGGCATGGGCACTCCCCGGGCCACACAGGGCACCGGGCCCTTAGAGAGTTCCATGGGAAATCCCCCGCCCACGCCCCCTGTACCCAAGTCTGTCCTTAGCACACTGTCTGTGCGGGGCTGAAGGTGCTGCTAGGCAGTGTGGCCTGTGGGAAATCGTGCGGTCCTCTGAGTGGCAGGGAGGGCTTCTGTTTCCCCGAACAGGTGCGCAGGGACCCTGTAAAACTGCTGTGACCTCTCAAGGGTGGAGCAGGTGACCTCCCAAGGGTGGGTCACGAGACCCCTCAAGGGTGGGTCACGGGACCCCTCAAGGGTGGGTCACGAGACCCCTAAAGGGCGGGTCACGTGACCCGAAAAGCGTGGGTCACGAGACCCCTCAAGGGTGGGTCACATGACCCCTCAGGGGCGGGTCACGAGACCCCTCAGGGGTGGGTCACGTGACCCCTCTGGGGTGGGTCACGTGACCCCTCAGGGGTGGGTCACCAGACCCCTCAGGGGTGGGTCACGTGACCCCTCTGGGGTGGGTCACGTGACCCCTCAGGGGTGGGTGATGTGACCCCTCAAGGGTGGGTCAGGAGACACCTCAAGGGTGAGTCCCGTGACCCGAGGGAGGGTTGTGGTGGGGAGCCTGAGTGCGCACGCGCGGCCCACGTATAGGCCCGAAACCAGCCAGCCGTGGCTCGGAGAAAGGCCATCTCCTGGGGGCCTCCGCATGTTCCTCCACTCCTCAAGGAGGACCCCTTTACAGATGGAAGAAAAGGGGGATCTTCGCAGTGGTGGGTTCGGGCCAGAGGGGTCTGTGGGTTTGCCTGCACGTACGCCAGGTGCTCTCACAACGGGCCCAGGTGTTCGAGCCCCGTGGAGGCAGAGGGCTGCTTATTGCTGGATGATAGTGTCCTGCAGGGTTAAGGGACGGCGTGGGCACTCCCAGGGCGACAGAGGGCACCTGGCCTTTAGAGAGTTCCCTGGAAAATTCCCCACCCAGGCCTCTCGTCCACAAGTCTATCCTGCGCACAGTGTCTGTGCGAGGCTAGGAGTGCTTCTGGGCAGTGTTCCCCAGCGGTAATCGCGTGGTCCTCTAGGTGGCAGGGGGGCTCCTGTGTCCACAGACAGGTGCCCAGGGACCCTGTGGAACTGCTGTGACCTCTAAAGGGTGGGTTAGGTGAGCCGAGGGAGGTGTGTGCTTGGGAGCCTGAGTGCGCATGCGCGGCCCACGTATAGGCCCGAAACGAGCCAGCCGCGGCTCGGAGGAAAGCCATCTCCTGGGGGCCTCCCCATGTTCTTCCACTCCTCAAGCGTGACCCCTTTACGGATGGAAGAAAGGGTGATCTTCGCAGTGGTGGGTTCGGGCCAGAGGGGTCTGCGGGTTTGCCTCCACGTACGCCAGGTGCCCGCACACCGGGCGCAGGTGTTTGAGCCCCGTGGAGGCAGAGGGCTGCTTATTGCTGGATGCAAGTGTCCTGCGGGGTCAAGGAACGGCATGGGCACTCCCCGGGCCACACAGGGCACCGGGCCCTTAGAGAGTTCCATGGGAAATCCCCCGCCCACGCCCCCTGTACCCAAGTCTGTCCTTAGCACACTGTCTGTGCGGGGCTGAAGGTGCTGCTAGGCAGTGTGGCCTGTGGGAAATCGTGCGGTCCTCTGAGTGGCAGGGAGGTCTTCTGTTTCGCCGAACAGGTGCGCAGGGACCCTGTAAAACTGCTGTGACCTCTCAAGGTGGGTCATGTGACCCCTCAAGGGTGGGGCAGGTGACCTCCCAAGGGTGGGTCACGAGACCCCTCAAGGGTGGGTCACGGGACCCCTCAAGGGTGGGTCACGAGACCCCTAAAGGGCTGGTCACGTGACCCGAAAAGCGTGGGTCACGAGACCCCTCAAGGGTTGGTCACGTGACCCCTCAGGGGTGGGTCACGAGACCCCTCATGGGTGGGTCACGTGACCCCTCTGGGGTGGGTCATGTGACCCCTCAGGGGTGGGTGATGTGACCCCTCAAGGGTGGGTCAGGAGACACCTCAAGGGTGAGTCCCGTGACCCGAGGGAGGGTTGTGGTGGGGAGCCTGAGTGCGCACGCACGGCCCACGTATAGGCCCGAAACCAGCCAGCCGCGGCTCGGAGAAAAGCCATCTCCTGGGGGCCTCCCCATGTTCCTCCACTCCTCAAGGAGGACCCCTTTACAGATGGAAGAAAAGGGGGATCTTCGCAGTGGTGGGTTCGGGCCAGAGGGGTCTGTGGGTTTGCCTGCACGTACGCCAGGTGCTCTCACAACGGGCCCAGGTGTTCGAGCCCCGTGGAGGCAGAGGGCTGCTTAGTGCTGGATGATAGTGTCCTGCAGGGTTAAGGGACGGCGTGGGCACTCCCAGGGCGACAGAGGGCACCCGGCCTTTAGAGAGTTCCCTGGAAAATTCCCCACCCAGGCCTCTCGTCCACAAGTCTATCCTGCGCACAGTGTCTGTGCGAGGCTAGGAGTGCTTCTGGGCAGTGTTCCCCAGCGGTAATCGCGTGGTCCTCTAGGTGGCAGGGGGGCTCCTGTGTCCACAGACAGGTGCCCAGGGACCCTGTGGAACTGCTGTGACCTCTAAAGGGTGGGTTAGGTGAGCCGAGGGAGGTGTGTGCTTGGGAGCCTGAGTGCGCATGCGCGGCCCACGTATAGGCCCGAAAGGAGCCAGCCGCGGCTCAGAGAAAAGCCATCTCCTGGGGGCCTCCCCATGTTCCTCCACTCCTCAAGAGTGACCCTTTTACGGATGGAAGAAAGGGTGATCTTCGCAGTGGTGGGTTCGGGCCAGAGGGGTCTGCGGGTTTGCCTCCACGTACGCCAGGTGCCCGCACACCGGGCGCAGGTGTTTGAGCCCCGTGGAGGCAGAGGGCTGCTTATTGCTGGATGCAAGTGTCCTGCGGGGTCAAGGAATGGCATGGGCACTCCCCGGGCCACACAGGGCACCGGGCCCTTAGAGAGTTCCATGGGAAATCCCCCGCCCACGCCCCCTGTACCCAAGTCTGTCCTTAGCACACTGTCTGTGCGGGGCTGAAGGTGCTGCTAGGCAGTGTGGCCTGTGGGAAATCGTGCGGTCCTCTGAGTGGCAGGGAGGGCTTCTGTTTCCCCGAACAGGTGCGCAGGGACCCTGTAAAACTGCTGTGACCTCTCAAGGGTGGAGCAGGTGACCTCCCAAGGGTGGGTCACGAGACCCCTCAAGGGTGGGTCACGGGACCCCTCAAGGGTGGGTCACGAGACCCCTAAAGGGCGGGTCACGTGACCCGAAAAGCGTGGGACACGAGACCCCTCAAGGGTGGGTCACATGACCCCTCAGGGGCGGGTCACGAGACCCCTCAGGGGTGGGTCACGTGACCCCTCTGGGGTGGGTCACGTGACCCCTCAGGGGTGGGTCACCAGACCCCTCAGGGGTGGGTCACGTGACCCCTCTGGGGTGGGTCACGTGACCCCTCTGGGGTGGGTCACGTGACCCCTCAGGGGTGGGTGATGTGACCCCTCAAGGGTGGGTCAGGAGACACCTCAAGGGTGAGTCCCGTGACCCGAGGGAGGGTTGTGGTGGGGAGCCTGAGTGCGCACGCGCCGCCCACGTATAGGCCCGAAACCAGCCAGCCGCGGCTCGGTGAAAAGCCATCTCCTGGGGGCCTCCCCATGTTCCTCCACTCCTCAAGGAGGACCCCTTTACAGATGGAAGAAAAGGGGGATCTTCGCAGTGGTGGGTTCGGGCCAGAGGGGTCTGTGGGTTTGCCTGCACGTACGCCAGGCGCTCTCACAACGGGCCCAGGTGTTCGAGCCCCGTGGAGGCAGAGGGCTGCTTATTGCTGGATGATAGTGTCCTGCAGGGTTAAGGGACGGCGTGGGCACTCCCAGGGCGACAGAGGGCACCTGGCCTTTAGAGAGTTCCCTGGAAAATTCCCCACCCAGGCCTCTCGTCCACAAGTCTATCCTGCGCACAGTGTCTGTGCGAGGCTAGGAGTGCTTCTGGGCAGTGTTCCCCAGCGGTAATCGCGTGGTCCTCTAGGTGGCAGGGGGGCTCCTGTGTCCACAGACAGGTGCCCAGGGACCCTGTGGAACTGCTGTGACCTCTAAAGGGTGGGTTAGGTGAGCCGAGGGAGGTGTGTGCTTGGGAGCCTGAGTGCGCATGCGCGGCCCACGTATAGGCCCGAAACGAGCCAGCCGCGGCTCGGAGGAAAGCCATCTCCTGGGGGCCTCCCCATGTTCTTCCACTCCTCAAGCGTGACCCCTTTACGGATGGAAGAAAGGGTGATCTTCGCAGTGGTGGGTTCGGGCCAGAGGGGTCTGCGGGTTTGCCTCCACGTACGCCAGGTGCCCGCACTCCGGGCGCAGGTGTTTGAGCCCCGTGGAGGCAGAGGGCTGCTTATTGCTGGATGCAAGTGTCCTGCGGGATCAAGGAACGGCATGGGCACTCCCCGGGCCACACAGGTCACCGGGCCCTTAGAGAGTTCCATGGGAAATCCCCCGCCCACGCCCCCTGTACCCAAGTCTGTCCTTAGCACACTGTCTGTGCGGGGCTGAAGGTGCTGCTAGGCAGTGTGGCCTGTGGGAAATCGTGCGGTCCTCTGAGTGGCAGGGAGGGCTTCTGTTTCCCCGAACAGGTGCGCAGGGACCCTGTAAAACTGCTGTGACCTCTCAAGGGTGGAGCAGGTGACCTCCCAAGGGTGGGTCACGAGACCCCTCAAGGGTGGGTCACGGGACCCCTCAAGGGCGGGTCACGTGACCCGAAAAGCGTGGGTCACGAGACCCCTCCAGGGTGGGTCACATGACCCCTCAGGGGCGGGTCACGAGACCCCTCAGGGGTGGGTCACGTGACCCCTCAGGGGCGGGTCACGAGACCCCTCAGGGGTGGGTCACGAGACCCCTCAGGGGTGGGTCACGTGACCCCTCAAGGGTGGGGCAGGTGACCTCCCAAGGGTGGGTCACGGGACCCCTCAAGGGTGGGTCACGAGACCCCTAAAGGGCTGGTCACGTGACCCGAAAAGCGTGGGTCACGAGACCCCTCAAGGGTTGGTCACGTGACCCCTCAGGGGTGGGTCACGAGACCCCTCTGGTGTGGGTCACGTGACCCCTCAGGGGTGGGTCACGTGACCCCTCTGGGGTGGGTCACGAGACACCTCAGGGGTGGGTGACGTGACCCCTCAAGGGTGGGTCAGGAGACACCTCAAGGGTGAGTCCCGTGACCCGAGGGAGGGTTGTGGTGGGGAGCCTGAGTGCGCACGCACGGCCCACGTATAGGCCCGAAACCAGCCAGCCGCGGCTCGGAGAAAAGCCATCTCCTGGGGGCCTCCCCATGTTCCTCCACTCCTCAAGGAGGACCCCTTTACAGATGGAAGAAAAGGGGGATCTTCGCAGTGGTGGGTTCGGGCCAGAGGGGTCTGTGGGTTTGCCTGCACGTACGCCAGGTGCTCTCACAACGGGCCCAGGTGTTCGAGCCCCGTGGAGGCAGAGGGCTGCTTAGTGCTGGATGATAGTGTCCTGCAGGGTTAAGGGACGGCGTGGGCACTCCCAGGGCGACAGAGGGCACCCGGCCTTTAGAGAGTTCCCTGGAAAATTCCCCACCCAGGCCTCTCGTCCACAAGTCTATCCTGCGCACAGTGTCTGTGCGAGGCTAGGAGTGCTTCTGGGCAGTGTTCCCCAGCGGAAATCGCGTGGTCCTCTAGGTGGCAGGGGGGCTCCTGTGTCCACAGACAGGTGCCCAGGGACCCTGTGGAACTGCTGTGACCTCTAAAGGGTGGGTTAGGTGAGCCGAGGGAGGTGTGTGCTTGGGAGCCTGAGTGCGCATGCACGGCCCACGTATAGGCCCGAAAGGAGCCAGCCGCGGCTCAGAGAAAAGCCATCTCCAGGGGGCCTCCCCATGTTCCTCCACTCCTCAAGAGTGACCCTTTTACGGATGGAAGAAAGGGTGATCTTCGCAGTGGTGGGTTCGGGCCAGAGGGGTCTGCGGGTTTGCCTCCACGTACGCCAGGTGCCCGCACACCGGGCGCAGGTGTTTGAGCCCCGTGGAGGCAGAGGGCTGCTTATTGCTGGATGCAAGTGTCCTGCGGGGTCAAGGAATGGCATGGGCACTCCCCGGGCCACACAGGGCACCGGGCCCTTAGAGAGTTCCATGGGAAATCCCCCGCCCACGCCCCCTGTACCCAAGTCTGTCCTTAGCACACTGTCTGTGCGGGGCTGAAGGTGCTGCTAGGCAGTGTGGCCTGTGGGAAATCGTGCGGTCCTCTGAGTGGCAGGGAGGTCTTCTGTTTCGCCGAACAGGTGCGCAGGGACCCTGTAAAACTGCTGTGACCTCTCAAGGTGGGTCATGTGACCCCTCAAGGGTGGGGCAGGTGACCTCCCAAGGGTGGGTCACGAGACCCCTCAAGGGTGGGTCACGGGACCCCTCAAGGGTGGGTCACGAGACCCCTAAAGGGCGGGTCACGTGACCCGAAAAGCGTGGGTCACGAGACCCCTCAGGTGTGGGTCACGAGACCCCTCTGGGGTGGGTCACGTGACCCCTCAGGGGTGGGTCACGAGATCCCTCAGGGGTGGGTCACGTGACCCCTCTGGGGTGGGTCACGAGACCCCTCAGGGATGGGTCACGAGACCCCTCAGGGGTGGGTCACGAGATCCCTCAGGGGTGGGTGACGTGACCCCTCAAGGGTGGGTCAGGAGACACCTCAAGGGTGAGTCCCGTGACCCGAGGGAGGGTTGTGGTGGGGAGCCTGAGTGCGCACGCGCGGCCCAAGTATAGGCCCGAAACCAGCCAGCCGCGGCTCGGAGAAAAGCCATCTCCTGGGGGCCTCCCCATGTTCCTCCACTCCTCAAGGAGGACCCCTTTACAGATGGAAGAAAAGGGGGATCTTCGCAGTGGTGGGTTCGGGCCAGAGGGGTCTGTGGGTTTGCCTGCACGTACGCCAGGTGCTCTCACAACGGGCCCAGGTGTTCGAGCCCCGTGGAGGCAGAGGGCTGCTTATTGCTGGATGATAGTGTCCTGCAGGGTTAAGGGACGGCGTGGGCACTCCCAGGGCGACAGAGGGCACCTGGCCTTTAGAGAGTTCCCTGGAAAATTCCCCACACAGGCCTCTCGTCCACAAGTCTATCCTGCGCACAGTGTCTGTGCGAGGCTAGGAGTGCTTCTGGGCAGTGTTCCCCAGCGGTAATCGCGTGGTCCTCTAGGTGGCAGGGGGGCTCCTGTGTCCACAGACAGGTGCCCAGGGACCCTGTGGAACTGCTGTGACCTCTAAAGGGTGGGTTAGGTGAGCCGAGGGAGGTGTGTGCTTGGGAGCCTGAGTGCGCATGCGCGGCCCACGTATAGGCCCGATACGAGCCAGCCGCGGCTCGGAGGAAAGCCATCTCCTGGGGGCCTCCCCATGTTCTTCCACTCCTCAAGCGTGACCCCTTTACGGATGGAAGAAAGGGTGATCTTCGCAGTGGTGGGTTCGGGCCAGAGGGGTCTGCGGGTTTGCCTCCACGTACGCCAGGTGCCCGCACACCAGGCGCAGGTGTTTGAGCCCCGTGGAGGCAGAGGGCTGCTTATTGCTGGATGCAAGTGTCCTGCGGGGTCAAGGAACGGCATGGGCACTCCCCGGGCCACACAGGGCACCGGGCCCTTAGAGTGTTCCATGGGAAATCCCCCGCCCACGCCCCCTGTACCCAAGTCTGTCCTTAGCACACTGTCTGTGCGGGGCTGAAGGTGCTGCTAGGCAGTGTGGCCTGTGGGAAATCGTGCGGTCCTCTGAGTGGCAGGGAGGTCTTCTGTTTCGCCGAACAGGTGCGCAGGGACCCTGTAAAACTGCTGTGACCTCTCAAGGTGGGTCATGTGACCCCTCAAGGGTGGGGCAGGTGACCTCCCAAGGGTGGGTCACGAGACCCCTCAAGGGTGGGTCACGGGACCCCTCAAGGGTGGGTCACGAGACCCCTAAAGGGCGGGTCACGTGACCCGAAAAGCGTGGGTCACGAGACCCCTCAAGGGTGGGTCACGTGACCCCTCAGGGGTGGGTCACGAGACCCCTCTGGGGTGGGTCACGTGACCCCTCTGGGGTGGGTCACGTGACCCCTCTGGGGTGGGTCACGAGACCCCTCAGGGGTGGGTCACGTGACCCCTCAGGGGTGGGTCACGAGACCCCTCAGGGGTGGGTCACGTGACCCCTCAGGGGTGGGTCACGTGACCCCTCAGGGGTGGGTCACGTGACCCCTCAGGGGTGGGTCACGAGACCCCTCAGGGGTGGGTCACGAGACCCCTCAGGGGTGGGTCACGTGACCCCTCTGGGGTGGGTCACGTGACCCCTCTTGGGTGGGTCACGAGACCCCTCAGGGGTGGGTCACGTGACCCCTCAGGGGTGGGTCACGTGACCCCTCAGGGGTGGGTCACGTGACCCCTCAGGGGTGGATCAGGAGACACATCAAGGGTGAGTCCCGTGACCCGAGGGAGGGTTGTGGTGGGGAGCCTGAGTGCGCACGCGCGGCCCACGTATAGGCCCGAAACCAGCCAGCCGCGGCTCGGAGAAAAGCCATCTCCTGGGGGCCTCCCCATGTTCCTCCACTCCTCAAGGAGGACCCCTTTACAGATGGAAGAAAAGGGGGATCTTCGCAGTGGTGGGTTCGGGCCAGAGGGGTCTGTGGGTTTGCCTGCACGTACGCCAGGTGCTCTCACAACGGGCCCAGGTGTTCGAGCCCCGTGGAGGCAGAGGGCTGCTTAGTGCTGGATGATAGTGTCCTGCAGGGTTAAGGGACGGCGTGGGCACTCCCAGGGCGACAGAGGGCACCCGGCCTTTAGAGAGTTCCCTGGAAAATTCCCCACCCAGGCCTCTCGTCCACAAGTCTATCCTGCGCACAGTGTCTGTGCGAGGCTAGGAGTGCTTCTGGGCAGTGTTCCCCAGCGGTAATCGCGTGGTCCTCTAGGTGGCAGGGGGGCTCCTGTGTCCACAGACAGGTGCCCAGGGACCCTGTGGAACTGCTGTGACCTCTAAAGGGTGGGTTAGGTGAGGCGAGGGAGGTGTGTGCTTGGGAGCCTGAGTGCGCACGCGCCGCCCACGTATAGGCCCGAAACGAGCCAGCCGCGGCTCGGAGAAAGGCCATCTCCTGGGGGCCTCCCCATGTTCCTCCACTCCTCAAGGAGGACCCCTTTACAGATGGAAGAAAAGGGGGATCTTCGCAGTGGTGGGTTCGGGCCAGAGGGGTCTGTGGGTTTGCCTGCACGTACGCCAGGTGCTCTCACAACTGGCCCAGGTGTTCGAGCCCCGTGGAGGCAGAGGGCTGCTTAGTGCTGGATGATAGTGTCCTGCAGGGTTAAGGGACGGCGTGGGCACTCCCAGGGCGACAGAGGGCACCCGGCCTTTAGAGAGTTCCCTGGAAAATTCCCCACCCAGGCCTCTCGTCCACAAGTCTATCCTGCGCACAGTGTCTGTGCGAGGCTAGGAGTGCTTCTGGGCAGTGTTCCCCAGCGGAAATCGCGTGGTCCTCTAGGTGGCAGGGGGGCTCCTGTGTCCACAGACAGGTGCCCAGGGACCCTGTGGAACTGCTGTGACCTCTAAAGGGTGGGTTAGGTGAGCCGAGGGAGGTGTGTGCTTGGGAGCCTGAGTGCGCATGCGCGGCCCACGTATAGGCCCGAAACGAGCCAGCCGCGGCTCAGAGAAAAGCCATCTCCTGGGGGCCTCCCCATGTTCTTCCACTCCTCAAGAGTGACCCTTTTACGGATGGAAGAAAGGGTGATCTTCGCAGTGGTGGGTTCGGGCCAGAGGGGTCTGCGGGTTTGCCTCCACGTACGCCAGGTGCCCGCACACCGGGCGCAGGTGTTTGAGCCCCGTGGAGGCAGAGGGCTGCTTATTGCTGGATGCAAGTGTCCTGCGGGGTCAAGGAATGGCATGGGCACTCCCCGGGCCACACAGGGCACCGGGCCCTTAGAGAGTTCCATGGGAAATCCCCCGCCCACGCCCCCTGTACCCAAGTCTGTCCTTAGCACACTGTCTGTGCGGGGCTGAAGGTGCTGCTAGGCAGTGTGGCCTGTGGGAAATCGTGCGGTCCTCTGAGTGGCAGGGAGGGCTTCTGTTTCCCCGAACAGGTGCGCAGGGACCCTGTAAAACTGCTGTGACCTCTCAAGGGTGGAGCAGGTGACCTCCCAAGGGTGGGTCACGAGACCCCTCAAGGGTGGGTCACGGGACCCCTCAAGGGTGGGTCACGAGACCCCTAAAGGTCGGGTCACGTGACCCGAAAAGCGTGGGTCACGAGACCCCTCAAGGGTGGGTCACATGACCCCTCAGGGGCGGGTCACGAGACCCCTCAGGGGTGGGTCACGTGACCCCTCTGGGGTGGGTCACGTGACCCCTCAGGGGTGGGTCACCAGACCCCTCAGGGGTGGGTCACGTGACCCCTCTGGGGTGGGTCACGTGACCCCTCTGGGGTGGGTCACGTGACCCCTCAGGGGTGGGTGATGTGACCCCTCAAGGGTGGGTCAGGAGACACCTCAAGGGTGAGTCCCGTGACCCGAGGGAGGGTTGTGGTGGGGAGCCTGAGTGCGCACGCGCCGCCCACGTATAGGCCCGAAACCAGCCAGCCGCGGCTCGGAGAAAGGCCATCTCCTGGGGGCCTCCGCATGTTCCTCCACTCCTCAAGGAGGACCCCTTTACAGATGGAAGAAAAGGGGGATCTTCGCAGTGGTGGGTTCGGGCCAGAGGGGTCTGTGGGTTTGCCTGCACGTACGCCAGGGGCTCTCACAACGGGCCCAGGTGTTCGAGCCCCGTGGAGGCAGAGGGCTGCTTATTGCTGGATGATAGTGTCCTGCAGGGTTAAGGGACGGCGTGGGCACTCCCAGGGCGACAGAGGGCACCTGGCCTTTAGAGAGTTCCCTGGAAAATTCCCCACCCAGGCCTCTCGTCCACAAGTCTATCCTGCGCACAGTGTCTGTGCGAGGCTAGGAGTGCTTCTGGGCAGTGTTCCCCAGCGGTAATCGCGTGGTCCTCTAGGTGGCAGGGGGGCTCCTGTGTCCACAGACAGGTGCCCAGGGACCCTGTGGAACTGCTGTGACCTCTAAAGGGTGGGTTAGGTGAGCCGAGGGAGGTGTGTGCTTGGGAGCCTGAGTGCGCATGCGCGGCCCACGTATAGGCCCGAAACGAGCCAGCCGCGGCTCGGAGGAAAGCCATCTCCTGGGGGCCTCCCCATGTTCTTCCACTCCTCAAGCGTGACCCCTTTACGGATGGAAGAAAGGGTGATCTTCGCAGTGGTGGGTTCGGGCCAGAGGGGTCTGCGGGTTTGCCTCCACGTACGCCAGGTGCCCGCACACCGGGCGCAGGTGTTTGAGCCCCGTGGAGGCAGAGGGCTGCTTATTGCTGGATGCAAGTGTCCTGCGGGGTCAAGGAACGGCATGGGCACTCCCCGGGCCACACAGGGCACCGGGCCCTTAGAGAGTTCCATGGGAAATCCCCCGCCCACGCCCCCTGTACCCAAGTCTGTCCTTAGCACACTGTCTGTGCGGGGCTGAAGGTGCTGCTAGGCAGTGTGGCCTGTGGGAAATCGTGCGGTCCTCTGAGTGGCAGGGAGGTCTTCTGTTTCGCCGAACAGGTGCGCAGGGACCCTGTAAAACTGCTGTGACCTCTCAAGGTGGGTCATGTGACCCCTCAAGGGTGGGGCAGGTGACCTCCCAAGGGTGGGTCACGAGACCCCTCAAGGGTGGGTCACGGGACCCCTCAAGGGTGGGTCACGAGACCCCTAAAGGGCTGGTCACGTGACCCGAAAAGCGTGGGTCACGAGACCCCTCAAGGGTTGGTCACGTGACCCCTCAGGGGTGGGTCACGAGACCCCTCTGGGGTGGGTCACGTGACCCCTCAGGGGTGGGTCACGTGACCCCTCTGGGGTGGGTCACGAGACCCCTCAGGGGTGGGTCACGTGACTCCTCAGGGGTGGGTCACGAGACCCCTCAGGGGTGGGTCACGTGACCCCTCTGGGGTGGGTCATGTGACCCCTCAGGGGTGGGTGACGTGACCCCTCAAGGGTGGGTCAGGAGACACCTCAAGGGTGAGTCCCGTGACCCGAGGGAGGGTTGTGGTGGGGAGCCTGAGTGCGCACGCACGGCCCACGTATAGGCCCGAAACCAGCCAGCCGCGGCTCGGAGAAAAGCCATCTCCTGGGGGCCTCCCCATGTTCCTCCACTCCTCAAGGAGGACCCCTTTACAGATGGAAGAAAAGGGGGATCTTCGCAGTGGTGGGTTCGGGCCAGAGGGGTCTGTGGGTTTGCCTGCACGTACGCCAGGTGCTCTCACAACGGGCCCAGGTGTACGAGCCCCGTAGAGGCAGAGGGCTGCTTATTGCTGGATGATAGTGTCCTGCAGGGTTAAGGGACGGCGTGGGCACTCCCAGGGCGACAGAGGGCACCCGGCCTTTAGAGAGTTCCCTGGAAAATTCCCCACCCAGGCCTCTCGTCCACAAGTCTATCCTGCGCACAGTGTCTGTGCGAGGCTAGGAGTGCTTCTGGGCAGTGTTCCCCAGCGGAAATCGCGTGGTCCTCTAGGTGGCAGGGGGGCTCCTGTGTCCACAGACAGGTGCCCAGGGACCCTGTGGAACTGCTGTGACCTCTAAAGGGTGGGTTAGGTGAGCCGAGGGAGGTGTGTGCTTGGGAGCCTGAGTGCGCATGCGCGGCCCACGTATAGGCCCGAAAGGAGCCAGCCGCGGCTCAGAGAAAAGCCATCTCCTGGGGGCCTCCCCATGTTCCTCCACTCCTCAAGAGTGACCCTTTTACGGATGGAAGAAAGGGTGATCTTCGCAGTGGTGGGTTCGGGCCAGAGGGGTCTGCGGGTTTGCCTCCACGTACGCCAGGTGCCCGCACACCGGGCGCAGGTGTTTGAGCCCCGTGGAGGCAGAGGGCTGCTTATTGCTGGATGCAAGTGTCCTGCGGGGTCAAGGAATGGCATGGGCACTCCCCGGGCCACACAGGGCACCGGGCCCTTAGAGAGTTCCATGGGAAATCCCCCGCCCACGCCCCCTGTACCCAAGTCTGTCCTTAGCACACTGTCTGTGCGGGGCTGAAGGTGCTGCTAGGCAGTGTGGCCTGTGGGAAATCGTGCGGTCCTCTGAGTGGCAGGGAGGGCTTCTGTTTCCCCGAACAGGTGCGCAGGGACCCTGTAAAACTGCTGTGACCTCTCAAGGGTGGAGCAGGTGACCTCCCAAGGGTGGGTCACGAGACCCCTCAAGGGTGGGTCACGGGACCCCTCAAGGGTGGGTCACGAGACCCCTAAAGGGCGGGTCACGTGACCCGAAAAGCGTGGGTCACGAGACCCCTCAAGGGTGGGTCACATGACCCCTCAGGGGCGGGTCACGAGACCCCTCAGGGGTGGGTCACGTGACCCCTCTGGGGTGGGTCACGTGACCCCTCAGGGGTGGGTCACCAGACCCCTCAGGGGTGGGTCACGTGACCCCTCTGGGGTGGGTCACGTGACCCCTCAGGGGTGGGTGATGTGACCCCTCAAGGGTGGGTCAGGAGACACCTCAAGGGTGAGTCCCGTGACCCGAGGGAGGGTTGTGGTGGGGAGCCTGAGTGCGCACGCGCGGCCCACGTATAGGCCCGAAACCAGCCAGCCGTGGCTCGGAGAAAGGCCATCTCCTGGGGGCCTCCGCATGTTCCTCCACTCCTCAAGGAGGACCCCTTTACAGATGGAAGAAAAGGGGGATCTTCGCAGTGGTGGGTTCGGGCCAGAGGGGTCTGTGGGTTTGCCTGCACGTACGCCAGGTGCTCTCACAACGGGCCCAGGTGTTCGAGCCCCGTGGAGGCAGAGGGCTGCTTATTGCTGGATGATAGTGTCCTGCAGGGTTAAGGGACGGCGTGGGCACTCCCAGGGCGACAGAGGGCACCTGGCCTTTAGAGAGTTCCCTGGAAAATTCCCCACCCAGGCCTCTCGTCCACAAGTCTATCCTGCGCACAGTGTCTGTGCGAGGCTAGGAGTGCTTCTGGGCAGTGTTCCCCAGCGGTAATCGCGTGGTCCTCTAGGTGGCAGGGGGGCTCCTGTGTCCACAGACAGGTGCCCAGGGACCCTGTGGAACTGCTGTGACCTCTAAAGGGTGGGTTAGGTGAGCCGAGGGAGGTGTGTGCTTGGGAGCCTGAGTGCGCATGCGCGGCCCACGTATAGGCCCGAAACGAGCCAGCCGCGGCTCGGAGGAAAGCCATCTCCTGGGGGCCTCCCCATGTTCTTCCACTCCTCAAGCGTGACCCCTTTACGGATGGAAGAAAGGGTGATCTTCGCAGTGGTGGGTTCGGGCCAGAGGGGTCTGCGGGTTTGCCTCCACGTACGCCAGGTGCCCGCACACCGGGCGCAGGTGTTTGAGCCCCGTGGAGGCAGAGGGCTGCTTATTGCTGGATGCAAGTGTCCTGCGGGGTCAAGGAACGGCATGGGCACTCCCCGGGCCACACAGGGCACCGGGCCCTTAGAGAGTTCCATGGGAAATCCCCCGCCCACGCCCCCTGTACCCAAGTCTGTCCTTAGCACACTGTCTGTGCGGGGCTGAAGGTGCTGCTAGGCAGTGTGGCCTGTGGGAAATCGTGCGGTCCTCTGAGTGGCAGGGAGGTCTTCTGTTTCGCCGAACAGGTGCGCAGGGACCCTGTAAAACTGCTGTGACCTCTCAAGGTGGGTCATGTGACCCCTCAAGGGTGGGGCAGGTGACCTCCCAAGGGTGGGTCACGAGACCCCTCAAGGGTGGGTCACGGGACCCCTCAAGGGTGGGTCACGAGACCCCTAAAGGGCTGGTCACGTGACCCGAAAAGCGTGGGTCACGAGACCCCTCAAGGGTTGGTCACGTGACCCCTCAGGGGTGGGTCACGAGACCCCTCATGGGTGGGTCACGTGACCCCTCTGGGGTGGGTCATGTGACCCCTCAGGGGTGGGTGATGTGACCCCTCAAGGGTGGGTCAGGAGACACCTCAAGGGTGAGTCCCGTGACCCGAGGGAGGGTTGTGGTGGGGAGCCTGAGTGCGCACGCACGGCCCACGTATAGGCCCGAAACCAGCCAGCCGCGGCTCGGAGAAAAGCCATCTCCTGGGGGCCTCCCCATGTTCCTCCACTCCTCAAGGAGGACCCCTTTACAGATGGAAGAAAAGGGGGATCTTCGCAGTGGTGGGTTCGGGCCAGAGGGGTCTGTGGGTTTGCCTGCACGTACGCCAGGTGCTCTCACAACGGGCCCAGGTGTTCGAGCCCCGTGGAGGCAGAGGGCTGCTTAGTGCTGGATGATAGTGTCCTGCAGGGTTAAGGGACGGCGTGGGCACTCCCAGGGCGACAGAGGGCACCCGGCCTTTAGAGAGTTCCCTGGAAAATTCCCCACCCAGGCCTCTCGTCCACAAGTCTATCCTGCGCACAGTGTCTGTGCGAGGCTAGGAGTGCTTCTGGGCAGTGTTCCCCAGCGGTAATCGCGTGGTCCTCTAGGTGGCAGGGGGGCTCCTGTGTCCACAGACAGGTGCCCAGGGACCCTGTGGAACTGCTGTGACCTCTAAAGGGTGGGTTAGGTGAGCCGAGGGAGGTGTGTGCTTGGGAGCCTGAGTGCGCATGCGCGGCCCACGTATAGGCCCGAAAGGAGCCAGCCGCGGCTCAGAGAAAAGCCATCTCCTGGGGGCCTCCCCATGTTCCTCCACTCCTCAAGAGTGACCCTTTTACGGATGGAAGAAAGGGTGATCTTCGCAGTGGTGGGTTCGGGCCAGAGGGGTCTGCGGGTTTGCCTCCACGTACGCCAGGTGCCCGCACACCGGGCGCAGGTGTTTGAGCCCCGTGGAGGCAGAGGGCTGCTTATTGCTGGATGCAAGTGTCCTGCGGGGTCAAGGAATGGCATGGGCACTCCCCGGGCCACACAGGGCACCGGGCCCTTAGAGAGTTCCATGGGAAATCCCCCGCCCACGCCCCCTGTACCCAAGTCTGTCCTTAGCACACTGTCTGTGCGGGGCTGAAGGTGCTGCTAGGCAGTGTGGCCTGTGGGAAATCGTGCGGTCCTCTGAGTGGCAGGGAGGGCTTCTGTTTCCCCGAACAGGTGCGCAGGGACCCTGTAAAACTGCTGTGACCTCTCAAGGGTGGAGCAGGTGACCTCCCAAGGGTGGGTCACGAGACCCCTCAAGGGTGGGTCACGGGACCCCTCAAGGGTGGGTCACGAGACCCCTAAAGGGCGGGTCACGTGACCCGAAAAGCGTGGGACACGAGACCCCTCAAGGGTGGGTCACATGACCCCTCAGGGGCGGGTCACGAGACCCCTCAGGGGTGGGTCACGTGACCCCTCTGGGGTGGGTCACGTGACCCCTCAGGGGTGGGTCACCAGACCCCTCAGGGGTGGGTCACGTGACCCCTCTGGGGTGGGTCACGTGACCCCTCTGGGGTGGGTCACGTGACCCCTCAGGGGTGGGTGATGTGACCCCTCAAGGGTGGGTCAGGAGACACCTCAAGGGTGAGTCCCGTGACCCGAGGGAGGGTTGTGGTGGGGAGCCTGAGTGCGCACGCGCCGCCCACGTATAGGCCCGAAACCAGCCAGCCGCGGCTCGGTGAAAAGCCATCTCCTGGGGGCCTCCCCATGTTCCTCCACTCCTCAAGGAGGACCCCTTTACAGATGGAAGAAAAGGGGGATCTTCGCAGTGGTGGGTTCGGGCCAGAGGGGTCTGTGGGTTTGCCTGCACGTACGCCAGGCGCTCTCACAACGGGCCCAGGTGTTCGAGCCCCGTGGAGGCAGAGGGCTGCTTATTGCTGGATGATAGTGTCCTGCAGGGTTAAGGGACGGCGTGGGCACTCCCAGGGCGACAGAGGGCACCTGGCCTTTAGAGAGTTCCCTGGAAAATTCCCCACCCAGGCCTCTCGTCCACAAGTCTATCCTGCGCACAGTGTCTGTGCGAGGCTAGGAGTGCTTCTGGGCAGTGTTCCCCAGCGGTAATCGCGTGGTCCTCTAGGTGGCAGGGGGGCTCCTGTGTCCACAGACAGGTGCCCAGGGACCCTGTGGAACTGCTGTGACCTCTAAAGGGTGGGTTAGGTGAGCCGAGGGAGGTGTGTGCTTGGGAGCCTGAGTGCGCATGCGCGGCCCACGTATAGGCCCGAAACGAGCCAGCCGCGGCTCGGAGGAAAGCCATCTCCTGGGGGCCTCCCCATGTTCTTCCACTCCTCAAGCGTGACCCCTTTACGGATGGAAGAAAGGGTGATCTTCGCAGTGGTGGGTTCGGGCCAGAGGGGTCTGCGGGTTTGCCTCCACGTACGCCAGGTGCCCGCACTCCGGGCGCAGGTGTTTGAGCCCCGTGGAGGCAGAGGGCTGCTTATTGCTGGATGCAAGTGTCCTGCGGGATCAAGGAACGGCATGGGCACTCCCCGGGCCACACAGGTCACCGGGCCCTTAGAGAGTTCCATGGGAAATCCCCCGCCCACGCCCCCTGTACCCAAGTCTGTCCTTAGCACACTGTCTGTGCGGGGCTGAAGGTGCTGCTAGGCAGTGTGGCCTGTGGGAAATCGTGCGGTCCTCTGAGTGGCAGGGAGGGCTTCTGTTTCGCCGAACAGGTGCGCAGGGACCCTGTAAAACTGCTGTGACCTCTCAAGGTGGGTCATGTGACCCCTCAAGGGTGGGGCAGGTGACCTCCCAAGGGTGGGTCACGAGACCCCTCAAGGGTGGGTCACGGGACCCCTCAAGGGTGGGTCACGAGACCCCTAAAGGGCTGGTCACGTGACCCGAAAAGCGTGGGTCACGAGACCCCTCAAGGGTTGGTCACGTGACCCCTCAGGGGTGGGTCACGTGACCCCTCAGGGGTGGGTCACGTGACCCCTCTGGGGTGGGTCACGAGACCCCTCAGGGGTGGGTCACGTGACTCCTCAGGGGTGGGTCACGTGACCCCTCTGGGGTGGGTCACGTGACCCCTCTGGGGTGGGTCATGTGACCCCTCAGGGGTGGGTGACGTGACCCCTCAAGGGTGGGTCAGGAGACACCTCAAGGGTGAGTCCCGTGACCCGAGGGAGGGTTGTGGTGGGGAGCCTGAGTGCGCACGCACGGCCCACGTATAGGCCCGAAACCAGCCAGCCGCGGCTCGGAGAAAAGCCATCTCCTGGGGGCCTCCCCATGTTCCTCCACTCCTCAAGGAGGACCCCTTTACAGATGGAAGAAAAGGGGGATCTTCGCAGTGGTGGGTTCGGGCCAGAGGGGTCTGTGGGTTTGCCTGCACGTACGCCAGGTGCTCTCACAACGGGCCCAGGTGTTCGAGCCCCGTGGAGGCAGAGGGCTGCTTATTGCTGGATGATAGTGTCCTGCAGGGTTAAGGGACGGCGTGGGCACTCCCAGGGCGACAGAGGGCACCTGGCCTTTAGAGAGTTCCCTGGAAAATTCCCCACCCAGGCCTCTCGTCCACAAGTCTATCCTGCGCAGTGTCTGTGCGAGGCTAGGAGTGCTTCTGGGCAGTGTTCCCCAGCGGTAATCGCGTGGTCCTCTAGGTGGCAGGGGGGCTCCTGTGTCCACAGACAGGTGCCCAGGGACCCTGTGGAACTGCTGTGACCTCTCAAGGTGGGTCATGTGACCCCTCAAGGGTGGGGCAGTTGACCTCCCAAGGGTGGGTCACGAGACCCCTCAAGGGTGGGTCACGGGACCCCTCAAGGGTGGGTCACGAGACCCCTAAAGGGCTGGTCACGTGACCCGAAAAGCGTGGGTCACGAGACCCCTCAAGGGTGGGTCACGTGACCCCTCAGGGGTGGGTCACGAGACCCCTCTGGGTTGGGTGGCGTGACCCCTCAGGGGTGGGTCACGTGACCCCTCTGGGGTGGGTCACGAGATCCCTCAGGGGTGGGTCACGTGACTCCTCAGGGGTGGGTCAGGAGAACCCTCAGGGGTGGGTCACGTGACCCCTCTGGGGTGGGTCACGTGACCCCTCTGGGGTGGGTCATGTGACCCCTCAGGGGTGGGGGACGTGACCCCTCAAGGGTGGGTCAGGAGACACCTCAAGGGTGAGTCCCGTGACCCGAGGGAGAGTTGTGGTGGGGAGCCTGAGTGCGCACGCACGGCCCACGTATAGGCCCGAAACCAGCCAGCCGCGGCTCGGAGAAAAGCCATCTCCTGGGGGCCTCCCCATGTTCCTCCACTCCTCAAGGAGGACCCCTTTACAGATGGAAGAAAAGGGGGATCTTCGCAGTGGTGGGTTCGGGCCAGAGGGGTCTGTGGGTTTGCCTGCACGTACGCCAGGTGCTCTCACAACGGGCCCAGGTGTTCGAGCCCCGTGGAGGCAGAGGGCTGCTTATTGCTGGATGATAGTGTCCTGCAGGGTTAAGGGACGGCGTGGGCACTCCCAGGGCGACAGAGGGCACCTGGCCTTTAGAGAGTTCCCTGGAAAATTCCCCACCCAGGCCTCTCGTCCACAAGTCTATCCTGCGCAGTGTCTGTGCGAGGCTAGGAGTGCTTCTGGGCAGTGTTCCCCAGCGGTAATCGCGTGGTCCTCTAGGTGGCAGGGGGGCTCCTGTGTCCACAGACAGGTGCCCAGGGACCCTGTGGAACTGCTGTGACCTCTAAAGGGTGGGTTAGGTGAGCCGAGGGAGGTGTGTGCTTGGGAGCCTGAGTGCGCATGCGCGGCCCACGTATAGGCCCGAAACGAGCCAGCCGCGGCTCGGAGGAAAGCCATCTCCTGGGGGCCTCCCCATGTTCTTCCACTCCTCAAGCGTGACCCCTTTACGGATGGAAGAAAGGGTGATCTTCGCAGTGGTGGGTTCGGGCCAGAGGGGTCTGCGGGTTTGCCTCCACGTACGCCAGGTGCCCGCACACCGGGCGCAGGTGTTTGAGCCCCGTGGAGGCAGAGGGCTGCTTATTGCTGGATGCAAGTGTCCTGCGGGGTCAAGGAATGGCATGGGCACTCCCCGGGCCACACAGGGCACCGGGCCCTTAGAGAGTTCCATGGGAAATCCCCCGCCCACGCCCCCTGTACCCAAGTCTGTCCTTAGCACACTGTCTGTGCGGGGCTGAAGGTGCTGCTAGGCAGTGTGGCCTGTGGGAAATCGTGCGGTCCTCTGAGTGGCAGGGAGGGCTTCTGTTTCCCCGAACAGGTGCGCAGGGACCCTGTAAAACTGCTGTGACCTCTCAAGGGTGGAGCAGGTGACCTCCCAAGGGTGGGTCACGAGACCCCTCAAGGGTGGGTCACGGGACCCCTCAAGGGTGGGTCACGAGACCCCTAAAGGGCGGGTCACGTGACCCGAAAAGCGTGGGACACGAGACCCCTCAAGGGTGGGTCACATGACCCCTCAGGGGCGGGTCACGAGACCCCTCAGGGGTGGGTCACGTGACCCCTCTGGGGTGGGTCACGTGACCCCTCAGGGGTGGGTCACCAGACCCCTCAGGGGTGGGTCACGTGACCCCTCTGGGGTGGGTCACGTGACCCCTCTGGGGTGGGTCACGTGACCCCTCAGGGGTGGGTGATGTGACCCCTCAAGGGTGGGTCAGGAGACACCTCAAGGGTGAGTCCCGTGACCCGAGGGAGGGTTGTGGTGGGGAGCCTGAGTGCGCACGCGCCGCCCACGTATAGGCCCGAAACCAGCCAGCCGCGGCTCGGAGAAAAGCCATCTCCTGGGGGCCTCCCCATGTTCCTCCACTCCTCAAGGAGGACCCCTTTACAGATGGAAGAAAAGGGGGATCTTCGCAGTGGTGGGTTCGGGCCAGAGGGGTCTGTGGGTTTGCCTGCACGTACGCCAGGCGCTCTCACAACGGGCCCAGGTGTTCGAGCCCCGTGGAGGCAGAGGGCTGCTTATTGCTGGATGATAGTGTCCTGCAGGGTTAAGGGACGGCGTGGGTACTCCCAGGGCGACAGAGGGCACCTGGCCTTTAGAGAGTTCCCTGGAAAATTCCCCACCCAGGCCTCTCGTCCACAAGTCTATCCTGCGCACAGTGTCTGTGCGAGGCTAGGAGTGCTTCTGGCCAGTGTTCCCCAGCGGTAATCGCGTGGTCCTCTAGGTGGCAGGGGGGCTCCTGTGTCCACAGACAGGTGCCCAGGGACCCTGTGGAACTGCTGTGACCTCTAAAGTGTGGGTTAGGTGAGCCGAGGGAGGTGTGTGCTTGGGAGCCTGAGTGCGCATGCGCGGCCCACGTATAGGCCCGAAACGAGCCAGCCGCGGCTCGGAGGAAAGCCATCTCCTGGGGGCCTCCCCATGTTCTTCCACTCCTCAAGCGTGACCCCTTTACGGATGGAAGAAAGGGTGATCTTCGCAGTGGTGGGTTCGGGCCAGAGGGGTCTGCGGGTTTGCCTCCACGTACGCCAGGTGCCCGCACACCGGGCGCAGGTGTTTGAGCCCCGTGGAGGCAGAGGGCTGCTTATTGCTGGATGCAAGTGTCCTGCGGGATCAAGGAACGGCATGGGCACTCCCCGGGCCACACAGGTCACCGGGCCCTTAGAGAGTTCCATGGGAAATCCCCCGCCCACGCCCCCTGTACCCAAGTCTGTCCTTAGCACACTGTCTGTGCGGGGCTGAAGGTGCTGCTAGGCAGTGTGGCCTGTGGGAAATCGTGCGGTCCTCTGAGTGGCAGGGAGGGCTTCTGTTTCGCCGAACAGGTGCGCAGGGACCCTGTAAAACTGCTGTGACCTCTCAAGGTGGGTCATGTGACCCCTCAAGGGTGGGGCAGGTGACCTCCCAAGGGTGGGTCACGAGACCCCTCAAGGGTGGGTCACGGGACCCCTCAAGGGTGGGTCACGAGACCCCTAAAGGGCTGGTCACGTGACCCGAAAAGCGTGGGTCACGAGACCCCTCAAGGGTTGGTCACGTGACCCCTCAGGGGTGGGTCACGTGACCCCTCAGGGGTGGGTCACGTGACCCCTCTGGGGTGGGTCACGAGACCCCTCAGGGGTGGGTCACGTGACTCCTCAGGGGTGGGTCACGTGACCCCTCTGGGGTGGGTCACGTGACCCCTCTGGGGTGGGTCATGTGACCCCTCAGGGGTGGGTGACGTGACCCCTCAAGGGTGGGTCAGGAGACACCTCAAGGGTGAGTCCCGTGACCCGAGGGAGGGTTGTGGTGGGGAGCCTGAGTGCGCACGCACGGCCCACGTATAGGCCCGAAACCAGCCAGCCGCGGCTCGGAGAAAAGCCATCTCCTGGGGGCCTCCCCATGTTCCTCCACTCCTCAAGGAGGACCCCTTTACAGATGGAAGAAAAGGGGGATCTTCGCAGTGGTGGGTTCGGGCCAGAGGGGTCTGTGGGTTTGCCTGCACGTACGCCAGGTGCTCTCACAACGGGCCCAGGTGTTCGAGCCCCGTGGAGGCAGAGGGCTGCTTATTGCTGGATGATAGTGTCCTGCAGGGTTAAGGGACGGCGTGGGCACTCCCAGGGCGACAGAGGGCACCTGGCCTTTAGAGAGTTCCCTGGAAAATTCCCCACCCAGGCCTCTCGTCCACAAGTCTATCCTGCGCAGTGTCTGTGCGAGGCTAGGAGTGCTTCTGGGCAGTGTTCCCCAGCGGTAATCGCGTGGTCCTCTAGGTGGCAGGGGGGCTCCTGTGTCCACAGACAGGTGCCCAGGGACCCTGTGGAACTGCTGTGACCTCTCAAGGTGGGTCATGTGACCCCTCAAGGGTGGGGCAGTTGACCTCCCAAGGGTGGGTCACGAGACCCCTCAAGGGTGGGTCACGGGACCCCTCAAGGGTGGGTCACGAGACCCCTAAAGGGCTGGTCACGTGACCCGAAAAGCGTGGGTCACGAGACCCCTCAAGGGTGGGTCACGTGACCCCTCAGGGGTGGGTCACGAGACCCCTCTGGGTTGGGTGGCGTGACCCCTCAGGGGTGGGTCACGTGACCCCTCTGGGGTGGGTCACGAGATCCCTCAGGGGTGGGTCACGTGACTCCTCAGGGGTGGGTCAGGAGAACCCTCAGGGGTGGGTCACGTGACCCCTCTGGGGTGGGTCACGTGACCCCTCTGGGGTGGGTCATGTGACCCCTCAGGGGTGGGGGACGTGACCCCTCAAGGGTGGGTCAGGAGACACCTCAAGGGTGAGTCCCCTGACCCGAGGGAGGGTTGTGGTGGGGAGCCTGAGTGCGCACGCACGGCCCACGTATAGGCCCGAAACCAGCCAGCCGCGGCTCGGAGAAAAGCCATCTCCTGGGGGCCTCCCCATGTTCCTCCACTCCTCAAGGAGGACCCCTTTACAGATGGAAGAAAAGGGGGATCTTCGCAGTGGTGGGTTCGGGCCAGAGGGGTCTGTGGGTTTGCCTGCACGTACGCCAGGCGCTCTCACAACGGGCCCAGGTGTTCGAGCCCCGTGGAGGCAGAGGGCTGCTTATTGCTGGATGATAGTGTCCTGCAGGGTTAAGGGACGGCGTGGGCACTCCCAGGGCGACAGAGGGCACCTGGCCTTTAGAGAGTTCCCTGGAAAATTCCCCACCCAGGCCTCTCGTCCACAAGTCTATCCTGCGCACAGTGTCTGTGCGAGGCTAGGAGTGCTTCTGGGCAGTGTTCCCCAGCGGTAATCGCGTGGTCCTCTAGGTGGCAGGGGGGCTCCTGTGTCCACAGACAGGTGCCCAGGGACCCTGTGGAACTGCTGTGACCTCTAAAGGGTGGGTTAGGTGAGCCGAGGGAGGTGTGTGCTTGGGAGCCTGAGTGCGCATGCGCGGCCCACGTATAGGCCCGAAACGAGCCAGCCGCGGCTCGGAGGAAAGCCATCTCCTGGGGGCCTCCCCATGTTCTTCCACTCCTCAAGCGTGACCCCTTTACGGATGGAAGAAAGGGTGATCTTCGCAGTGGTGGGTTCGGGCCAGAGGGGTCTGCGGGTTTGCCTCCACGTACGCCAGGTGCCCGCACACCGGGCGCAGGTGTTTGAGCCCCGTGGAGGCAGAGGGCTGCTTATTGCTGGATGCAAGTGTCCTGCGGGATCAAGGAACGGCATGGGCACTCCCCGGGCCACACAGGTCACCGGGCCCTTAGAGAGTTCCATGGGAAATCCCCCGCCCACGCCCCCTGTACCCAAGTCTGTCCTTAGCACACTGTCTGTGCGGGGCTGAAGGTGCTGCTAGGCAGTGTGGCCTGTGGGAAATCGTGCGGTCCTCTGAGTGGCAGGGAGGGCTTCTGTTTCGCCGAACAGGTGCGCAGGGACCCTGTAAAACTGCTGTGACCTCTCAAGGTGGGTCATGTGACCCCTCAAGGGTGGGGCAGGTGACCTCCCAAGGGTGGGTCACGAGACCCCTCAAGGGTGGGTCACGGGACCCCTCAAGGGTGGGTCACGAGACCCCTAAAGGGCTGGTCACGTGACCCGAAAAGCGTGGGTCACGAGACCCCTCAAGGGTTGGTCACGTGACCCCTCAGGGGTGGGTCACGTGACCCCTCTGGGGTGGGTCACGTGACCCCTCTGGGGTGGGTCATGTGACCCCTCAGGGGTGGGTGACGTGACCCCTCAAGGGTGGGTCAGGAGACACCTCAAGGGTGAGTCCCGTGACCCGAGGGAGGGTTGTGGTGGGGAGCCTGAGTGCGCACGCACGGCCCACGTATAGGCCCGAAACCAGCCAGCCGCGGCTCGGAGAAAAGCCATCTCCTGGGGGCCTCCCCATGTTCCTCCACTCCTCAAGGAGGACCCCTTTACAGATGGAAGAAAAGGGGGATCTTCGCAGTGGTGGGTTCGGGCCAGAGGGGTCTGTGGGTTTGCCTGCACGTACGCCAGGTGCTCTCACAACGGGCCCAGGTGTTCGAGCCCCGTGGAGGCAGAGGGCTGCTTATTGCTGGATGATAGTGTCCTGCAGGGTTAAGGGACGGCGTGGGCACTCCCAGGGCGACAGAGGGCACCTGGCCTTTAGAGAGTTCCCTGGAAAATTCCCCACCCAGGCCTCTCGTCCACAAGTCTATCCTGCGCAGTGTCTGTGCGAGGCTAGGAGTGCTTCTGGGCAGTGTTCCCCAGCGGTAATCGCGTGGTCCTCTAGGTGGCAGGGGGGCTCCTGTGTCCACAGACAGGTGCCCAGGGACCCTGTGGAACTGCTGTGACCTCTCAAGGTGGGTCATGTGACCCCTCAAGGGTGGGGCAGTTGACCTCCCAAGGGTGGGTCACGAGACCACTCAAGGGTGGGTCACGGGACCCCTCAAGGGTGGGTCACGAGACCCCTAAAGGGCTGGTCACGTGACCCGAAAAGCGTGGGTCACGAGACCCCTCAAGGGTGGGTCACGTGACCCCTCAGGGGTGGGTCACGAGACCCCTCTGGGTTGGGTGGCGTGACCCCTCAGGGGTGGGTCACGTGACTCCTCAGGGGTGGGTCAGGAGAACCCTCAGGGGTGGGTCACGTGACCCCTCTGGGGTGGGTCACGTGACCCCTCTGGGGTGGGTCATGTGACCCCTCAGGGGTGGGGGACGTGACCCCTCAAGGGTGGGTCAGGAGACACCTCAAGGGTGAGTCCCGTGACCCGAGGGAGGGTTGTGGTGGGGAGCCTGAGTGCGCACGCACGGCCCACGTATAGGCCCGAAACCAGCCAGCCGCGGCTCGGAGAAAAGCCATCTCCTGGGGGCCTCCCCATGTTCCTCCACTCCTCAAGGAGGACCCCTTTACAGATGGAAGAAAAGGGGGATCTTCGCAGTGGTGGGTTCGGGCCAGAGGGGTCTGTGGGTTTGCCTGCACGTACGCCAGGCGCTCTCACAACGGGCCCAGGTGTTCGAGCCCCGTGGAGGCAGAGGGCTGCTTATTGCTGGATGATAGTGTCCTGCAGGGTTAAGGGACGGCGTGGGCACTCCCAGGGCGACAGAGGGCACCTGGCCTTTAGAGAGTTCCCTGGAAAATTCCCCACCCAGGCCTCTCGTCCACAAGTCTATCCTGCGCAGTGTCTGTGCGAGGCTAGGAGTGCTTCTGGGCAGTGTTCCCCAGCGGTAATCGCGTGGTCCTCTAGGTGGCAGGGGGGCTCCTGTGTCCACAGACAGGTGCCCAGGGACCCTGTGGAACTGCTGTGACCTCTAAAGGGTGGGTTAGGTGAGCCGAGGGAGGTGTGTGCTTGGGAGCCTGAGTGCGCATGCGCGGCCCACGTATAGGCCCGAAACGAGCCAGCCGCGGCTCGGAGGAAAGCCATCTCCTGGGGGCCTCCCCATGTTCTTCCACTCCTCAAGCGTGACCCCTTTACGGATGGAAGAAAGGGTGATCTTCGCAGTGGTGGGTTCGGGCCAGAGGGGTCTGCGGGTTTGCCTCCACGTACGCCAGGTGCCCGCACACCGGGCGCAGGTGTTTGAGCCCCGTGGAGGCAGAGGGCTGCTTATTGCTGGATGCAAGTGTCCTGCGGGGTCAAGGAACGGCATGGGCACTCCCCGGGCCACACAGGGCACCGGGCCCTTAGAGAGTTCCATGGGAAATCCCCCGCCCACGCCCCCTGTACCCAAGTCTGTCCTTAGCACACTGTCTGTGCGGGGCTGAAGGTGCTGCTAGGCAGTGTGGCCTGTGGGAAATCGTGCGGTCCTCTGAGTGGCAGGGAGGTCTTCTGTTTCGCCGAACAGGTGCGCAGGGACCCTGTAAAACTGCTGTGACCTCTCAAGGTGGGTCATGTGACCCCTCAAGGGTGGGGCAGGTGACCTCCCAAGGGTGGGTCACGAGACCCCTCAAGGGTGGGTCACGGGACCCCTCAAGGGTGGGTCACGAGACCCCTAAAGGGCTGGTCACGTGACCCGAAAAGCGTGGGTCACGAGACCCCTCAAGGGTTGGTCACGTGACCCCTCAGGGGTGGGTCACGAGACCCCTCATGGGTGGGTCACGTGACCCCTCTGGGGTGGGTCATGTGACCCCTCAGGGGTGGGTGACGTGACCCCTCAAGGGTGGGTCAGGAGACACCTCAAGGGTGAGTCCCGTGACCCGAGGGAGGGTTGTGGTGGGGAGCCTGAGTGCGCACGCACGGCCCACGTATAGGCCCGAAACCAGCCAGCCGCGGCTCGGAGAAAAGCCATCTCCTGGGGGCCTCCCCATGTTCCTCCACTCCTCAAGGAGGACCCCTTTACGGATGGAAGAAAGGGTGATCTTCGCAGTGGTGGGTTCGGGCCAGAGGGGTCTGCGGGTTTGCCTCCACGTACGCCAGGTGCCCGCACACCAGGCGCAGGTGTTTGAGCCCCGTGGAGGCAGAGGGCTGCTTATTGCTGGATGCAAGTGTCCTGCGAGGTCAAGGAACGGCATGGGCACTCCCCGGGCCACACAGGGCACCGGGCCCTTAGAGTGTTCCATGGGAAATCCCCCGCCCACGCCCCCTGTACCCAAGTCTGTCCTTAGCACACTGTCTGTGCGGGGCTGAAGGTGCTGCTAGGCAGTGTGGCCTGTGGGAAATCGTGCGGTCCTCTGAGTGGCAGGGAGGTCTTCTGTTTCGCCGAACAGGTGCGCAGGGACCCTGTAAAACTGCTGTGACCTCTCAAGGTGGGTCATGTGACCCCTCAAGGGTGGGGCAGGTGACCTCCCAAGGGTGGGTCACGAGACCCCTCAAGGGTGGGTCACGGGACCCCTCAAGGGTGGGTCACGAGACCCCTAAAGGGCGGGTCACGTGACCCGAAAAGCGTGGGTCACGAGACCCCTCAAGGGTGGGTCACGTGACCCCTCAGGGGTGGGTCACGAGACCCCTCTGGGGTGGGTCACGTGACCCCTCTGGGGTGGGTCACGTGACCCCTCTGGGGTGGGTCACGAGACCCCTCAGGGGTGGGTCACGTGACCCCTCAGGGGTGGGTCACGAGACCCCTCAGGGGTGGGTCACGTGACCCCTCAGGGGTGGGTCACGTGACCCCTCAGGGGTGGGTCACCTGACCCCTCAGGGGTGGGTCACGAGACCCCTCAGGGGTGGGTCACGAGACCCCTCAGGGGTGGGTCAGGAGACACATCAAGGGTGAGTCCCGTGACCCGAGGGAGGGTTGTGGTGGGGAGCCTGAGTGCGCACGCGCGGCCCACGTATAGGCCCGAAACCAGCCAGCCGCGGCTCGGAGAAAAGCCATCTCCTGGGGGCCTCCCCATGTTCCTCCACTCCTCAAGGAGGACCCCTTTACAGATGGAAGAAAAGGGGGATCTTCGCAGTGGTGGGTTCGGGCCAGAGGGGTCTGTGGGTTTGCCTGCACGTACGCCAGGTGCTCTCACAACGGGCCCAGGTGTTCGAGCCCCGTGGAGGCAGAGGGCTGCTTAGTGCTGGATGATAGTGTCCTGCAGGGTTAAGGGACGGCGTGGGCACTCCCAGGGCGACAGAGGGCACCCGGCCTTTAGAGAGTTCCCTGGAAAATTCCCCACCCAGGCCTCTCGTCCACAAGTCTATCCTGCGCACAGTGTCTGTGCGAGGCTAGGAGTGCTTCTGGGCAGTGTTCCCCAGCGGTAATCGCGTGGTCCTCTAGGTGGCAGGGGGGCTCCTGTGTCCACAGACAGGTGCCCAGGGACCCTGTGGAACTGCTGTGACCTCTAAAGGGTGGGTTAGGTGAGGCGAGGGAGGTGTGTGCTTGGGAGCCTGAGTGCGCACGCGCCGCCCACGTATAGGCCCGAAACGAGCCAGCCGCGGCTCGGAGAAAGGCCATCTCCTGGGGGCCTCCCCATGTTCCTCCACTCCTCAAGGAGGACCCCTTTACAGATGGAAGAAAAGGGGGATCTTCGCAGTGGTGGGTTCGGGCCAGAGGGGTCTGTGGGTTTGCCTGCACGTACGCCAGGTGCTCTCACAACTGGCCCAGGTGTTCGAGCCCCGTGGAGGCAGAGGGCTGCTTAGTGCTGGATGATAGTGTCCTGCAGGGTTAAGGGACGGCGTGGGCACTCCCAGGGCGACAGAGGGCACCCGGCCTTTAGAGAGTTCCCTGGAAAATTCCCCACCCAGGCCTCTCGTCCACAAGTCTATCCTGCGCACAGTGTCTGTGCGAGGCTAGGAGTGCTTCTGGGCAGTGTTCCCCAGCGGAAATCGCGTGGTCCTCTAGGTGGCAGGGGGGCTCCTGTGTCCACAAACAGGTGCCCAGGGACCCTGTGGAACTGCTGTGACCTCTAAAGGGTGGGTTAGGTGAGCCGAGGGAGGTGTGTGCTTGGGAGCCTGAGTGCGCATGCGCGGCCCACGTATAGGCCCGAAAGGAGCCAGCCGCGGCTCAGAGAAAAGCCATCTCCTGGGGGCCTCCCCATGTTCCTCCACTCCTCAAGAGTGACCCTTTTACGGATGGAAGAAAGGGTGATCTTCGCAGTGGTGGGTTCGGGCCAGAGGGGTCTGCGGGTTTGCCTCCACGTACGCCAGGTGCCCGCACACCGGGCGCAGGTGTTTGAGCCCCGTGGAGGCAGAGGGCTGCTTATTGCTGGATGCAAGTGTCCTGCAGGGTCAAGGAATGGCATGGGCACTCCCCGGGCCACACAGGGCACCGGGCCCTTAGAGAGTTCCATGGGAAATCCCCCGCCCACGCCCCCTGTACCCAAGTCTGTCCTTAGCACACTGTCTGTGCGGGGCTGAAGGTGCTGCTAGGCAGTGTGGCCTGTGGGAAATCGTGCGGTCCTCTGAGTGGCAGGGAGGGCTTCTGTTTCCCCGAACAGGTGCGCAGGGACCCTGTAAAACTGCTGTGACCTCTCAAGGGTGGAGCAGGTGACCTCCCAAGGGTGGGTCACGAGACCCCTCAAGGGTGGGTCACGGGACCCCTCAAGGGTGGGTCACGAGACCCCTAAAGGGCGGGTCACGTGACCCGAAAAGCGTGGGTCACGAGACCCCTCAAGGGTGGGTCACATGACCCCTCAGGGGCGGGTCACGAGACCCCTCAGGGGTGGGTCACGTGACCCCTCTGGGGTGGGTCACGTGACCCCTCAGGGGTGGGTCACCAGACCCCTCAGGGGTGGGTCACGTGACCCCTCTGGGGTGGGTCACGTGACCCCTCTGGGGTGGGTCACGTGACCCCTCAGGGGTGGGTGATGTGACCCCTCAAGGGTGGGTCAGGAGACACCTCAAGGGTGAGTCCCGTGACCCGAGGGAGGGTTGTGGTGGGGAGCCTGAGTGCGCACGCGCCGCCCACGTATAGGCCCGAAACCAGCCAGCCGCGGCTCGGAGAAAGGCCATCTCCTGGGGGCCTCCGCATGTTCCTCCACTCCTCAAGGAGGACCCCTTTACAGATGGAAGAAAAGGGGGATCTTCGCAGTGGTGGGTTCGGGCCAGAGGGGTCTGTGGGTTTGCCTGCACGTACGCCAGGGGCTCTCACAACGGGCCCAGGTGTTCGAGCCCCGTGGAGGCAGAGGGCTGCTTATTGCTGGATGATAGTGTCCTGCAGGGTTAAGGGACGGCGTGGGCACTCCCAGGGCGACAGAGGGCACCTGGCCTTTAGAGAGTTCCCTGGAAAATTCCCCACCCAGGCCTCTCGTCCACAAGTCTATCCTGCGCACAGTGTCTGTGCGAGGCTAGGAGTGCTTCTGGGCAGTGTTCCCCAGCGGTAATCGCGTGGTCCTCTAGGTGGCAGGGGGGCTCCTGTGTCCACAGACAGGTGCCCAGGGACCCTGTGGAACTGCTGTGACCTCTAAAGGGTGGGTTAGGTGAGCCGAGGGAGGTGTGTGCTTGGGAGCCTGAGTGCGCATGCGCGGCCCACGTATAGGCCCGAAACGAGCCAGCCGCGGCTCGGAGGAAAGCCATCTCCTGGGGGCCTCCCCATGTTCTTCCACTCCTCAAGCGTGACCCCTTTACGGATGGAAGAAAGGGTGATCTTCGCAGTGGTGGGTTCGGGCCAGAGGGGTCTGCGGGTTTGCCTCCACGTACGCCAGGTGCCCGCACACCGGGCGCAGGTGTTTGAGCCCCGTGGAGGCAGAGGGCTGCTTATTGCTGGATGCAAGTGTCCTGCGGGGTCAAGGAACGGCATGGGCACTCCCCGGGCCACACAGGGCACCGGGCCCTTAGAGAGTTCCATGGGAAATCCCCCGCCCACGCCCCCTGTACCCAAGTCTGTCCTTAGCACACTGTCTGTGCGGGGCTGAAGGTGCTGCTAGGCAGTGTGGCCTGTGGGAAATCGTGCGGTCCTCTGAGTGGCAGGGAGGTCTTCTGTTTCGCCGAACAGGTGCGCAGGGACCCTGTAAAACTGCTGTGACCTCTCAAGGTGGGTCATGTGACCCCTCAAGGGTGGGGCAGGTGACCTCCCAAGGGTGGGTCACGAGACCCCTCAAGGGTGGGTCACGGGACCCCTCAAGGGTGGGTCACGAGACCCCTAAAGGGCTGGTCACGTGACCCGAAAAGCGTGGGTCACGAGACCCCTCAAGGGTTGGTCACGTGACCCCTCAGGGGTGGGTCACGAGACCCCTCTGGGGTGGGTCACGTGACCCCTCAGGGGTGGGTCACGTGACCCCTCTGGGGTGGGTCACGAGACCCCTCAGGGGTGGGTCACGTGACTCCTCAGGGGTGGGTCACGAGACCCCTCAGGGGTGGGTCACGTGACCCCTCTGGGGTGGGTCATGTGACCCCTCAGGGGTGGGTGACGTGACCCCTCAAGGGTAGGTCAGGAGACACCTCAAGGGTGAGTCCCGTGACCCGAGGGAGGGTTGTGGTGGGGAGCCTGAGTGCGCACGCACGGCCCACGTATAGGCCCGAAACCAGCCAGCCGCGGCTCGGAGAAAAGCCATCTCCTGGGGGCCTCCCCATGTTCCTCCACTCCTCAAGGAGGACCCCTTTACAGATGGAAGAAAAGGGGGATCTTCGCAGTGGTGGGTTCGGGCCAGAGGGGTCTGTGGGTTTGCCTGCACGTACGCCAGGTGCTCTCACAACGGGCCCAGGTGTACGAGCCCCGTAGAGGCAGAGGGCTGCTTAGTGCTGGATGATAGTGTCCTGCAGGGTTAAGGGACGGCGTGGGCACTCCCAGGGCGACAGAGGGCACCCGGCCTTTAGAGAGTTCCCTGGAAAATTCCCCACCCAGGCCTCTCGTCCACAAGTCTATCCTGCGCACAGTGTCTGTGCGAGGCTAGGAGTGCTTCTGGGCAGTGTTCCCCAGCGGAAATCGCGTGGTCCTCTAGGTGGCAGGGGGGCTCCTGTGTCCACAGACAGGTGCCCAGGGACCCTGTGGAACTGCTGTGACCTCTAAAGGGTGGGTTAGGTGAGCCGAGGGAGGTGTGTGCTTGGGAGCCTGAGTGCGCATGCGCGGCCCACGTATAGGCCCGAAAGGAGCCAGCCGCGGCTCAGAGAAAAGCCATCTCCTGGGGGCCTCCCCATGTTCCTCCACTCCTCAAGAGTGACCCTTTTACGGATGGAAGAAAGGGTGATCTTCGCAGTGGTGGGTTCGGGCCAGAGGGGTCTGCGGGTTTGCCTCCACGTACGCCAGGTGCCCGCACACCGGGCGCAGGTGTTTGAGCCCCGTGGAGGCAGAGGGCTGCTTATTGCTGGATGCAAGTGTCCTGCGGGGTCAAGGAATGGCATGGGCACTCCCCGGGCCACACAGGGCACCGGGCCCTTAGAGAGTTCCATGGGAAATCCCCCGCCCACGCCCCCTGTACCCAAGTCTGTCCTTAGCACACTGTCTGTGCGGGGCTGAAGGTGCTGCTAGGCAGTGTGGCCTGTGGGAAATCGTGCGGTCCTCTGAGTGGCAGGGAGGGCTTCTGTTTCCCCGAACAGGTGCGCAGGGACCCTGTAAAACTGCTGTGACCTCTCAAGGGTGGAGCAGGTGACCTCCCAAGGGTGGGTCACGAGACCCCTCAAGGGTGGGTCACGGGACCCCTCAAGGGTGGGTCACGAGACCCCTAAAGGGCGGGTCACGTGACCCGAAAAGCGTGGGTCACGAGACCCCTCAAGGGTGGGTCACATGACCCCTCAGGTGCGGGTCACGAGACCCCTCAGGGGTGGGTCACGTGACCCCTCTGGGGTGGGTCACGTGACCCCTCAGGGGTGGGTCACCAGACCCCTCAGGGGTGGGTCACGTGACCCCTCTGGGGTGGGTCACGTGACCCCTCAGGGGTGGGTGATGTGACCCCTCAAGGGTGGGTCAGGAGACACCTCAAGGGTGAGTCCCGTGACCCGAGGGAGGGTTGTGGTGGGGAGCCTGAGTGCGCACGCGCCGCCCACGTATAGGCCCGAAACCAGCCAGCCGCGGCTCGGAGAAAGGCCATCTCCTGGGGGCCTCCGCATGTTCCTCCACTCCTCAAGGAGGACCCCTTTACAGATGGAAGAAAAGGGGGATCTTCGCAGTGGTGGGTTCGGGCCAGAGGGGTCTGTGGGTTTGCCTGCACGTACGCCAGGTGCTCTCACAACGGGCCCAGGTGTTCGAGCCCCGTGGAGGCAGAGGGCTGCTTATTGCTGGATGATAGTGTCCTGCAGGGTTAAGGGACGGCGTGGGCACTCCCAGGGCGACAGAGGGCACCTGGCCTTTAGAGAGTTCCCTGGAAAATTCCCCACCCAGGCCTCTCGTCCACAAGTCTATCCTGCGCACAGTGTCTGTGCGAGGCTAGGAGTGCTTCTGGGCAGTGTTCCCCAGCGGTAATCGCGTGGTCCTCTAGGTGGCAGGGGGGCTCCTGTGTCCACAGACAGGTGCCCAGGGACCCTGTGGAACTGCTGTGACCTCTAAAGGGTGGGTTAGGTGAGCCGAGGGAGGTGTGTGCTTGGGAGCCTGAGTGCGCATGCGCGGCCCACGTATAGGCCCGAAACGAGCCAGCCGCGGCTCGGAGGAAAGCCATCTCCTGGGGGCCTCCCCATGTTCTTCCACTCCTCAAGCGTGACCCCTTTACGGATGGAAGAAAGGGTGATCTTCGCAGTGGTGGGTTCGGGCCAGAGGGGTCTGCGGGTTTGCCTCCACGTACGCCAGGTGCCCGCACACCGGGCGCAGGTGTTTGAGCCCCGTGGAGGCAGAGGGCTGCTTATTGCTGGATGCAAGTGTCCTGCGGGGTCAAGGAACGGCATGGGCACTCCCCGGGCCACACAGGGCACCGGGCCCTTAGAGAGTTCCATGGGAAATCCCCCGCCCACGCCCCCTGTACCCAAGTCTGTCCTTAGCACACTGTCTGTGCGGGGCTGAAGGTGCTGCTAGGCAGTGTGGCCTGTGGGAAATCGTGCGGTCCTCTGAGTGGCAGGGAGGTCTTCTGTTTCGCCGAACAGGTGCGCAGGGACCCTGTAAAACTGCTGTGACCTCTCAAGGTGGGTCATGTGACCCCTCAAGGGTGGGGCAGGTGACCTCCCAAGGGTGGGTCACGAGACCCCTCAAGGGTGGGTCACGGGACCCCTCAAGGGTGGGTCACGAGACCCCTAAAGGGCTGGTCACGTGACCCGAAAAGCGTGGGTCACGAGACCCCTCAAGGGTTGGTCACGTGACCCCTCAGGGGTGGGTCACGAGACCCCTCATGGGTGGGTCACGTGACCCCTCTGGGGTGGGTCATGTGACCCCTCAGGGGTGGGTGATGTGACCCCTCAAGGGTGGGTCAGGAGACACCTCAAGGGTGAGTCCCGTGACCCGAGGGAGGGTTGTGGTGGGGAGCCTGAGTGCGCACGCACGGCCCACGTATAGGCCCGAAACCAGCCAGCCGCGGCTCGGAGAAAAGCCATCTCCTGGGGGCCTCCCCATGTTCCTCCACTCCTCAAGGAGGACCCCTTTACAGATGGAAGAAAAGGGGGATCTTCGCAGTGGTGGGTTCGGGCCAGAGGGGTCTGTGGGTTTGCCTGCACGTACGCCAGGTGCTCTCACAACGGGCCCAGGTGTTCGAGCCCCGTGGAGGCAGAGGGCTGCTTAGTGCTGGATGATAGTGTCCTGCAGGGTTAAGGGACGGCGTGGGCACTCCCAGGGCGACAGAGGGCACCCGGCCTTTAGAGAGTTCCCTGGAAAATTCCCCACCCAGGCCTCTCGTCCACAAGTCTATCCTGCGCACAGTGTCTGTGCGAGGCTAGGAGTGCTTCTGGGCAGTGTTCCCCAGCGGTAATCGCGTGGTCCTCTAGGTGGCAGGGGGGCTCCTGTGTCCACAGACAGGTGCCCAGGGACCCTGTGGAACTGCTGTGACCTCTAAAGGGTGGGTTAGGTGAGCCGAGGGAGGTGTGTGCTTGGGAGCCTGAGTGCGCATGCGCGGCCCACGTATAGGCCCGAAAGGAGCCAGCCGCGGCTCAGAGAAAAGCCATCTCCTGGGGGCCTCCCCATGTTCCTCCACTCCTCAAGAGTGACCCTTTTACGGATGGAAGAAAGGGTGATCTTCGCAGTGGTGGGTTCGGGCCAGAGGGGTCTGCGGGTTTGCCTCCACGTACGCCAGGTGCCCGCACACCGGGCGCAGGTGTTTGAGCCCCGTGGAGGCAGAGGGCTGCTTATTGCTGGATGCAAGTGTCCTGCGGGGTCAAGGAATGGCATGGGCACTCCCCGGGCCACACAGGGCACCGGGCCCTTAGAGAGTTCCATGGGAAATCCCCCGCCCACGCCCCCTGTACCCAAGTCTGTCCTTAGCACACTGTCTGTGCGGGGCTGAAGGTGCTGCTAGGCAGTGTGGCCTGTGGGAAATCGTGCGGTCCTCTGAGTGGCAGGGAGGGCTTCTGTTTCCCCGAACAGGTGCGCAGGGACCCTGTAAAACTGCTGTGACCTCTCAAGGGTGGAGCAGGTGACCTCCCAAGGGTGGGTCACGAGACCCCTCAAGGGTGGGTCACGGGACCCCTCAAGGGTGGGTCACGAGACCCCTAAAGGGCGGGTCACGTGACCCGAAAAGCGTGGGACACGAGACCCCTCAAGGGTGGGTCACATGACCCCTCAGGGGCGGGTCACGAGACCCCTCAGGGGTGGGTCACGTGACCCCTCTGGGGTGGGTCACGTGACCCCTCAGGGGTGGGTCACCAGACCCCTCAGGGGTGGGTCACGTGACCCCTCTGGGGTGGGTCACGTGACCCCTCTGGGGTGGGTCACGTGACCCCTCAGGGGTGGGTGATGTGACCCCTCAAGGGTGGGTCAGGAGACACCTCAAGGGTGAGTCCCGTGACCCGAGGGAGGGTTGTGGTGGGGAGCCTGAGTGCGCACGCGCCGCCCACGTATAGGCCCGAAACCAGCCAGCCGCGGCTCGGAGAAAGGCCATCTCCTGGGGGCCTCCGCATGTTCCTCCACTCCTCAAGGAGGACCCCTTTACAGATGGAAGAAAAGGGGGATCTTCGCAGTGGTGGGTTCGGGCCAGAGGGGTCTGTGGGTTTGCCTGCACGTACGCCAGGCGCTCTCACAACGGGCCCAGGTGTTCGAGCCCCGTGGAGGCAGAGGGCTGCTTATTGCTGGATGATAGTGTCCTGCAGGGTTAAGGGACGGCGTGGGCACTCCCAGGGCGACAGAGGGCACCTGGCCTTTAGAGAGTTCCCTGGAAAATTCCCCACCCAGGCCTCTCGTCCACAAGTCTATCCTGCGCACAGTGTCTGTGCGAGGCTAGGAGTGCTTCTGGGCAGTGTTCCCCAGCGGTAATCGCGTGGTCCTCTAGGTGGCAGGGGGGCTCCTGTGTCCACAGACAGGTGCCCAGGGACCCTGTGGAACTGCTGTGACCTCTAAAGGGTGGGTTAGGTGAGCCGAGGGAGGTGTGTGCTTGGGAGCCTGAGTGCGCATGCGCGGCCCACGTATAGGCCCGAAAGGAGCCAGCCGCGGCTCAGAGAAAAGCCATCTCCTGGGGGCCTCCCCATGTTCTTCCACTCCTCAAGCGTGACCCCTTTACGGATGGAAGAAAGGGTGATCTTCGCAGTGGTGGGTTCGGGCCAGAGGGGTCTGCGGGTTTGCCTCCACGTACGCCAGGTGCCCGCACACCGGGCGCAGGTGTTTGAGCCCCGTGGAGGCAGAGGGCTGCTTATTGCTGGATGCAAGTGTCCTGCGGGGTCAAGGAACGGCATGGGCACTCCCCGGGCCACACAGGGCACCGGGCCCTTAGAGAGTTCCATGGGAAATCCCCCGCCCACGCCCCCTGTACCCAAGTCTGTCCTTAGCACACTGTCTGTGCGGGGCTGAAGGTGCTGCTAGGCAGTGTGGCCTGTGGGAAATCGTGCGGTCCTCTGAGTGGCAGGGAGGTCTTCTGTTTCGCCGAACAGGTGCGCAGGGACCCTGTAAAACTGCTGTGACCTCTCAAGGTGGGTCATGTGACCCCTCAAGGGTGGGGCAGGTGACCTCCCAAGGGTGGGTCACGAGACCCCTCAAGGGTGGGTCACGGGACCCCTCAAGGGTGGGTCACGAGACCCCTAAAGGGCTGGTCACGTGACCCGAAAAGCGTGGGTCACGAGACCCCTCAAGGGTTGGTCACGTGACCCCTCAGGGGTGGGTCACGAGACCCCTCATGGGTGGGTCACGTGACCCCTCTGGGGTGGGTCATGTGACCCCTCAGGGGTGGGTGATGTGACCCCTCAAGGGTGGGTCAGGAGACACCTCAAGGGTGAGTCCCGTGACCCGAGGGAGGGTTGTGGTGGGGAGCCTGAGTGCGCACGCACGGCCCACGTATAGGCCCGAAACCAGCCAGCCGCGGCTCGGAGAAAAGCCATCTCCTGGGGGCCTCCCCATGTTCCTCCACTCCTCAAGGAGGACCCCTTTACAGATGGAAGAAAAGGGGGATCTTCGCAGTGGTGGGTTCGGGCCAGAGGGGTCTGTGGGTTTGCCTGCACGTACGCCAGGTGCTCTCACAACGGGCCCAGGTGTTCGAGCCCCGTGGAGGCAGAGGGCTGCTTAGTGCTGGATGATAGTGTCCTGCAGGGTTAAGGGACGGCGTGGGCACTCCCAGGGCGACAGAGGGCACCCGGCCTTTAGAGAGTTCCCTGGAAAATTCCCCACCCAGGCCTCTCGTCCACAAGTCTATCCTGCGCACAGTGTCTGTGCGAGGCTAGGAGTGCTTCTGGGCAGTGTTCCCCAGCGGTAATCGCGTGGTCCTCTAGGTGGCAGGGGGGCTCCTGTGTCCACAGACAGGTGCCCAGGGACCCTGTGGAACTGCTGTGACCTCTAAAGGGTGGGTTAGGTGAGCCGAGGGAGGTGTGTGCTTGGGAGCCTGAGTGCGCATGCGCGGCCCACGTATAGGCCCGAAAGGAGCCAGCCGCGGCTCAGAGAAAAGCCATCTCCTGGGGGCCTCCCCATGTTCCTCCACTCCTCAAGAGTGACCCTTTTACGGATGGAAGAAAGGGTGATCTTCGCAGTGGTGGGTTCGGGCCAGAGGGGTCTGCGGGTTTGCCTCCACGTACGCCAGGTGCCCGCACACCGGGCGCAGGTGTTTGAGCCCCGTGGAGGCAGAGGGCTGCTTATTGCTGGATGCAAGTGTCCTGCGGGGTCAAGGAATGGCATGGGCACTCCCCGGGCCACACAGGGCACCGGGCCCTTAGAGAGTTCCATGGGAAATCCCCCGCCCACGCCCCCTGTACCCAAGTCTGTCCTTAGCACACTGTCTGTGCGGGGCTGAAGGTGCTGCTAGGCAGTGTGGCCTGTGGGAAATCGTGCGGTCCTCTGAGTGGCAGGGAGGGCTTCTGTTTCCCCGAACAGGTGCGCAGGGACCCTGTAAAACTGCTGTGACCTCTCAAGGGTGGAGCAGGTGACCTCCCAAGGGTGGGTCACGAGACCCCTCAAGGGTGGGTCACGGGACCCCTCAAGGGTGGGTCACGAGACCCCTAAAGGGCGGGTCACGTGACCCGAAAAGCGTGGGACACGAGACCCCTCAAGGGTGGGTCACATGACCCCTCAGGGGCGGGTCACGAGACCCCTCAGGGGTGGGTCACGTGACCCCTCTGGGGTGGGTCACGTGACCCCTCAGGGGTGGGTCACCAGACCCCTCAGGGGTGGGTCACGTGACCCCTCTGGGGTGGGTCACGTGACCCCTCTGGGGTGGGTCACGTGACCCCTCAGGGGTGGGTGATGTGACCCCTCAAGGGTGGGTCAGGAGACACCTCAAGGGTGAGTCCCGTGACCCGAGGGAGGGTTGTGGTGGGGAGCCTGAGTGCGCACGCGCCGCCCACGTATAGGCCCGAAACCAGCCAGCCGCGGCTCGGAGAAAGGCCATCTCCTGGGGGCCTCCGCATGTTCCTCCACTCCTCAAGGAGGACCCCTTTACAGATGGAAGAAAAGGGGGATCTTCGCAGTGGTGGGTTCGGGCCAGAGGGGTCTGTGGGTTTGCCTGCACGTACGCCAGGCGCTCTCACAACGGGCCCAGGTGTTCGAGCCCCGTGGAGGCAGAGGGCTGCTTATTGCTGGATGATAGTGTCCTGCAGGGTTAAGGGACGGCGTGGGCACTCCCAGGGCGACAGAGGGCACCTGGCCTTTAGAGAGTTCCCTGGAAAATTCCCCACCCAGGCCTCTCGTCCACAAGTCTATCCTGCGCACAGTGTCTGTGCGAGGCTAGGAGTGCTTCTGGGCAGTGTTCCCCAGCGGTAATCGCGTGGTCCTCTAGGTGGCAGGGGGGCTCCTGTGTCCACAGACAGGTGCCCAGGGACCCTGTGGAACTGCTGTGACCTCTAAAGGGTGGGTTAGGTGAGGCGAGGGAGGTGTGTGCTTGGGAGCCTGAGTGCGCATGCGCGGCCCACGTATAGGCCCGAAACGAGCCAGCCGCGGCTCGGAGGAAAGCCATCTCCTGGGGGCCTCCCCATGTTCTTCCACTCCTCAAGCGTGACCCCTTTACGGATGGAAGAAAGGGTGATCTTCGCAGTGGTGGGTTCGGGCCAGAGGGGTCTGCGGGTTTGCCTCCACGTACGCCAGGTGCCCGCACACCGGGCGCAGGTGTTTGAGCCCCGTGGAGGCAGAGGGCTGCTTATTGCTGGATGCAAGTGTCCTGCGGGATCAAGGAACGGCATGGGCACTCCCCGGGCCACACAGGTCACCGGGCCCTTAGAGAGTTCCATGGGAAATCCCCCGCCCACGCCCCCTGTACCCAAGTCTGTCCTTAGCACACTGTCTGTGCGGGGCTGAAGGTGCTGCTAGGCAGTGTGGCCTGTGGGAAATCGTGCGGTCCTCTGAGTGGCAGGGAGGGCTTCTGTTTCGCCGAACAGGTGCGCAGGGACCCTGTAAAACTGCTGTGACCTCTCAAGGTGGGTCATGTGACCCCTCAAGGGTGGGGCAGGTGACCTCCCAAGGGTGGGTCACGAGACCCCTCAAGGGTGGGTCACGGGACCCCTCAAGGGTGGGTCACGAGACCCCTAAAGGGCTGGTCACGTGACCCGAAAAGCGTGGGTCACGAGACCCCTCAAGGGTTGGTCACGTGACCCCTCAGGGGTGGGTCACGTGACCCCTCAGGGGTGGGTCACGTGACCCCTCTGGGGTGGGTCACGAGACCCCTCAGGGGTGGGTCACGTGACCCCTCTGGGGTGGGTCACGTGACCCCTCTGGGGTGGGTCACGTGACCCCTCTGGGGTGGGTCATGTGACCCCTCAGGGGTGGGTGACGTGACCCCTCAAGGGTGGGTCAGGAGACACCTCAAGGGTGAGTCCCGTGACCCGAGGGAGGGTTGTGGTGGGGAGCCTGAGTGCGCACGCGCGGCCCACGTATAGGCCCGAAACCAGCCAGCCGCGGCTCGGAGAAAAGCCATCTCCTGGGGGCCTCCCCATGTTCCTCCACTCCTCAAGGAGGACCCCTTTACAGATGGAAGAAAAGGGGGATCTTCGCAGTGGTGGGTTCGGGCCAGAGGGGTCTGTGGGTTTGCCTGCACGTACGCCAGGTGCTCTCACAACGGGCCCAGGTGTTCGAGCCCCGTGGAGGCAGAGGGCTGCTTATTGCTGGATGATAGTGTCCTGCAGGGTTAAGGGACGGCGTGGGCACTCCCAGGGCGACAGAGGGCACCTGGCCTTTAGAGAGTTCCCTGGAAAATTCCCCACCCAGGCCTCTCGTCCACAAGTCTATCCTGCGCAGTGTCTGTGCGAGGCTAGGAGTGCTTCTGGGCAGTGTTCCCCAGCGGTAATCGCGTGGTCCTCTAGGTGGCAGGGGGGCTCCTGTGTCCACAGACAGGTGCCCAGGGACCCTGTGGAACTGCTGTGACCTCTCAAGGTGGGTCATGTGACCCCTCAAGGGTGGGGCAGGTGACCTCCCAAGGGTGGGTCACGAGACCCCTCAAGGGTGGGTCACGGGACCCCTCAAGGGTGGGTCACGAGACCCCTAAAGGGCTGGTCACGTGACCCGAAAAGCGTGGGTCACGAGACCCCTCAAGGGTGGGTCACGTGACCCCTCAGGGGTGGGTCACGAGACCCCTCTGGGTTGGGTGGCGTGACCCCTCAGGGGTGGGTCACGTGACCCCTCTGGGGTGGGTCACGAGATCCCTCAGGGGTGGGTCACGTGACTCCTCAGGGGTGGGTCAGGAGAACCCTCAGGGGTGGGTCACGTGACCCCTCTGGGGTGGGTCACGTGACCCCTCTGGGGTGGGTCATGTGACCCCTCAGGGGTGGGTGACGTGACCCCTCAAGGGTGGGTCAGGAGACACCTCAAGGGTGAGTCCCGTGACCCGAGGGAGGGTTGTGGTGGGGAGCCTGAGTGCGCACCCACGGCCCACGTATAGGCCCGAAACCAGCCAGCCGCGGCTCGGAGAAAAGCCATCTCCTGGGGGCCTCCCCATGTTCCTCCACTCCTCAAGGAGGACCCCTTTACAGATGGAAGAAAAGGGGGATCTTCGCAGTGGTGGGTTCGGGCCAGAGGGGTCTGTGGGTTTGCCTGCACGTACGCCAGGTGCTCTCACAACGGGCCCAGGTGTTCGAGCCCCGTGGAGGCAGAGGGCTGCTTATTGCTGGATGATAGTGTCCTGCAGGGTTAAGGGACGGCGTGGGCACTCCCAGGGCGACAGAGGGCACCTGGCCTTTAGAGAGTTCCCTGGAAAATTCCCCACCCAGGCCTCTCGTCCACAAGTCTATCCTGCGCACAGTGTCTGTGCGAGGCTAGGAGTGTTTCTGGGCAGTGTTCCCCAGCGGAAATCGCGTGGTCCTCTAGGTGGCAGGGGGGCTCCTGTGTCCACAGACAGGTGCCCAGGGACCCTGTGGAACTGCTGTGACCTCTAAAGGGTGGGTTAGGTGAGCCGAGGGAGGTGTGTGCTTGGGAGCCTGAGTGCGCATGCGCGGCCCACGTATAGGCCCGAAACGAGCCAGCCGCGGCTCGGAGAAAGGCCATCTCCTGGGGGCCTCCGCATGTTCCTCCACTCCTCAAGGAGGACCCCTTTACAGATGGAAGAAAAGGGGGATCTTCGCAGTGGTGGGTTCGGGCCAGAGGGGTCTGTGGGTTTGCCTGCACGTACGCCAGGTGCTCTCACAACGGGCCCAGGTGTTCGAGCCCCGTGGAGGCAGAGGGCTGCTTAGTGCTGGATGATAGTGTCCTGCAGGGTTAAGGGACGGCGTGGGCACTCCCAGGGCGACAGAGGGCACCCGGCCTTTAGAGAGTTCCCTGGAAAATTCCCCACCCAGGCCTCTCGTCCACAAGTCTATCCTGCGCACAGTGTCTGTGCGAGGCTAGGAGTGCTTCTGGGCAGTGTTCCCCAGCGGTAATCGCGTGGTCCTCTAGGTGGCAGGGGGGCTCCTGTGTCCACAGACAGGTGCCCAGGGACCCTGTGGAACTGCTGTGACCTCTAAAGGGTGGGTTAGGTGAGGCGAGGGAGGTGTGTGCTTGGGAGCCTGAGTGCGCATGCGCGGCCCACGTATAGGCCCGAAACGAGCCAGCCGCGGCTCGGAGAAAGGCCATCTCCTGGGGGCCTCCGCATGTTCCTCCACTCCTCAAGGAGGACCCCTTTACAGATGGAAGAAAAGGGGGATCTTCGCAGTGGTGTGTTCGGGCCAGAGGGGTCTGTGGGTTTGCCTGCACGTACGCCAGGTGCTCTCACAACGGGCCCAGGTGTTCGAGCCCCGTGGAGGCAGAGGGCTGCTTATTGCTGGATGATAGTGTCCTGCAGGGTTAAGGGACGGCGTGGGCACTCCCAGGGCGACAGAGGGCACCTGGCCTTTAGAGAGTTCCCTGGAAAATTCCCCACCCAGGCCTCTCGTCCACAAGTCTATCCTGCGCACAGTGTCTGTGCGAGGCTAGGAGTGCTTCTGGGCAGTGTTCCCCAGCGGTAATCGCGTGGTCCTCTAGGTGGCAGGGGGGCTCCTGTGTCCACAGACAGGTGCCCAGGGACCCTGTGGAACTGCTGTGACCTCTAAAGGGTGGGTTAGGTGAGCCGAGGGAGGTGTGTGCTTGGGAGCCTGAGTGCGCATGCGCGGCCCACGTATAGGCCCGAAAGGAGCCAGCCGCGGCTCGGAGGAAAGCCATCTCCTGGGGGCCTCCCCATGTTCTTCCACTCCTCAAGCGTGACCCCTTTACGGATGGAAGAAAGGGTGATCTTCGCAGTGGTGGGTTCGGGCCAGAGGGGTCTGCGGGTTTGCCTCCACGTACGCCAGGTGCCCGCACACCGGGCGCAGGTGTTTGAGCCCCGTGGAGGCAGAGGGCTGCTTATTGCTGGATGCAAGTGTCCTGCGGGATCAAGGAACGGCATGGGCACTCCCCGGGCCACACAGGGCACCGGGCCCTTAGAGAGTTCCATGGGAAATCCCCCGCCCACGCCCCCTGTACCCAAGTCTGTCCTTAGCACACTGTCTGTGCGGGGCTGAAGGTGCTGCTAGGCAGTGTGGCCTGTGGGAAATCGTGCGGTCCTCTGAGTGGCAGGGAGGGCTTCTGTTTCGCCGAACAGGTGCGCAGGGACCCTGTAAAACTGCTGTGACCTCTCAAGGTGGGTCATGTGACCCCTCAAGGGTGGGGCAGGTGACCTCCCAAGGGTGGGTCACGAGACCCCTCAAGGGTGGGTCACGGGACCCCTCAAGGGTGGGTCACGAGACCCCTAAAGGGCTGGTCACTTGACCCGAAAAGCGTGGGTCACGAGACCCCTCAAGGGTTGGTCACGTGACCCCTCAGGGGTGGGTCACGAGACCCCTCAGGGGTGGGTCACGTGACCCCTCAGGGGTGGGTCACGTGACCCCTCTGGGGTGGGTCACGAGACCCCTCAGGGGTGGGTCACGTGACTCCTCAGGGGTGGGTCACGTGACCCCTCTGGGGTGGGTCACGTGACCCCTCTGGGGTGGGTCATGTGACCCCTCAGGGGTGGGTGACGTGACCCCTCAAGGGTGGGTCAGGAGACACCTCAAGGGTGAGTCCCGTGACCCGAGGGAGGGTTGTGGTGGGGAGCCTGAGTGCGCACGCACGGCCCACGTATAGGCCCGAAACCAGCCAGCCGCGGCTCGGAGAAAAGCCATCTCCTGGGGGCCTCCCCATGTTCCTCCACTCCTCAAGGAGGACCCCTTTACAGATGGAAGAAAAGGGGGATCTTCGCAGTGGTGGGTTCGGGCCAGAGGGGTCTGTGGGTTTGCCTGCACGTACGCCAGGTGCTCTCACAACGGGCCCAGGTGTTCGAGCCCCGTGGAGGCAGAGGGCTGCTTATTGCTGGATGATAGTGTCCTGCAGGGTTAAGGGACGGCGTGGGCACTCCCAGGGCGACAGAGGGCACCTGGCCTTTAGAGAGTTCCCTGGAAAATTCCCCACCCAGGCCTCTCGTCCACAAGTCTATCCTGCGCAGTGTCTGTGCGAGGCTAGGAGTGCTTCTGGGCAGTGTTCCCCAGCGGTAATCGCGTGGTCCTCTAGGTGGCAGGGGGGCTCCTGTGTCCACAGACAGGTGCCCAGGGACCCTGTGGAACTGCTGTGACCTCTCAAGGTGGGTCATGTGACCCCTCAAGGGTGGGGCAGGTGACCTCCCAAGGGTGGGTCACGAGACCCCTCAAGGGTGGGTCACGGGACCCCTCAAGGGTGGGTCACGAGACCCCTAAAGGGCTGGTCACGTGACCCGAAAAGCGTGGGTCACGAGACCCCTCAAGGGTGGGTCACGTGACCCCTCAGGGGTGGGTCACGAGACCCCTCTGGGTTGGGTCACGTGACCCCTCAGGGGTGGGTCACGTGACCCCTCTGGGGTGGGTCACGAGATCCCTCAGGGGTGGGTCACGTGACTCCTCAGGGGTGGGTCAGGAGAACCCTCAGGGGTGGGTCACGTGACCCCTCTGGGGTGGGTCACGTGACCCCTCTGGGGTGGGTCATGTGACCCCTCAGGGGTGGGTGACGTGACCCCTCAAGGGTGGGTCAGGAGACACCTCAAGGGTGAGTCCCGTGACCCGAGGGAGGGTTGTGGTGGGGAGCCTGAGTGCGCACGCACGGCCCACGTATAGGCCCGAAACCAGCCAGCCGCGGCTCGGAGAAAAGCCATCTCCTGGGGGCCTCCCCATGTTCCTCCACTCCTCAAGGAGGACCCCTTTACAGATGGAAGAAAAGGGGGATCTTCGCAGTGGTGGGTTCGGGCCAGAGGGGTCTGTGGGTTTGCCTGCACGTACGCCAGGTGCTCTCACAACGGGCCCAGGTGTTCGAGCCCCGTGGAGGCAGAGGGCTGCTTAGTGCTGGATGATAGTGTCCTGCAGGGTTAAGGGACGGCGTGGGCACTCCCAGGGCGACAGAGGGCACCTGGCCTTTAGAGAGTTCCCTGGAAAATTCCCCACCCAGGCCTCTCGTCCACAAGTCTATCCTGCGCAGTGTCTGTGCGAGGCTAGGAGTGCTTCTGGGCAGTGTTCCCCAGCGGTAATCGCGTGGTCCTCTAGGTGGCAGGGGGGCTCCTGTGTCCACAGACAGGTGCCCAGGGACCCTGTGGAACTGCTGTGACCTCTAAAGGGTGGGTTAGGTGAGGCGAGGGAGGTGTGTGCTTGGGAGCCTGAGTGCGCATGCGCGGCCCACGTATAGGCCCGAAACGAGCCAGCCGCGGCTCGGAGAAAGGCCATCTCCTGGGGGCCTCCGCATGTTCCTCCACTCCTCAAGGAGGACCCCTTTACAGATGGAAGAAAAGGGGGATCTTCGCAGTGGTGGGTTCTGGCCAGAGGGGTCTGTGGGTTTGCCTGCACGTACGCCAGGTGCTCTCACAACGGGCCCAGGTGTTCGAGCCCCGTGGAGGCAGAGGGCTGCTTATTGCTGGATGATAGTGTCCTGCAGGGTTAAGGGACGGCGTGGGCACTCCCAGGGCGACAGAGGGCACCTGGCCTTTAGAGAGTTCCCTGGAAAATTCCCCACCCAGGCCTCTCGTCCACAAGTCTATCCTGCGCACAGTGTCTGTGCGAGGCTAGGAGTGCTTCTGGGCAGTGTTCCCCAGCGGTAATCGCGTGGTCCTCTAGGTGGCAGGGGGGCTCCTGTGTCCACAGACAGGTGCCCAGGGACCCTGTGGAACTGCTGTGACCTCTAAAGGGTGGGTTAGGTGAGCCGAGGGAGGTGTGTGCTTGGGAGCCTGAGTGCGCATGCGCGGCCCACGTATAGGCCCGAAACGAGCCAGCCGCGGCTCGGAGGAAAGCCATCTCCTGGGGGCCTCCCCATGTTCTTCCACTCCTCAAGCGTGACCCCTTTACGGATGGAAGAAAGGGTGATCTTCGCAGTGGTGGGTTCGGGCCAGAGGGGTCTGCGGGTTTGCCTCCACGTACGCCAGGTGCCCGCACACCGGGCGCAGGTGTTTGAGCCCCGTGGAGGCAGAGGGCTGCTTATTGCTGGATGCAAGTGTCCTGCGGGGTCAAGGAACGGCATGGGCACTCCCCGGGCCACACAGGGCACCGGGCCCTTAGAGAGTTCCATGGGAAATCCCCCGCCCACGGCCCCGGTACCCAAGTCTGTCCTTAGCACACTGTCTGTGCGGGGCTGAAGGTGCTGCTAGGCAGTGTGGCCTGTGGGAAATCGTGCGGTCCTCTGAGTGGCAGGGAGGGCTTCTGTTTCGCCTAACAGGTGCGCAGGGACCCTGTAAAACTGCTGTGACCTCTCAAGGTGGGTCATGTGACCCCTCAAGTGTGGGGCAGGTGACCTCCAAAGGGTGGGTCACGGGACCCCTCAAGGGTGGGTCACGAGACCCCTAAAGGGCGGGTCACGTGACCCGAAAAGCGTGGGTCACGAGACCCCTCAAGGGCGGGTCACGAGACCCCTCAGGGGTGGGTCACGTGACCCCTCTGGGGTGGGTCACGTGACCCCTCAGGGGTGGGTGACGTGACCCCTCTGGGGTGGGTCACGTGACCCCTCAGGGGTGGGTGACGTGACCCCTCAAGGGTGGGTCAGGAGACACCTCAAGGGTGAGTCCCGTGACCCGAGGGAGGGTTGTGTGGGGAGCCTGAGTGCTCACGCGCGGCCCACGTATAGGCCCGAAACCAGCCAGCCGCGGCTCGGAGAAAAGCCATCTCCTGGGGGCCTCCCCATGTTCCTACACTCCTCAAGGAGGACCCCTTTACGGATGGAAGAAAAGGGGGATCTTCGCTGTGGTGAGGACGGGACGGAGGGGTCTGCGGTTTTGCCGCCATGTAGGCCCGTTGCTCGCACCCAGGCCCCATGTGTCCCAGCTCCATGGAGGATGTGGGCCGCTTATGGCAGGATGCAGGCGTCCTGCGGGGGTGAAGGGACGCCGTGGGCACTCCCCGGGCGAGAGAGGGCGCCTGGGACCCGAGAGAGCACCCGGGAAAATGCCCAGCCCTGGCCCCCGTGGCTCCAGTGGCCTCCCCAGGCTCCTGCCGCGGGGCCTGGTCACGCTCACCTGGGCCCAGGTTCTCCGCAGGTGAATGCCTTTTGCGCACACCAAGGACCACAGGCCGCGGATCCCTTCACGGGGAGGGGGGGTTCGAGCTCTGTGGGACCCAGGTCGCATCCCACACAGTCCCTTCTCTCAAAGTTCAGCCCAGACTTCAGAGAGTATAAGCGTCTCGGTGCAGATTTGCCGCCTCGGGGCAGGGTGGGGCCGTTTGAGCCAAGAAAGACTCTCAGCCCCCCGGGCAGGTCACAGGCCCGAGACCCCCCGGGAGACCGGGTCCCAGGGCGTGGGTCCCGCCTCCCCGGGCCCGCCCCACCTGGCCCGGAACCGTGGCCGGCCCCTGTTCCCGGCCCCAGGTCCCTGGTTCTTCCCTGGCACTCTGCCTCTGGCGGGGTGGGAGACGGGCTGGCAAGTGGGGTCCACGGGAAAAGGATCGGACCTCTGGGTGGCGGGGAGAGCTCCCAGTTCCACGGACACGACCCCAGGGACCCTGTGAAGCAGGCCTGATATGTCCAGGGTGGGCCCCATTGCCCCTAGGGAGGCTTCTGGTGGGGCTGCCTGCCCTGAGCCTGCCGGGTACCGCGTCTTGGCCCGAAACTGGCCAGTCGCGGCTCTAAGAAAAGCCATCTCCTGGGGGCCTCCCCCCTGTCCTTCGCAGTTGGGCGGTCGGGACGGAGGGGTCTGCGCGTTTCCAGCCACTTAGCCCAGTGACCCGCAGCCCGGCCCCAGAGTTCCAAGCTCCACGGAGGCAGGGGGCCTCTTATCACGGGAAGCAGGTGTCTCGCGGGGCTCAAGGGATGGCGTGGGCACGCTCTAGGCGAGAGATGTTGCCCGTGCCCCGAGAGAGCCCCGGGGAGAGCCCGAGGCCTGGCCGCAGAGGCTGCCATTGCCTCCCCGGGCTCCTACCATGGGGCCTGGCCCTGCTCGCCCGAGGCCCAGGTTCACCGCAGGTGAATGCCTTTTGCGGACGCCAAGGACAGGAGGCCGCCGATTCCCTCACAGAGGTGGGTTTCCGAGCTCTGGGGGACTGAGGTCGCAGCGGTCACACTCCATTTTTGGGTGGTTCAGCAGAGACTGGAAGGTTGAAGCGGCTGGGTCCAAGTCTGCCGCCTTGTGGCAGGGTGGGGGCGTTGCAGGCGAAGCAAGGCTCTTAGCCTCCCAGGCGGGGCACAGGCCAGACTCCCCACGGGAGAACCGGTCCGTGGACGAGGGTCCCGCCCGCCCGCCCGGACCCGCTCCACCTGGCGCGGAACCGTGGCCGGCCCCTCTTCCCGGCCCCAGGTCCCTAGTTCTTCCCTGGCACTCTGCCTCTGCGGGGGTGGGAGAGCTGCTGGGAAGTGTGGTCCACGGGAAAACGCGCGGTCCTCTGGGTGGCAGGGAGGGCTTCCCTTAACTCTGACACCAGCCCAGGAACCCGGTGAACCTGGCCTGATATCTCAAGGGGGGGGTGGCTCGTAGCCCGGAGGGATGGGCTTGAGGTGGGGCCTGCTTGCGCCTGCGCGGCCCCGCCTCTGGGCCCGAAACCACCCAGCCGCGGCTCGGACAAAAGCCATCTCCTGGGGGCCTCCCCCCTGTTCTTCCATCCGTAAAGGGGGACCCCTTTACGGATGGAAGAACAGGGGGATCTTCGCAGTGATGGGGACGGGACGGAGAGGTCTGCGGGTTTGCCGCCTCGTAGGCCAGTTGCTCGCACCCCGGCCCCATGTGTCCCAGCTCCATGGAGGAGGTGGGCTGCTTATGGCGGGATGCAGGCGTCCTGCGGGAGTCAGGGGATGGCGTGGGCCCTCCCCGGACAAGAGAGGGCGCCTGGGACCCGAGAGAGCACCCGGGAAAATGCCCAGCCCTGGCCCCCGTGGCTCCAGTGGCCTCCCCAGGCTCCTGCCGCGGGGCCTGGTCACGCTCACCTGGGCCCAGGTTCTCCGCAGGTGAATGCCTTTTGCGCACACCAAGGACCACAGGCCGCGGATCCCTTCACGGGGAGGGGGGGTTCGAGCTCTGTGGGACCCAGGTCGCATCCCACACAGTCCCTTCTCTCAAAGTTCAGCCCAGACTTCAGAGAGTATAAGCGTCTCGGTGCAGATTTGCCGCCTCGGGGCAGGGTGGGGCCGTTTGAGCCAAGAAAGACTCTCAGCCCCCCGGGCAGGTCACAGGCCCGAGACCCCCCGGGAGACCCGGTCCCAGGGCGTGGGTCCCGCCTCCCCGGGCCCGCCCCACCTGGCCCGGAACCGTGGCCGGCCCCTGTTCCCGGCCCCAGGTCCCTGGTTCTTCCCTGGCACTCTGCCTCTGGCGGGGTGGGAGACGGGCTGGCAAGTGGGGTCCACGGGAAAAGGATCGGACCTCTGGGTGGCGGGGAGAGCTCCCAGTTCCACGGACACGACCCCAGGGACCCTGTGAAGCAGGCCTGATATGTCCAGGGTGGGCCCCATTGCCCCTAGGGAGGCTTCTGGTGGGGCTGCCTGCCCTGAGCCTGCCGGGTACCGCGTCTTGGCCCGAAACTGGCCAGTCGCGGCTCTAAGAAAAGCCATCTCCTGGGGGCCTCCCCCCTGTCCTTCGCAGTTGGGCGGTCGGGACGGAGGGGTCTGCGCGTTTCCAGCCACTTAGCCCAGTGACCCGCAGCCCGGCCCCAGAGTTCCAAGCTCCACGGAGGCAGGGGGCCTCTTATCACGGGAAGCAGGTGTCTCGCGGGGCTCAAGGGATGGCGTGGGCACGCTCTAGGCGAGAGATGTTGCCCGTGCCCCGAGAGAGCCCCGGGGAGAGCCCGAGGCCTGGCCGCAGAGGCTGCCATTGCCTCCCCGGGCTCCTACCATGGGGCCTGGCCCTGCTCGCCCGAGGCCCAGGTTCACCGCAGGTGAATGCCTTTTGCGGACGCCAAGGACAGGAGGCCGCCGATTCCCTCACAGAGGTGGGTTTCCGAGCTCTGGGGGACTGAGGTCGCAGCGGTCACACTCCATTTTTGGGTGGTTCAGCAGAGACTGGAAGGTTGAAGCGGCTGGGTCCAAGTCTGCCGCCTTGTGGCAGGGTGGGGGCGTTGCAGGCGAAGCAAGGCTCTTAGCCTCCCAGGCGGGGCACAGGCCAGACTCCCCACGGGAGAACCGGTCCGTGGACGAGGGTCCCGCCCGCCCGCCCGGACCCGCTCCACCTGGCGCGGAACCGTGGCCGGCCCCTCTTCCCGGCCCCAGGTCCCTAGTTCTTCCCTGGCACTCTGCCTCTGCGGGGGTGGGAGAGCTGCTGGGAAGTGTGGTCCACGGGAAAACGCGCGGTCCTCTGGGTGGCAGGGAGGGCTTCCCTTAACTCTGACACCAGCCCAGGAACCCGGTGAACCTGGCCTGATATCTCAAGGGGGGGGTGGCTCGTAGCCCGGAGGGATGGGCTTGAGGTGGGGCCTGCTTGCGCCTGCGCGGCCCCGCTTCTGGGCCCGAAACCACCCAGCCGCGGCTCGGACAAAAGCCATCTCCTGGGGGCCTCCCCCCTGTTCTTCCATCCGTAAAGGGTGACCCCTTTACGGATGGAAGAACAGGGGGATCTTCGCTGTGGTGAGGACGGGACGGAGGGGTCTGCGGTTTTGCCGCCATGTAGGCCCGTTGCTCGCACCCAGGCCCCATGTGTCCCAGCTCCATGGAGGATGTGGGCCGCTTATGGCAGGATGCAGGCGTCCTGCGGGGGTGAAGGGACGCCGTGGGCACTCCCCGGGCGAGAGAGGGCGCCTGGGACCCGAGAGAGCACCCGGGAAAATGCCCAGCCCTGGCCCCCGTGGCTCCAGTGGCCTCCCCAGGCTCCTGCCGCGGGGCCTGGTCACGCTCACCTGGGCCCAGGTTCTCCGCAGGTGAATGCCTTTTGCGCACACCAAGGACCACAGGCCGCGGATCCCTTCACGGGGAGGGGGGGTTCGAGCTCTGTGGGACCCAGGTCGCATCCCACACAGTCCCTTCTCTCAAAGTTCAGCCCAGACTTCAGAGAGTATAAGCGTCTCGGTGCAGATTTGCCGCCTCGGGGCAGGGTGGGGCCGTTTGAGCCAAGAAAGACTCTCAGCCCCCCGGGCAGGTCACAGGCCCGAGACCCCCCGGGAGACCGGGTCCCAGGGCGTGGGTCCCGCCTCCCCGGGCCCGCCCCACCTGGCCCGGAACCGTGGCCGGCCCCTGTTCCCGGCCCCAGGTCCCTGGTTCTTCCCTGGCACTCTGCCTCTGGCGGGGTGGGAGACGGGCTGGCAAGTGGGGTCCACGGGAAAAGGATCGGACCTCTGGGTGGCGGGGAGAGCTCCCAGTTCCACGGACACGACCCCAGGGACCCTGTGAAGCAGGCCTGATATGTCCAGGGTGGGCCCCATTGCCCCTAGGGAGGCTTCTGGTGGGGCTGCCTGCCCTGAGCCTGCCGGGTACCGCGTCTTGGCCCGAAACTGGCCAGTCGCGGCTCTAAGAAAAGCCATCTCCTGGGGGCCTCCCCCCTGTCCTTCGCAGTTGGGCGGTCGGGACGGAGGGGTCTGCGCGTTTCCAGCCACTTAGCCCAGTGACCCGCAGCCCGGCCCCAGAGTTCCAAGCTCCACGGAGGCAGGGGGCCTCTTATCACGGGAAGCAGGTGTCTCGCGGGGCTCAAGGGATGGCGTGGGCACGCTCTAGGCGAGAGATGTTGCCCGTGCCCCGAGAGAGCCCCGGGGAGAGCCCGAGGCCTGGCCGCAGAGGCTGCCATTGCCTCCCCGGGCTCCTACCATGGGGCCTGGCCCTGCTCGCCCGAGGCCCAGGTTCACCGCAGGTGAATGCCTTTTGCGGACGCCAAGGACAGGAGGCCGCCGATTCCCTCACAGAGGTGGGTTTCCGAGCTCTGGGGGACTGAGGTCGCAGCGGTCACACTCCATTTTTGGGTGGTTCAGCAGAGACTGGAAGGTTGAAGCGGCTGGGTCCAAGTCTGCCGCCTTGTGGCAGGGTGGGGGCGTTGCAGGCGAAGCAAGGCTCTTAGCCTCCCAGGCGGGGCACAGGCCAGACTCCCCACGGGAGAACCGGTCCGTGGACGAGGGTCCCGCCCGCCCGCCCGGACCCGCTCCACCTGGCGCGGAACCGTGGCCGGCCCCTCTTCCCGGCCCCAGGTCCCTAGTTCTTCCCTGGCACTCTGCCTCTGCGGGGGTGGGAGAGCTGCTGGGAAGTGTGGTCCACGGGAAAACGCGCGGTCCTCTGGGTGGCAGGGAGGGCTTCCCTTAACTCTGACACCAGCCCAGGAACCCGGTGAACCTGGCCTGATATCTCAAGGGGGGGGTGGCTCGTAGCCCGGAGGGATGGGCTTGAGGTGGGGCCTGCTTGCGCCTGCGCGGCCCCGCCTCTGGGCCCGAAACCACCCAGCCGCGGCTCGGACAAAAGCCATCTCCTGGGGGCCTCCCCCCTGTTCTTCCATCCGTAAAGGGGGACCCCTTTACGGATGGAAGAACAGGGGGATCTTCGCAGTGATGGGGACGGGACGGAGGGGTCTGCGGGTTTGCCGCCTCGTAGGCCAGTTGCTCGCACCCCGGCCCCATGTGTCCCAGCTCCATGGAGGAGGTGGGCTGCTTATGGCGGGATGCAGGCGTCCTGCGGGAGTCAGGGGATGGCGTGGGCCCTCCCCGGACAAGAGAGGGCGCCTGGGACCAGAGAGAGCACCCGGGAAAATGCCCAGCCCTGGCCCCCGTGGCTCCAGTGGCCTCCCCAGGCTCCTGCCGCGGGGCCTGGTCACGCTCACCTGGGCCCAGGTTCTCCGCAGGTGAATGCCTTTTGCGCACACCAAGGACCACAGGCCGCGGATCCCTTCACGGGGAGGGGGGGTTCGAGCTCTGTGGGACCCAGGTCGCATCCCACACAGTCCCTTCTCTCAAAGTTCAGCCCAGACTTCAGAGAGTATAAGCGTCTCGGTGCAGATTTGCCGCCTCGGGGCAGGGTGGGGCCGTTTGAGCCAAGAAAGACTCTCAGCCCCCCGGGCAGGTCACAGGCCCGAGACCCCCCGGGAGACCGGGTCCCAGGGCGTGGGTCCCGCCTCCCCGGGCCCGCCCCACCTGGCCCGGAACCGTGGCCGGCCCCTGTTCCCGGCCCCAGGTCCCTGGTTCTTCCCTGGCACTCTGCCTCTGGCGGGGTGGGAGACGGGCTGGCAAGTGGGGTCCACGGGAAAAGGATCGGACCTCTGGGTGGCGGGGAGAGCTCCCAGTTCCACGGACACGACCCCAGGGACCCTGTGAAGCAGGCCAGATATGTCCAGGGTGGGCCCCATTGCCCCTAGGGAGGCTTCTGGTGGGGCTGCCTGCCCTGAGCCTGCCGGGTACCGCGTCTTGGCCCGAAACTGGCCAGTCGCGGCTCTAAGAAAAGCCATCTCCTGGGGGCCTCCCCCCTGTCCTTCGCAGTTGGGCGGTCGGGACGGAGGGGTCTGCGCGTTTCCAGCCACTTAGCCCAGTGACCCGCAGCCCGGCCCCAGAGTTCCAAGCTCCACGGAGGCAGGGGGCCTCTTATCACGGGAAGCAGGTGTCTCGCGGGGCTCAAGGGATGGCGTGGGCACGCTCTAGGCGAGAGATGTTGCCCGTGCCCCGAGAGAGCCCCGGGGAGAGCCCAAGGCCTGGCCGCAGAGGCTGCCATTGCCTCCCCGGGCTCCTACCATGGGGCCTGGCCCTGCTCGCCCGAGGCCCAGGTTCACCGCAGGTGAATGCCTTTTGCGGACGCCAAGGACAGGAGGCCGCCGATTCCCTCACAGAGGTGGGTTTCCGAGCTCTGGGGGACTGAGGTCGCAGCGGTCACACTCCATTTTTGGGTGGTTCAGCAGAGACTGGAAGGTTGAAGCGGCTGGGTCCAAGTCTGCCGCCTTGTGGCAGGGTGGGGGCGTTGCAGGCGAAGCAAGGCTCTTAGCCTCCCAGGCGGGGCACAGGCCAGACTCCCCACGGGAGATCCGGTCCGTGGACGAGGGTCCCGCCCGCCCGCCCGGACCCGCTCCACCTGGCGCGGAACCGTGGCCGGCCCCTCTTCCCGGCCCCAGGTCCCTAGTTCTTCCCTGGCACTCTGCCTATGCGGGGGTGGGAGAGCTGCTGGGAAGTGTGGTCCACGGGAAAACGCGCGGTCCTCTGGGTGGCAGGGAGGGCTTCCCTTAACTCTGACACCAGCCCAGGAACCCGGTGAACCTGGCCTGATATCTCAAGGGGGGGGTGGCTCGTAGGCCAGAGTGATGGGCTTGGGGTGGGGCCTGCTTGCGCCTGCGCGGCCCCGCCTCTGGGCCCGAAACCACCCAGCCGCGGCTCGGACAAAAGCCATCTCCTGGGGGCCTCCCCCCTGTTCTTCCATCCGTAAAGGGGGACCCCTTTACGGATGGAAGAACAGGGGGATCTTCGCTGTGGTGAGGACGGGACGGAGGGGTCTGCGGTTTTGCCGCCATGTAGGCCCGTTGCTCGCACCCAGGCCCCATGTGTCCCAGCTCCATGGAGGATGTGGGCCGCTTATGGCAGGATGCAGGCGTCCTGCGGGGGTGAAGGGACGCCGTGGGCACTCCCCGGGCGAGAGAGGGCGCCTGGGACCCGAGAGAGCACCCGGGAAAATGCCCAGCCCTGGCCCCCGTGGCTCCAGTGGCCTCCCCAGGCTCCTGCCGCGGGGCCTGGTCACGCTCACCTGGGCCCAGGTTCTCCGCAGGTGAATGCCTTTTGCGCACACCAAGGACCACAGGCCGCGGATCCCTTCACGGGGAGGGGGGGTTCGAGCTCTGTGGGACCCAGGTCGCATCCCACACAGTCCCTTCTCTCAAAGTTCAGCCCAGACTTCAGAGAGTATAAGCGTCTCGGTGCAGATTTGCCGCCTCGGGGCAGGGTGGGGCCGTTTGAGCCAAGAAAGACTCTCAGCCCCCCGGGCAGGTCACAGGCCCGAGACCCCCCGGGAGACCGGGTCCCAGGGCGTGGGTCCCGCCTCCCCGGGCCCGCCCCACCTGGCCCGGAACCGTGGCCGGCCCCTGTTCCCGGCCCCAGGTCCCTGGTTCTTCCCTGGCACTCTGCCTCTGGCGGGGTGGGAGACGGGCTGGCAAGTGGGGTCCACGGGAAAAGGATCGGACCTCTGGGTGGCGGGGAGAGCTCCCAGTTCCACGGACACGACCCCAGGGACCCTGTGAAGCAGGCCTGATATGTCCAGGGTGGGCCCCATTGCCCCTAGGGAGGCTTCTGGTGGGGCTGCCTGCCCTGAGCCTGCCGGGTACCGCGTCTTGGCCCGAAACTGGCCAGTCGCGGCTCTAAGAAAAGCCATCTCCTGGGGGCCTCCCCCCTGTCCTTCGCAGTTGGGCGGTCGGGACGGAGGGGTCTGCGCGTTTCCAGCCACTTAGCCCAGTGACCCGCAGCCCGGCCCCAGAGTTCCAAGCTCCACGGAGGCAGGGGGCCTCTTATCACGGGAAGCAGGTGTCTCGCGGGGCTCAAGGGATGGCGTGGGCACGCTCTAGGCGAGAGATGTTGCCCGTGCCCCGAGAGAGCCCCGGGGAGAGCCCGAGGCCTGGCCGCAGAGGCTGCCATTGCCTCCCCGGGCTCCTACCATGGGGCCTGGCCCTGCTCGCCCGAGGCCCAGGTTCACCGCAGGTGAATGCCTTTTGCGGACGCCAAGGACAGGAGGCCGCCGATTCCCTCACAGAGGTGGGTTTCCGAGCTCTGGGGGACTGAGGTCGCAGCGGTCACACTCCATTTTTGGGTGGTTCAGCAGAGACTGGAAGGTTGAAGCGGCTGGGTCCAAGTCTGCCGCCTTGTGGCAGGGTGGGGGCGTTGCAGGCGAAGCAAGGCTCTTAGCCTCCCAGGCGGGGCACAGGCCAGACTCCCCACGGGAGAACCGGTCCGTGGACGAGGGTCCCGCCCGCCCGCCCGGACCCGCTCCACCTGGCGCGGAACCGTGGCCGGCCCCTCTTCCCGGCCCCAGGTCCCTAGTTCTTCCCTGGCACTCTGCCTCTGCGGGGGTGGGAGAGCTGCTGGGAAGTGTGGTCCACGGGAAAACGCGCGGTCCTCTGGGTGGCAGGGAGGGCTTCCCTTAACTCTGACACCAGCCCAGGAACCCGGTGAACCTGGCCTGATATCTCAAGGGGGGGGTGGCTCGTAGCCCGGAGGGATGGGCTTGAGGTGGGGCCTGCTTGCGCCTGCGCGGCCCCGCCTCTGGGCCCGAAACCACCCAGCCGCGGCTCGGACAAAAGCCATCTCCTGGGGGCCTCCCCCCTGTTCTTCCATCCGTAAAGGGGGACCCCTTTACGGATGGAAGAACAGGGGGATCTTCGCAGTGATGGGGACGGGACGGAGGGGTCTGCGGGTTTGCCGCCTCGTAGGCCAGTTGCTCGCACCCCGGCCCCATGTGTCCCAGCTCCATGGAGGAGGTGGGCTGCTTATGGCGGGATGCAGGCGTCCTGCGGGAGTCAGGGGATGGCGTGGGCCCTCCCCGGACAAGAGAGGGCGCCTGGGACCAGAGAGAGCACCCGGGAAAATGCCCAGCCCTGGCCCCCGTGGCTCCAGTGGCCTCCCCAGGCTCCTGCCGCGGGGCCTGGTCACGCTCACCTGGGCCCAGGTTCTCCGCAGGTGAATGCCTTTTGCGCACACCAAGGACCACAGGCCGCGGATCCCTTCACGGGGAGGGGGGGTTCGAGCTCTGTGGGACCCAGGTCGCATCCCACACAGTCCCTTCTCTCAAAGTTCAGCCCAGACTTCAGAGAGTATAAGCGTCTCGGTGCAGATTTGCCGCCTCGGGGCAGGGTGGGGCCGTTTGAGCCAAGAAAGACTCTCAGCCCCCCGGGCAGGTCACAGGCCCGAGACCCCCCGGGAGACCGGGTCCCAGGGCGTGGGTCCCGCCTCCCCGGGCCCGCCCCACCTGGCCCGGAACCGTGGCCGGCCCCTGTTCCCGGCCCCAGGTCCCTGGTTCTTCCCTGGCACTCTGCCTCTGGCGGGGTGGGAGACGGGCTGGCAAGTGGGGTCCACGGGAAAAGGATCGGACCTCTGGGTGGCGGGGAGAGCTCCCAGTTCCACGGACACGACCCCAGGGACCCTGTGAAGCAGGCCTGATATGTCCAGGGTGGGCCCCATTGCCCCTAGGGAGGCTTCTGGTGGGGCTGCCTGCCCTGAGCCTGCCGGGTACCGCGTCTTGGCCCGAAACTGGCCAGTCGCGGCTCTAAGAAAAGCCATCTCCTGGGGGCCTCCCCCCTGTCCTTCGCAGTTGGGCGGTCGGGACGGAGGGGTCTGCGCGTTTCCAGCCACTTAGCCCAGTGACCCGCAGCCCGGCCCCAGAGTTCCAAGCTCCACGGAGGCAGGGGGCCTCTTATCACGGGAAGCAGGTGTCTCGCGGGGCTCAAGGGATGGCGTGGGCACGCTCTAGGCGAGAGATGTTGCCCGTGCCCCGAGAGAGCCCCGGGGAGAGCCCGAGGCCTGGCCGCAGAGGCTGCCATTGCCTCCCCGGGCTCCTACCATGGGGCCTGGCCCTGCTCGCCCGAGGCCCAGGTTCACCGCAGGTGAATGCCTTTTGCGGACGCCAAGGACAGGAGGCCGCCGATTCCCTCACAGAGGTGGGTTTCCGAGCTCTGGGGGACTGAGGTCGCAGCGGTCACACTCCATTTTTGGGTGGTTCAGCAGAGACTGGAAGGTTGAAGCGGCTGGGTCCAAGTCTGCCGCCTTGTGGCAGGGTGGGGGCGTTGCAGGCGAAGCAAGGCTCTTAGCCTCCCAGGCGGGGCACAGGCCAGACTCCCCACGGGAGAACCGGTCCGTGGACGAGGGTCCCGCCCGCCCGCCCGGACCCGCTCCACCTGGCGCGGAACCGTGGCCGGCCCCTCTTCCCGGCCCCAGGTCCCTAGTTCTTCCCTGGCACTCTGCCTCTGCGGGGGTGGGAGAGCTGCTGGGAAGTGTGGTCCACGGGAAAACGCGCGGTCCTCTGGGTGGCAGGGAGGGCTTCCCTTAACTCTGACACCAGCCCAGGAACCCGGTGAACCTGGCCTGATATCTCAAGGGGGGGGTGGCTCGTAGCCCGGAGGGATGGGCTTGAGGTGGGGCCTGCTTGCGCCTGCGCGGCCCCGCCTCTGGGCCCGAAACCACCCAGACGCGGCTCGGACAAAAGCCATCTCCTGGGGGCCTCCCCCCTGTTCTTCCATCCGTAAAGGGGGACCCCTTTACGGATGGAAGAACAGGGGGATCTTCGCAGTGATGGGGACGGGACGGAGGGGTCTGCGGGTTTGCCGCCTCGTAGGCCAGTTGCTCGCACCCCGGCCCCATGTGTCCCAGCTCCATGGAGGAGGTGGGCTGCTTATGGCGGGATGCAGGCGTCCTGCGGGAGTCAGGGGATGGCGTGGGCCCTCCCCGGACAAGAGAGGGCGCCTGGGACCAGAGAGAGCACCCGGGAAAATGCCCAGCCCTGGCCCCCGTGGCTCCAGTGGCCTCCCCAGGCTCCTGCCGCGGGGCCTGGTCACGCTCACCTGGGCCCAGGTTCTCCGCAGGTGAATGCCTTTTGCGCACACCAAGGACCACAGGCCGCGGATCCCTTCACGGGGAGGGGGGGTTCGAGCTCTGTGGGACCCAGGTCGCATCCCACACAGTCCCTTCTCTCAAAGTTCAGCCCAGACTTCAGAGAGTATAAGCGTCTCGGTGCAGATTTGCCGCCTCGGGGCAGGGTGGGGCCGTTTGAGCCAAGAAAGACTCTCAGCCCCCCGGGCAGGTCACAGGCCCGAGACCCCCCGGGAGACCGGGTCCCAGGGCGTGGGTCCCGCCTCCCCGGGCCCGCCCCACCTGGCCCGGAACCGTGGCCGGCCCCTGTTCCCGGCCCCAGGTCCCTGGTTCTTCCCTGGCACTCTGCCTCTGGCGGGGTGGGAGACGGGCTGGCAAGTGGGGTCCACGGGAAAAGGATCGGACCTCTGGGTGGCGGGGAGAGCTCCCAGTTCCACGGACACGACCCCAGGGACCCTGTGAAGCAGGCCTGATATGTCCAGGGTGGGCCCCATTGCCCCTAGGGAGGCTTCTGGTGGGGCTGCCTGCCCTGAGCCTGCCGGGTACCGCGTCTTGGCCCGAAACTGGCCAGTCGCGGCTCTAAGAAAAGCCATCTCCTGGGGGCCTCCCCCCTGTCCTTCGCAGTTGGGCGGTCGGGACGGAGGGGTCTGCGCGTTTCCAGCCACTTAGCCCAGTGACCCGCAGCCCGGCCCCAGAGTTCCAAGCTCCACGGAGGCAGGGGGCCTCTTATCACGGGAAGCAGGTGTCTCGCGGGGCTCAAGGGATGGCGTGGGCACGCTCTAGGCGAGAGATGTTGCCCGTGCCCCGAGAGAGCCCCGGGGAGAGCCCGAGGCCTGGCCGCAGAGGCTGCCATTGCCTCCCCGGGCTCCTACCATGGGGCCTGGCCCTGCTCGCCCGAGGCCCAGGTTCACCGCAGGTGAATGCCTTTTGCGGACGCCAAGGACAGGAGGCCGCCGATTCCCTCACAGAGGTGGGTTTCCGAGCTCTGGGGGACTGAGGTCGCAGCGGTCACACTCCATTTTTGGGTGGTTCAGCAGAGACTGGAAGGTTGAAGCGGCTGGGTCCAAGTCTGCCGCCTTGTGGCAGGGTGGGGGCGTTGCAGGCGAAGCAAGGCTCTTAGCCTCCCAGGCGGGGCACAGGCCAGACTCCCCACGGGAGAACCGGTCCGTGGACGAGGGTCCCGCCCGCCCGCCCGGACCCGCTCCACCTGGCGCGGAACCGTGGCCGGCCCCTCTTCCCGGCCCCAGGTCCCTAGTTCTTCCCTGGCACTCTGCCTCTGCGGGGGTGGGAGAGCTGCTGGGAAGTGTGGTCCACGGGAAAACGCGCGGTCCTCTGGGTGGCAGGGAGGGCTTCCCTTAACTCTGACACCAGCCCAGGAACCCGGTGAACCTGGCCTGATATCTCAAGGGGGGGGTGGCTCGTAGCCCGGAGGGATGGGCTTGAGGTGGGGCCTGCTTGCGCCTGCGCGGCCCCGCCTCTGGGCCCGAAACCACCCAGCCGCGGCTCGGACAAAAGCCATCTCCTGGGGGCCTCCCCCCTGTTCTTCCATCCGTAAAGGGGGACCCCTTTACGGATGGAAGAACAGGGGGATCTTCGCAGTGATGGGGACGGGACGGAGGGGTCTGCGGGTTTGCCGCCTCGTAGGCCAGTTGCTCGCACCCCGGCCCCATGTGTCCCAGCTCCATGGAGGAGGTGGGCTGCTTATGGCGGGATGCAGGCGTCCTGCGGGAGTCAGGGGATGGCGTGGGCCCTCCCCGGACAAGAGAGGGCGCCTGGGACCAGAGAGAGCACCCGGGAAAATGCCCAGCCCTGGCCCCCGTGGCTCCAGTGGCCTCCCCAGGCTCCTGCCGCGGGGCCTGGTCACGCTCACCTGGGCCCAGGTTCTCCGCAGGTGAATGCCTTTTGCGCACACCAAGGACCACAGGCCGCGGATCCCTTCACGGGGAGGGGGGGTTCGAGCTCTGTGGGACCCAGGTCGCATCCCACACAGTCCCTTCTCTCAAAGTTCAGCCCAGACTTCAGAGAGTATAAGCGTCTCGGTGCAGATTTGCCGCCTCGGGGCAGGGTGGGGCCGTTTGAGCCAAGAAAGACTCTCAGCCCCCCGGGCAGGTCACAGGCCCGAGACCCCCCGGGAGACCGGGTCCCAGGGCTTGGGTCCCGCCTCCCCGGGCCCGCCCCACCTGGCCCGGAACCGTGGCCGGCCCCTGTTCCCGGCCCCAGGTCCCTGGTTCTTCCCTGGCACTCTGCCTCTGGCGGGGTGGGAGACGGGCTGGCAAGTGGGGTCCACGGGAAAAGGATCGGACCTCTGGGTGGCGGGGAGAGCTCCCAGTTCCACGGACACGACCCCAGGGACCCTGTGAAGCAGGCCTGATATGTCCAGGGTGGGCCCCATTGCCCCTAGGGAGGCTTCTGGTGGGGCTGCCTGCCCTGAGCCTGCCGGGTACCGCGTCTTGGCCCGAAACTGGCCAGTCGCGGCTCTAAGAAAAGCCATCTCCTGGGGGCCTCCCCCCTGTCCTTCGCAGTTGGGCGGTCGGGACGGAGGGGTCTGCGCGTTTCCAGCCACTTAGCCCAGTGACCCGCAGCCCGGCCCCAGAGTTCCAAGCTCCACGGAGGCAGGGGGCCTCTTATCACGGGAAGCAGGTGTCTCGCGGGGCTCAAGGGATGGCGTGGGCACGCTCTAGGCGAGAGATGTTGCCCGTGCCCCGAGAGAGCCCCGGGGAGAGCCCGAGGCCTGGCCGCAGAGGCTGCCATTGCCTCCCCGGGCTCCTACCATGGGGCCTGGCCCTGCTCGCCCGAGGCCCAGGTTCACCGCAGGTGAATGCCTTTTGCGGACGCCAAGGACAGGAGGCCGCCGATTCCCTCACAGAGGTGGGTTTCCGAGCTCTGGGGGACTGAGGTCGCAGCGGTCACACTCCATTTTTGGGTGGTTCAGCAGAGACTGGAAGGTTGAAGCGGCTGGGTCCAAGTCTGCCGCCTTGTGGCAGGGTGGGGGCGTTGCAGGCGAAGCAAGGCTCTTAGCCTCCCAGGCGGGGCACAGGCCAGACTCCCCACGGGAGAACCGGTCCGTGGACGAGGGTCCCGCCCGCCCGCCCGGACCCGCTCCACCTGGCGCGGAACCGTGGCCGGCCCCTCTTCCCGGCCCCAGGTCCCTAGTTCTTCCCTGGCACTCTGCCTCTGCGGGGGTGGGAGAGCTGCTGGGAAGTGTGGTCCACGGGAAAACGCGCGGTCCTCTGGGTGGCAGGGAGGGCTTCCCTTAACTCTGACACCAGCCCAGGAACCCGGTGAACCTGGCCTGATATCTCAAGGGGGGGGTGGCTCGTAGCCCGGAGGGATGGGCTTGAGGTGGGGCCTGCTTGCGCCTGCGCGGCCCCGCCTCTGGGCCCGAAACCACCCAGACGCGGCTCGGACAAAAGCCATCTCCTGGGGGCCTCCCCCCTGTTCTTCCATCCGTAAAGGGGGACCCCTTTACGGATGGAAGAACAGGGGGATCTTCGCAGTGATGGGGACGGGACGGAGGGGTCTGCGGGTTTGCCGCCTCGTAGGCCAGTTGCTCGCACCCCGGCCCCATGTGTCCCAGCTCCATGGAGGAGGTGGGCTGCTTATGGCGGGATGCAGGCGTCCTGCGGGAGTCAGGGGATGGCGTGGGCCCTCCCCGGACGAGAGAGGGCGCCTGGGACCAGAGAGAGCACCCGGGAAAATGCCCAGCCCTGGCCCCCGTGGCTCCAGTGGCCTCCCCAGGCTCCTGCCGCGGGGCCTGGTCACGCTCACCTGGGCCCAGGTTCTCCGCAGGTGAATGCCTTTTGCGCACACCAAGGACCACAGGCCGCGGATCCCTTCACGGGGAGGGGGGGTTCGAGCTCTGTGGGACCCAGGTCGCATCCCACACAGTCCCTTCTCTCAAAGTTCAGCCCAGACTTCAGAGAGTATAAGCGTCTCGGTGCAGATTTGCCGCCTCGGGGCAGGGTGGGGCCGTTTGAGCCAAGAAAGACTCTCAGCCCCCCGGGCAGGTCACAGGCCCGAGACCCCCCGGGAGACCGGGTCCCAGGGCGTGGGTCCCGCCTCCCCGGGCCCGCCCCACCTGGCCCGGAACCGTGGCCGGCCCCTGTTCCCGGCCCCAGGTCCCTGGTTCTTCCCTGGCACTCTGCCTCTGGCGGGGTGGGAGACGGGCTGGCAAGTGGGGTCCACGGGAAAAGGATCGGACCTCTGGGTGGCGGGGAGAGCTCCCAGTTCCACGGACACGACCCCAGGGACCCTGTGAAGCAGGCCTGATATGTCCAGGGTGGGCCCCATTGCCCCTAGGGAGGCTTCTGGTGGGGCTGCCTGCCCTGAGCCTGCCGGGTACCGCGTCTTGGCCCGAAACTGGCCAGTCGCGGCTCTAAGAAAAGCCATCTCCTGGGGGCCTCCCCCCTGTCCTTCGCAGTTGGGCGGTCGGGACGGAGGGGTCTGCGCGTTTCCAGCCACTTAGCCCAGTGACCCGCAGCCCGGCCCCAGAGTTCCAAGCTCCACGGAGGCAGGGGGCCTCTTATCACGGGAAGCAGGTGTCTCGCGGGGCTCAAGGGATGGCGTGGGCACGCTCTAGGCGAGAGATGTTGCCCGTGCCCCGAGAGAGCCCCGGGGAGAGCCCGAGGCCTGGCCGCAGAGGCTGCCATTGCCTCCCCGGGCTCCTACCATGGGGCCTGGCCCTGCTCGCCCGAGGCCCAGGTTCACCGCAGGTGAATGCCTTTTGCGGACGCCAAGGACAGGAGGCCGCCGATTCCCTCACAGAGGTGGGTTTCCGAGCTCTGGGGGACTGAGGTCGCAGCGGTCACACTCCATTTTTGGGTGGTTCAGCAGAGACTGGAAGGTTGAAGCGGCTGGGTCCAAGTCTGCCGCCTTGTGGCAGGGTGGGGGCGTTGCAGGCGAAGCAAGGCTCTTAGCCTCCCAGGCGGGGCACAGGCCAGACTCCCCACGGGAGAACCGGTCCGTGGACGAGGGTCCCGCCCGCCCGCCCGGACCCGCTCCACCTGGCGCGGAACCGTGGCCGGCCCCTCTTCCCGGCCCCAGGTCCCTAGTTCTTCCCTGGCACTCTGCCTCTGCGGGGGTGGGAGAGCTGCTGGGAAGTGTGGTCCACGGGAAAACGCGCGGTCCTCTGGGTGGCAGGGAGGGCTTCCCTTAACTCTGACACCAGCCCAGGAACCCGGTGAACCTGGCCTGATATCTCAAGGGGGGGGTGGCTCGTAGCCCGGAGGGATGGGCTTGAGGTGGGGCCTGCTTGCGCCTGCGCGGCCCCGCCTCTGGGCCCGAAACCACCCAGACGCGGCTCGGACAAAAGCCATCTCCTGGGGGCCTCCCCCCTGTTCTTCCATCCGTAAAGGGGGACCCCTTTACGGATGGAAGAACAGGGGGATCTTCGCAGTGATGGGGACGGGACGGAGGGGTCTGCGGGTTTGCCGCCTCGTAGGCCAGTTGCTCGCACCCCGGCCCCATGTGTCCCAGCTCCATGGAGGAGGTGGGCTGCTTATGGCGGGATGCAGGCGTCCTGCGGGAGTCAGGGGATGGCGTGGGCCCTCCCCGGACAAGAGAGGGCGCCTGGGACCAGAGAGAGCACCCGGGAAAATGCCCAGCCCTGGCCCCCGTGGCTCCAGTGGCCTCCCCAGGCTCCTGCCGCGGGGCCTGGTCACGCTCACCTGGGCCCAGGTTCTCCGCAGGTGAATGCCTTTTGCGCACACCAAGGACCACAGGCCGCGGATCCCTTCACGGGGAGGGGGGGTTCGAGCTCTGTGGGACCCAGGTCGCATCCCACACAGTCCCTTCTCTCAAAGTTCAGCCCAGACTTCAGAGAGTATAAGCGTCTCGGTGCAGATTTGCCGCCTCGGGGCAGGGTGGGGCCGTTTGAGCCAAGAAAGACTCTCAGCCCCCCGGGCAGGTCACAGGCCCGAGACCCCCCGGGAGACCGGGTCCCAGGGCGTGGGTCCCGCCTCCCCGGGCCCGCCCCACCTGGCCCGGAACCGTGGCCGGCCCCTGTTCCCGGCCCCAGGTCCCTGGTTCTTCCCTGGCACTCTGCCTCTGGCGGGGTGGGAGACGGGCTGGCAAGTGGGGTCCACGGGAAAAGGATCGGACCTCTGGGTGGCGGGGAGAGCTCCCAGTTCCACGGACACGACCCCAGGGACCCTGTGAAGCAGGCCTGATATGTCCAGGGTGGGCCCCATTGCCCCTAGGGAGGCTTCTGGTGGGGCTGCCTGCCCTGAGCCTGCCGGGTACCGCGTCTTGGCCCGAAACTGGCCAGTCGCGGCTCTAAGAAAAGCCATCTCCTGGGGGCCTCCCCCCTGTCCTTCGCAGTTGGGCGGTCGGGACGGAGGGGTCTGCGCGTTTCCAGCCACTTAGCCCAGTGACCCGCAGCCCGGCCCCAGAGTTCCAAGCTCCACGGAGGCAGGGGGCCTCTTATCACGGGAAGCAGGTGTCTCGCGGGGCTCAAGGGATGGCGTGGGCACGCTCTAGGCGAGAGATGTTGCCCGTGCCCCGAGAGAGCCCCGGGGAGAGCCCGAGGCCTGGCCGCAGAGGCTGCCATTGCCTCCCCGGGCTCCTACCATGGGGCCTGGCCCTGCTCGCCCGAGGCCCAGGTTCACCGCAGGTGAATGCCTTTTGCGGACGCCAAGGACAGGAGGCCGCCGATTCCCTCACAGAGGTGGGTTTCCGAGCTCTGGGGGACTGAGGTCGCAGCGGTCACACTCCATTTTTGGGTGGTTCAGCAGAGACTGGAAGGTTGAAGCGGCTGGGTCCAAGTCTGCCGCCTTGTGGCAGGGTGGGGGCGTTGCAGGCGAAGCAAGGCTCTTAGCCTCCCAGGCGGGGCACAGGCCAGACTCCCCACGGGAGATCCGGTCCGTGGACGAGGGTCCCGCCCGCCCGCCCGGACCCGCTCCACCTGGCGCGGAACCGTGGCCGGCCCCTCTTCCCGGCCCCAGGTCCCTAGTTCTTCCCTGGCACTCTGCCTCTGCGGGGGTGGGAGAGCTGCTGGGAAGTGTGGTCCACGGGAAAACGCGCGGTCCTCTGGGTGGCAGGGAGGGCTTCCCTTAACTCTGACACCAGCCCAGGAACCCGGTGAACCTGGCCTGATATCTCAAGGGGGGGGTGGCTCGTAGCCCAGAGTGATGGGCTTGGGGTGGGGCCTGCTTGCGCCTGCGCGGCCCCGCCTCTGGGCCCGAAACCACCCAGCCGCGGCTCGGACAAAAGCCATCTCCTGGGCGCCTCCCCCCTGTTCTTCCATCCGTAAAGGGGGACCCCTTTACGGATGGAAGAACAGGGGGATCTTCGCTGTGGTGAGGACGGGACGGAGGGGTCTGCGGTTTTGCCGCCATGTAGGCCCGTTGCTCGCACCCAGGCCCCATGTGTCCCAGCTCCATGGAGGATGTGGGCCGCTTATGGCAGGATGCAGGCGTCCTGCGGGGGTGAAGGGACGCCGTGGGCACTCCCCGGGCGAGAGAGGGCGCCTGGGACCAGAGAGAGCACCCGGGAAAATGCCCAGCCCTGGCCCCCGTGGCTCCAGTGGCCTCCCCAGGCTCCTGCCGCGGGGCCTGGTCACGCTCACCTGGGCCCAGGTTCTCCGCAGGTGAATGCCTTTTGCGCACACCAAGGACCACAGGCCGCGGATCCCTTCACGGGGAGGGGGGGTTCGAGCTCTGTGGGACCCAGGTCGCATCCCACACAGTCCCTTCTCTCAAAGTTCAGCCCAGACTTCAGAGAGTATAAGCGTCTCGGTGCAGATTTGCCGCCTCGGGGCAGGGTGGGGCCGTTTGAGCCAAGAAAGACTCTCAGCCCCCCGGGCAGGTCACAGGCCCGAGACCCCCCGGGAGACCGGGTCCCAGGGCGTGGGTCCCGCCTCCCCGGGCCCGCCCCACCTGGCCCGGAACCGTGGCCGGCCCCTGTTCCCGGCCCCAGGTCCCTGGTTCTTCCCTGGCACTCTGCCTCTGGCGGGGTGGGAGACGGGCTGGCAAGTGGGGTCCACGGGAAAAGGATCGGACCTCTGGGTGGCGGGGAGAGCTCCCAGTTCCACGGACACGACCCCAGGGACCCTGTGAAGCAGGCCTGATATGTCCAGGGTGGGCCCCATTGCCCCTAGGGAGGCTTCTGGTGGGGCTGCCTGCCCTGAGCCTGCCGGGTACCGCGTCTTGGCCCGAAACTGGCCAGTCGCGGCTCTAAGAAAAGCCATCTCCTGGGGGCCTCCCCCCTGTCCTTCGCAGTTGGGCGGTCGGGACGGAGGGGTCTGCGCGTTTCCAGCCACTTAGCCCAGTGACCCGCAGCCCGGCCCCAGAGTTCCAAGCTCCACGGAGGCAGGGGGCCTCTTATCACGGGAAGCAGGTGTCTCGCGGGGCTCAAGGGATGGCGTGGGCACGCTCTAGGCGAGAGATGTTGCCCGTGCCCCGAGAGAGCCCCGGGGAGAGCCCGAGGCCTGGCCGCAGAGGCTGCCATTGCCTCCCCGGGCTCCTACCATGGGGCCTGGCCCTGCTCGCCCGAGGCCCAGGTTCACCGCAGGTGAATGCCTTTTGCGGACGCCAAGGACAGGAGGCCGCCGATTCCCTCACAGAGGTGGGTTTCCGAGCTCTGGGGGACTGAGGTCGCAGCGGTCACACTCCATTTTTGGGTGGTTCAGCAGAGACTGGAAGGTTGAAGCGGCTGGGTCCAAGTCTGCCGCCTTGTGGCAGGGTGGGGGCGTTGCAGGCGAAGCAAGGCTCTTAGCCTCCCAGGCGGGGCACAGGCCAGACTCCCCACGGGAGAACCGGTCCGTGGACGAGGGTCCCGCCCGCCCGCCCGGACCCGCTCCACCTGGCGCGGAACCGTGGCCGGCCCCTCTTCCCGGCCCCAGGTCCCTAGTTCTTCCCTGGCACTCTGCCTCTGCGGGGGTGGGAGAGCTGCTGGGAAGTGTGGTCCACGGGAAAACGCGCGGTCCTCTGGGTGGCAGGGAGGGCTTCCCTTAACTCTGACACCAGCCCAGGAACCCGGTGAACCTGGCCTGATATCTCAAGGGGGGGGTGGCTCGTAGCCCGGAGGGATGGGCTTGAGGTGGGGCCTGCTTGCGCCTGCGCGGCCCCGCCTCTGGGCCCGAAACCACCCAGACGCGGCTCGGACAAAAGCCATCTCCTGGGGGCCTCCCCCCTGTTCTTCCATCCGTAAAGGGGGACCCCTTTACGGATGGAAGAACAGGGGGATCTTCGCAGTGATGGGGACGGGACGGAGGGGTCTGCGGGTTTGCCGCCTCGTAGGCCAGTTGCTCGCACCCCGGCCCCATGTGTCCCAGCTCCATGGAGGAGGTGGGCTGCTTATGGCGGGATGCAGGCGTCCTGCGGGAGTCAGGGGATGGCGTGGGCCCTCCCCGGACAAGAGAGGGCGCCTGGGACCAGAGAGAGCACCCGGGAAAATGCCCAGCCCTGGCCCCCGTGGCTCCAGTGGCCTCCCCAGGCTCCTGCCGCGGGGCCTGGTCACGCTCACCTGGGCCCAGGTTCTCCGCAGGTGAATGCCTTTTGCGCACACCAAGGACCACAGGCCGCGGATCCCTTCACGGGGAGGGGGGGTTCGAGCTCTGTGGGACCCAGGTCGCATCCCACACAGTCCCTTCTCTCAAAGTTCAGCCCAGACTTCAGAGAGTATAAGCGTCTCGGTGCAGATTTGCCGCCTCGGGGCAGGGTGGGGCCGTTTGAGCCAAGAAAGACTCTCAGCCCCCCGGGCAGGTCACAGGCCCGAGACCCCCCGGGAGACCGGGTCCCAGGGCGTGGGTCCCGCCTCCCCGGGCCCGCCCCACCTGGCCCGGAACCGTGGCCGGCCCCTGTTCCCGGCCCCAGGTCCCTGGTTCTTCCCTGGCACTCTGCCTCTGGCGGGGTGGGAGACGGGCTGGCAAGTGGGGTCCACGGGAAAAGGATCGGACCTCTGGGTGGCGGGGAGAGCTCCCAGTTCCACGGACACGACCCCAGGGACCCTGTGAAGCAGGCCTGATATGTCCAGGGTGGGCCCCATTGCCCCTAGGGAGGCTTCTGGTGGGGCTGCCTGCCCTGAGCCTGCCGGGTACCGCGTCTTGGCCCGAAACTGGCCAGTCGCGGCTCTAAGAAAAGCCATCTCCTGGGGGCCTCCCCCCTGTCCTTCGCAGTTGGGCGGTCGGGACGGAGGGGTCTGCGCGTTTCCAGCCACTTAGCCCAGTGACCCGCAGCCCGGCCCCAGAGTTCCAAGCTCCACGGAGGCAGGGGGCCTCTTATCACGGGAAGCAGGTGTCTCGCGGGGCTCAAGGGATGGCGTGGGCACGCTCTAGGCGAGAGATGTTGCCCGTGCCCCGAGAGAGCCCCGGGGAGAGCCCGAGGCCTGGCCGCAGAGGCTGCCATTGCCTCCCCGGGCTCCTACCATGGGGCCTGGCCCTGCTCGCCCGAGGCCCAGGTTCACCGCAGGTGAATGCCTTTTGCGGACGCCAAGGACAGGAGGCCGCCGATTCCCTCACAGAGGTGGGTTTCCGAGCTCTGGGGGACTGAGGTCGCAGCGGTCACACTCCATTTTTGGGTGGTTCAGCAGAGACTGGAAGGTTGAAGCGGCTGGGTCCAAGTCTGCCGCCTTGTGGCAGGGTGGGGGCGTTGCAGGCGAAGCAAGGCTCTTAGCCTCCCAGGCGGGGCACAGGCCAGACTCCCCACGGGAGATCCGGTCCGTGGACGAGGGTCCCGCCCGCCCGCCCGGACCCGCTCCACCTGGCGCGGAACCGTGGCCGGCCCCTCTTCCCGGCCCCAGGTCCCTAGTTCTTCCCTGGCACTCTGCCTCTGCGGGGGTGGGAGAGCTGCTGGGAAGTGTGGTCCACGGGAAAACGCGCGGTCCTCTGGGTGGCAGGGAGGGCTTCCCTTAACTCTGACACCAGCCCAGGAACCCGGTGAACCTGGCCTGATATCTCAAGGGGGGGGTGGCTCGTAGCCCAGAGTGATGGGCTTGGGGTGGGGCCTGCTTGCGCCTGCGCGGCCCCGCCTCTGGGCCCGAAACCACCCAGCCGCGGCTCGGACAAAAGCCATCTCCTGGGGGCCTCCCCCCTGTTCTTCCATCCGTAAAGGGGGACCCCTTTACGGATGGAAGAACAGGGGGATCTTCGCTGTGGTGAGGACGGGACGGAGGGGTCTGCGGTTTTGCCGCCATGTAGGCCCGTTGCTCGCACCCAGGCCCCATGTGTCCCAGCTCCATGGAGGATGTGGGCCGCTTATGGCAGGATGCAGGCGTCCTGCGGGGGTGAAGGGACGCCGTGGGCACTCCCCGGGCGAGAGAGGGCGCCTGGGACCAGAGAGAGCACCCGGGAAAATGCCCAGCCCTGGCCCCCGTGGCTCCAGTGGCCTCCCCAGGCTCCTGCCGCGGGGCCTGGTCACGCTCACCTGGGCCCAGGTTCTCCGCAGGTGAATGCCTTTTGCGCACACCAAGGACCACAGGCCGCGGATCCCTTCACGGGGAGGGGGGGTTCGAGCTCTGTGGGACCCAGGTCGCATCCCACACAGTCCCTTCTCTCAAAGTTCAGCCCAGACTTCAGAGAGTATAAGCGTCTCGGTGCAGATTTGCCGCCTCGGGGCAGGGTGGGGCCGTTTGAGCCAAGAAAGACTCTCAGCCCCCCGGGCAGGTCACAGGCCCGAGACCCCCCGGGAGACCGGGTCCCAGGGCGTGGGTCCCGCCTCCCCGGGCCCGCCCCACCTGGCCCGGAACCGTGGCCGGCCCCTGTTCCCGGCCCCAGGTCCCTGGTTCTTCCCTGGCACTCTGCCTCTGGCGGGGTGGGAGACGGGCTGGCAAGTGGGGTCCACGGGAAAAGGATCGGACCTCTGGGTGGCGGGGAGAGCTCCCAGTTCCACGGACACGACCCCAGGGACCCTGTGAAGCAGGCCTGATATGTCCAGGGTGGGCCCCATTGCCCCTAGGGAGGCTTCTGGTGGGGCTGCCTGCCCTGAGCCTGCCGGGTACCGCGTCTTGGCCCGAAACTGGCCAGTCGCGGCTCTAAGAAAAGCCATCTCCTGGGGGCCTCCCCCCTGTCCTTCGCAGTTGGGCGGTCGGGACGGAGGGGTCTGCGCGTTTCCAGCCACTTAGCCCAGTGACCCGCAGCCCGGCCCCAGAGTTCCAAGCTCCACGGAGGCAGGGGGCCTCTTATCACGGGAAGCAGGTGTCTCGCGGGGCTCAAGGGATGGCGTGGGCACGCTCTAGGCGAGAGATGTTGCCCGTGCCCCGAGAGAGCCCCGGGGAGAGCCCGAGGCCTGGCCGCAGAGGCTGCCATTGCCTCCCCGGGCTCCTACCATGGGGCCTGGCCCTGCTCGCCCGAGGCCCAGGTTCACCGCAGGTGAATGCCTTTTGCGGACGCCAAGGACAGGAGGCCGCCGATTCCCTCACAGAGGTGGGTTTCCGAGCTCTGGGGGACTGAGGTCGCAGCGGTCACACTCCATTTTTGGGTGGTTCAGCAGAGACTGGAAGGTTGAAGCGGCTGGGTCCAAGTCTGCCGCCTTGTGGCAGGGTGGGGGCGTTGCAGGCGAAGCAAGGCTCTTAGCCTCCCAGGCGGGGCACAGGCCAGACTCCCCACGGGAGAACCGGTCCGTGGACGAGGGTCCCGCCCGCCCGCCCGGACCCGCTCCACCTGGCGCGGAACCGTGGCCGGCCCCTCTTCCCGGCCCCAGGTCCCTAGTTCTTCCCTGGCACTCTGCCTCTGCGGGGGTGGGAGAGCTGCTGGGAAGTGTGGTCCACGGGAAAACGCGCGGTCCTCTGGGTGGCAGGGAGGGCTTCCCTTAACTCTGACACCAGCCCAGGAACCCGGTGAACCTGGCCTGATATCTCAAGGGGGGGGTGGCTCGTAGCCCGGAGGGATGGGCTTGAGGTGGGGCCTGCTTGCGCCTGCGCGGCCCCGCCTCTGGGCCCGAAACCACCCAGACGCGGCTCGGACAAAAGCCATCTCCTGGGGGCCTCCCCCCTGTTCTTCCATCCGTAAAGGGGGACCCCTTTACGGATGGAAGAACAGGGGGATCTTCGCAGTGATGGGGACGGGACGGAGGGGTCTGCGGGTTTGCCGCCTCGTAGGCCAGTTGCTCGCACCCCGGCCCCATGTGTCCCAGCTCCATGGAGGAGGTGGGCTGCTTATGGCGGGATGCAGGCGTCCTGCGGGAGTCAGGGGATGGCGTGGGCCCTCCCCGGACAAGAGAGGGCGCCTGGGACCAGAGAGAGCACCCGGGAAAATGCCCAGCCCTGGCCCCCGTGGCTCCAGTGGCCTCCCCAGGCTCCTGCCGCGGGGCTGGTCACGCTCACCTGGGCCCAGGTTCTCCGCAGGTGAATGCCTTTTGCGCACACCAAGGACCACAGGCCGCGGATCCCTTCACGGGGAGGGGGGGTTCGAGCTCTGTGGGACCCAGGTCGCATCCCACACAGTCCCTTCTCTCAAAGTTCAGCCCAGACTTCAGAGAGTATAAGCGTCTCGGTGCAGATTTGCCGCCTCGGGGCAGGGTGGGGCCGTTTGAGCCAAGAAAGACTCTCAGCCCCCCGGGCAGGTCACAGGCCCGAGACCCCCCGGGAGACCGGGTCCCAGGGCGTGGGTCCCGCCTCCCCGGGCCCGCCCCACCTGGCCCGGAACCGTGGCCGGCCCCCTGTTCCCGGCCCCAGGTCCCTGGTTCTTCCCTGGCACTCTGCCTCTGGCGGGGTGGGAGACGGGCTGGCAAGTGGGGTCCACGGGAAAAGGATCGGACCTCTGGGTGGCGGGGAGAGCTCCCAGTTCCACGGACACGACCCCAGGGACCCTGTGAAGCAGGCCTGATATGTCCAGGGTGGGCCCCATTGCCCCTAGGGAGGCTTCTGGTGGGGCTGCCTGCCCTGAGCCTGCCGGGTACCGCGTCTTGGCCCGAAACTGGCCAGTCGCGGCTCTAAGAAAAGCCATCTCCTGGGGGCCTCCCCCCTGTCCTTCGCAGTTGGGCGGTCGGGACGGAGGGGTCTGCGCGTTTCCAGCCACTTAGCCCAGTGACCCGCAGCCCGGCCCCAGAGTTCCAAGCTCCACGGAGGCAGGGGGCCTCTTATCACGGGAAGCAGGTGTCTCGCGGGGCTCAAGGGATGGCGTGGGCACGCTCTAGGCGAGAGATGTTGCCCGTGCCCCGAGAGAGCCCCGGGGAGAGCCCGAGGCCTGGCCGCAGAGGCTGCCATTGCCTCCCCGGGCTCCTACCATGGGGCCTGGCCCTGCTCGCCCGAGGCCCAGGTTCACCGCAGGTGAATGCCTTTTGCGGACGCCAAGGACAGGAGGCCGCCGATTCCCTCACAGAGGTGGGTTTCCGAGCTCTGGGGGACTGAGGTCGCAGCGGTCACACTCCATTTTTGGGTGGTTCAGCAGAGACTGGAAGGTTGAAGCGGCTGGGTCCAAGTCTGCCGCCTTGTGGCAGGGTGGGGGCGTTGCAGGCGAAGCAAGGCTCTTAGCCTCCCAGGCGGGGCACAGGCCAGACTCCCCACGGGAGATCCGGTCCGTGGACGAGGGTCCCGCCCGCCCGCCCGGACCCGCTCCACCTGGCGCGGAACCGTGGCCGGCCCCTCTTCCCGGCCCCAGGTCCCTAGTTCTTCCCTGGCACTCTGCCTCTGCGGGGGTGGGAGAGCTGCTGGGAAGTGTGGTCCACGGGAAAACGCGCGGTCCTCTGGGTGGCAGGGAGGGCTTCCCTTAACTCTGACACCAGCCCAGGAACCCGGTGAACCTGGCCTGATATCTCAAGGGGGGGGTGGCTCGTAGCCCAGAGTGATGGGCTTGGGGTGGGGCCTGCTTGCGCCTGCGCGGCCCCGCCTCTGGGCCCGAAACCACCCAGCCGCGGCTCGGACAAAAGCCATCTCCTGGGGGCCTCCCCCCTGTTCTTCCATCCGTAAAGGGGGACCCCTTTACGGATGGAAGAACAGGGGGATCTTCGCTGTGGTGAGGACGGGACGGAGGGGTCTGCGGTTTTGCCGCCATGTAGGCCCGTTGCTCGCACCCAGGCCCCATGTGTCCCAGCTCCATGGAGGATGTGGGCCGCTTATGGCAGGATGCAGGCGTCCTGCGGGGGTGAAGGGACGCCGTGGGCACTCCCCGGGCGAGAGAGGGCGCCTGGGACCCGAGAGAGCACCCGGGAAAATGCCCAGCCCTGGCCCCCGTGGCTCCAGTGGCCTCCCCAGGCTCCTGCCGCGGGGCCTGGTCACGCTCACCTGGGCCCAGGTTCTCCGCAGGTGAATGCCTTTTGCGCACACCAAGGACCACAGGCCGCGGATCCCTTCACGGGGAGGGGGGGTTCGAGCTCTGTGGGACCCAGGTCGCATCCCACACAGTCCCTTCTCTCAAAGTTCAGCCCAGACTTCAGAGAGTATAAGCGTCTCGGTGCAGATTTGCCGCCTCGGGGCAGGGTGGGGCCGTTTGAGCCAAGAAAGACTCTCAGCCCCCCGGGCAGGTCACAGGCCCGAGACCCCCCGGGAGACCGGGTCCCAGGGCGTGGGTCCCGCCTCCCCGGGCCCGCCCCACCTGGCCCGGAACCGTGGCCGGCCCCTGTTCCCGGCCCCAGGTCCCTGGTTCTTCCCTGGCACTCTGCCTCTGGCGGGGTGGGAGACGGGCTGGCAAGTGGGGTCCACGGGAAAAGGATCGGACCTCTGGGTGGCGGGGAGAGCTCCCAGTTCCACGGACACGACCCCAGGGACCCTGTGAAGCAGGCCTGATATGTCCAGGGTGGGCCCCATTGCCCCTAGGGAGGCTTCTGGTGGGGCTGCCTGCCCTGAGCCTGCCGGGTACCGCGTCTTGGCCCGAAACTGGCCAGTCGCGGCTCTAAGAAAAGCCATCTCCTGGGGGCCTCCCCCCTGTCCTTCGCAGTTGGGCGGTCGGGACGGAGGGGTCTGCGCGTTTCCAGCCACTTAGCCCAGTGACCCGCAGCCCGGCCCCAGAGTTCCAAGCTCCACGGAGGCAGGGGGCCTCTTATCACGGGAAGCAGGTGTCTCGCGGGGCTCAAGGGATGGCGTGGGCACGCTCTAGGCGAGAGATGTTGCCCGTGCCCCGAGAGAGCCCCGGGGAGAGCCCGAGGCCTGGCCGCAGAGGCTGCCATTGCCTCCCCGGGCTCCTACCATGGGGCCTGGCCCTGCTCGCCCGAGGCCCAGGTTCACCGCAGGTGAATGCCTTTTGCGGACGCCAAGGACAGGAGGCCGCCGATTCCCTCACAGAGGTGGGTTTCCGAGCTCTGGGGGACTGAGGTCGCAGCGGTCACACTCCATTTTTGGGTGGTTCAGCAGAGACTGGAAGGTTGAAGCGGCTGGGTCCAAGTCTGCCGCCTTGTGGCAGGGTGGGGGCGTTGCAGGCGAAGCAAGGCTCTTAGCCTCCCAGGCGGGGCACAGGCCAGACTCCCCACGGGAGAACCGGTCCGTGGACGAGGGTCCCGCCCGCCCGCCCGGACCCGCTCCACCTGGCGCGGAACCGTGGCCGGCCCCTCTTCCCGGCCCCAGGTCCCTAGTTCTTCCCTGGCACTCTGCCTCTGCGGGGGTGGGAGAGCTGCTGGGAAGTGTGGTCCACGGGAAAACGCGCGGTCCTCTGGGTGGCAGGGAGGGCTTCCCTTAACTCTGACACCAGCCCAGGAACCCGGTGAACCTGGCCTGATATCTCAAGGGGGGGGTGGCTCGTAGCCCGGAGGGATGGGCTTGAGGTGGGGCCTGCTTGCGCCTGCGCGGCCCCGCCTCTGGGCCCGAAACCACCCAGACGCGGCTCGGACAAAAGCCATCTCCTGGGGGCCTCCCCCCTGTTCTTCCATCCGTAAAGGGGGACCCCTTTACGGATGGAAGAACAGGGGGATCTTCGCAGTGATGGGGACGGGACGGAGGGGTCTGCGGGTTTGCCGCCTCGTAGGCCAGTTGCTCGCACCCAGGCCCCATGTGTCCCAGCTCCATGGAGGAGGTGGGCTGCTTATGGCGGGATGCAGGCGTCCTGCGGGAGTCAGGGGATGGCGTGGGCCCTCCCCGGACAAGAGAGGGCGCCTGGGACCAGAGAGAGCACCCGGGAAAATGCCCAGCCCTGGCCCCCGTGGCTCCAGTGGCCTCCCCAGGCTCCTGCCGCGGGGCCTGGTCACGCTCACCTGGGCCCAGGTTCTCCGCAGGTGAATGCCTTTTGCGCACACCAAGGACCACAGGCCGCGGATCCCTTCACGGGGAGGGGGGGTTCGAGCTCTGTGGGACCCAGGTCGCATCCCACACAGTCCCTTCTCTCAAAGTTCAGCCCAGACTTCAGAGAGTATAAGCGTCTCGGTGCAGATTTGCCGCCTCGGGGCAGGGTGGGGCCGTTTGAGCCAAGAAAGACTCTCAGCCCCCCGGGCAGGTCACAGGCCCGAGACCCCCCGGGAGACCGGGTCCCAGGGCGTGGGTCCCGCCTCCCCGGGCCCGCCCCACCTGGCCCGGAACCGTGGCCGGCCCCTGTTCCCGGCCCCAGGTCCCTGGTTCTTCCCTGGCACTCTGCCTCTGGCGGGGTGGGAGACGGGCTGGCAAGTGGGGTCCACGGGAAAAGGATCGGACCTCTGGGTGGCGGGGAGAGCTCCCAGTTCCACGGACACGACCCCAGGGACCCTGTGAAGCAGGCCTGATATGTCCAGGGTGGGCCCCATTGCCCCTAGGGAGGCTTCTGGTGGGGCTGCCTGCCCTGAGCCTGCCGGGTACCGCGTCTTGGCCCGAAACTGGCCAGTCGCGGCTCTAAGAAAAGCCATCTCCTGGGGGCCTCCCCCCTGTCCTTCGCAGTTGGGCGGTCGGGACGGAGGGGTCTGCGCGTTTCCAGCCACTTAGCCCAGTGACCCGCAGCCCGGCCCCAGAGTTCCAAGCTCCACGGAGGCAGGGGGCCTCTTATCACGGGAAGCAGGTGTCTCGCGGGGCTCAAGGGATGGCGTGGGCACGCTCTAGGCGAGAGATGTTGCCCGTGCCCCGAGAGAGCCCCGGGGAGAGCCCGAGGCCTGGCCGCAGAGGCTGCCATTGCCTCCCCGGGCTCCTACCATGGGGCCTGGCCCTGCTCGCCCGAGGCCCAGGTTCACCGCAGGTGAATGCCTTTTGCGGACGCCAAGGACAGGAGGCCGCCGATTCCCTCACAGAGGTGGGTTTCCGAGCTCTGGGGGACTGAGGTCGCAGCGGTCACACTCCATTTTTGGGTGGTTCAGCAGAGACTGGAAGGTTGAAGCGGCTGGGTCCAAGTCTGCCGCCTTGTGGCAGGGTGGGGGCGTTGCAGGCGAAGCAAGGCTCTTAGCCTCCCAGGCGGGGCACAGGCCAGACTCCCCACGGGAGATCCGGTCCGTGGACGAGGGTCCCGCCCGCCCGCCCGGACCCGCTCCACCTGGCGCGGAACCGTGGCCGGCCCCTCTTCCCGGCCCCAGGTCCCTAGTTCTTCCCTGGCACTCTGCCTCTGCGGGGGTGGGAGAGCTGCTGGGAAGTGTGGTCCACGGGAAAACGCGCGGTCCTCTGGGTGGCAGGGAGGGCTTCCCTTAACTCTGACACCAGCCCAGGAACCCGGTGAACCTGGCCTGATATCTCAAGGGGGGGGTGGCTCGTAGCCCAGAGTGATGGGCTTGGGGTGGGGCCTGCTTGCGCCTGCGCGGCCCCGCCTCTGGGCCCGAAACCACCCAGCCGCGGCTCGGACAAAAGCCATCTCCTGGGGGCCTCCCCCCTGTTCTTCCATCCGTAAAGGGGGACCCCTTTACGGATGGAAGAACAGGGGGATCTTCGCTGTGGTGAGGACGGGACGGAGGGGTCTGCGGTTTTGCCGCCATGTAGGCCCGTTGCTCGCACCCAGGCCCCATGTGTCCCAGCTCCATGGAGGATGTGGGCCGCTTATGGCAGGATGCAGGCGTCCTGCGGGGGTGAAGGGACGCCGTGGGCACTCCCCGGGCGAGAGAGGGCGCCTGGGACCCGAGAGAGCACCCGGGAAAATGCCCAGCCCTGGCCCCCGTGGCTCCAGTGGCCTCCCCAGGCTCCTGCCGCGGGGCCTGGTCACGCTCACCTGGGCCCAGGTTCTCCGCAGGTGAATGCCTTTTGCGCACACCAAGGACCACAGGCCGCGGATCCCTTCACGGGGAGGGGGGGTTCGAGCTCTGTGGGACCCAGGTCGCATCCCACACAGTCCCTTCTCTCAAAGTTCAGCCCAGACTTCAGAGAGTATAAGCGTCTCGGTGCAGATTTGCCGCCTCGGGGCAGGGTGGGGCCGTTTGAGCCAAGAAAGACTCTCAGCCCCCCGGGCAGGTCACAGGCCCGAGACCCCCCGGGAGACCGGGTCCCAGGGCGTGGGTCCCGCCTCCCCGGGCCCGCCCCACCTGGCCCGGAACCGTGGCCGGCCCCTGTTCCCGGCCCCAGGTCCCTGGTTCTTCCCTGGCACTCTGCCTCTGGCGGGGTGGGAGACGGGCTGGCAAGTGGGGTCCACGGGAAAAGGATCGGACCTCTGGGTGGCGGGGAGAGCTCCCAGTTCCACGGACACGACCCCAGGGACCCTGTGAAGCAGGCCTGATATGTCCAGGGTGGGCCCCATTGCCCCTAGGGAGGCTTCTGGTGGGGCTGCCTGCCCTGAGCCTGCCGGGTACCGCGTCTTGGCCCGAAACTGGCCAGTCGCGGCTCTAAGAAAAGCCATCTCCTGGGGGCCTCCCCCCTGTCCTTCGCAGTTGGGCGGTCGGGACGGAGGGGTCTGCGCGTTTCCAGCCACTTAGCCCAGTGACCCGCAGCCCGGCCCCAGAGTTCCAAGCTCCACGGAGGCAGGGGGCCTCTTATCACGGGAAGCAGGTGTCTCGCGGGGCTCAAGGGATGGCGTGGGCACGCTCTAGGCGAGAGATGTTGCCCGTGCCCCGAGAGAGCCCCGGGGAGAGCCCGAGGCCTGGCCGCAGAGGCTGCCATTGCCTCCCCGGGCTCCTACCATGGGGCCTGGCCCTGCTCGCCCGAGGCCCAGGTTCACCGCAGGTGAATGCCTTTTGCGGACGCCAAGGACAGGAGGCCGCCGATTCCCTCACAGAGGTGGGTTTCCGAGCTCTGGGGGACTGAGGTCGCAGCGGTCACACTCCATTTTTGGGTGGTTCAGCAGAGACTGGAAGGTTGAAGCGGCTGGGTCCAAGTCTGCCGCCTTGTGGCAGGGTGGGGGCGTTGCAGGCGAAGCAAGGCTCTTAGCCTCCCAGGCGGGGCACAGGCCAGACTCCCCACGGGAGAACCGGTCCGTGGACGAGGGTCCCGCCCGCCCGCCCGGACCCGCTCCACCTGGCGCGGAACCGTGGCCGGCCCCTCTTCCCGGCCCCAGGTCCCTAGTTCTTCCCTGGCACTCTGCCTCTGCGGGGGTGGGAGAGCTGCTGGGAAGTGTGGTCCACGGGAAAACGCGCGGTCCTCTGGGTGGCAGGGAGGGCTTCCCTTAACTCTGACACCAGCCCAGGAACCCGGTGAACCTGGCCTGATATCTCAATGGGGGGGTGGCTCGTAGCCCGGAGGGATGGGCTTGAGGTGGGGCCTGCTTGCGCCTGCGCGGCCCCGCCTCTGGGCCCGAAACCACCCAGCCGCGGCTCGGACAAAAGCCATCTCCTGGGGGCCTCCCCCCTGTTCTTCCATCCGTAAAGGGGGACCCCTTTACGGATGGAAGAACAGGGGGATCTTCGCAGTGATGGGGACGGGACGGAGGGGTCTGCGGGTTTGCCGCCTCGTAGGCCAGTTGCTCGCACCCCGGCCCCATGTGTCCCAGCTCCATGGAGGAGGTGGGCTGCTTATGGCGGGATGCAGGCGTCCTGCGGGAGTCAGGGGATGGCGTGGGCCCTCCCCGGACAAGAGAGGGCGCCTGGGACCAGAGAGAGCACCCGGGAAAATGCCCAGCCCTGGCCCCCGTGGCTCCAGTGGCCTCCCCAGGCTCCTGCCGCGGGGCCTGGTCACGCTCACCTGGGCCCAGGTTCTCCGCAGGTGAATGCCTTTTGCGCACACCAAGGACCACAGGCCGCGGATCCCTTCACGGGGAGGGGGGGTTCGAGCTCTGTGGGACCCAGGTCGCATCCCACACAGTCCCTTCTCTCAAAGTTCAGCCCAGACTTCAGAGAGTATAAGCGTCTCGGTGCAGATTTGCCGCCTCGGGGCAGGGTGGGGCCGTTTGAGCCAAGAAAGACTCTCAGCCCCCCGGGCAGGTCACAGGCCCGAGACCCCCCGGGAGACCGGGTCCCAGGGCGTGGGTCCCGCCTCCCCGGGCCCGCCCCACCTGGCCCGGAACCGTGGCCGGCCCCTGTTCCCGGCCCCAGGTCCCTGGTTCTTCCCTGGCACTCTGCCTCTGGCGGGGTGGGAGACGGGCTGGCAAGTGGGGTCCACGGGAAAAGGATCGGACCTCTGGGTGGCGGGGAGAGCTCCCAGTTCCACGGACACGACCCCAGGGACCCTGTGAAGCAGGCCTGATATGTCCAGGGTGGGCCCCATTGCCCCTAGGGAGGCTTCTGGTGGGGCTGCCTGCCCTGAGCCTGCCGGGGTACCGCGTCTTGGCCCGAAACTGGCCAGTCGCGGCTCTAAGAAAAGCCATCTCCTGGGGGCCTCCCCCCTGTCCTTCGCAGTTGGGCGGTCGGGACGGAGGGGTCTGCGCGTTTCCAGCCACTTAGCCCAGTGACCCGCAGCCCGGCCCCAGAGTTCCAAGCTCCACGGAGGCAGGGGGCCTCTTATCACGGGAAGCAGGTGTCTCGCGGGGCTCAAGGGATGGCGTGGGCACGCTCTAGGCGAGAGATGTTGCCCGTGCCCCGAGAGAGCCCCGGGGAGAGCCCGAGGCCTGGCCGCAGAGGCTGCCATTGCCTCCCCGGGCTCCTACCATGGGGCCTGGCCCTGCTCGCCCGAGGCCCAGGTTCACCGCAGGTGAATGCCTTTTGCGGACGCCAAGGACAGGAGGCCGCCGATTCCCTCACAGAGGTGGGTTTCCGAGCTCTGGGGGACTGAGGTCGCAGCGGTCACACTCCATTTTTGGGTGGTTCAGCAGAGACTGGAAGGTTGAAGCGGCTGGGTCCAAGTCTGCCGCCTTGTGGCAGGGTGGGGGCGTTGCAGGCGAAGCAAGGCTCTTAGCCTCCCAGGCGGGGCACAGGCCAGACTCCCCACGGGAGAACCGGTCCGTGGACGAGGGTCCCGCCCGCCCGCCCGGACCCGCTCCACCTGGCGCGGAACCGTGGCCGGCCCCTCTTCCCGGCCCCAGGTCCCTAGTTCTTCCCTGGCACTCTGCCTCTGCGGGGGTGGGAGAGCTGCTGGGAAGTGTGGTCCACGGGAAAACGCGCGGTCCTCTGGGTGGCAGGGAGGGCTTCCCTTAACTCTGACACCAGCCCAGGAACCCGGTGAACCTGGCCTGATATCTCAAGGGGGGGGTGGCTCGTAGCCCGGAGGGATGGGCTTGAGGTGGGGCCTGCTTGCGCCTGCGCGGCCCCGCCTCTGGGCCCGAAACCACCCAGCCGCGGCTCGGACAAAAGCCATCTCCTGGGGGCCTCCCCCCTGTTCTTCCATCCGTAAAGGGGGACCCCTTTACGGATGGAAGAACAGGGGGATCTTCGCAGTGATGGGGACGGGACGGAGGGGTCTGCGGGTTTGCCGCCTCGTAGGCCAGTTGCTCGCACCCCGGCCCCATGTGTCCCAGCTCCATGGAGGAGGTGGGCTGCTTATGGCGGGATGCAGGCGTCCTGCGGGAGTCAGGGGATGGCGTGGGCCCTCCCCGGACAAGAGAGGGGCGCCTGGGACCAGAGAGAGCACCCGGGAAAATGCCCAGCCCTGGCCCCCGTGGCTCCAGTGGCCTCCCCAGGCTCCTGCCGCGGGGCCTGGTCACGCTCACCTGGGCCCAGGTTCTCCGCAGGTGAATGCCTTTTGCGCACACCAAGGACCACAGGCCGCGGATCCCTTCACGGGGAGGGGGGGTTCGAGCTCTGTGGGACCCAGGTCGCATCCCACACAGTCCCTTCTCTCAAAGTTCAGCCCAGACTTCAGAGAGTATAAGCGTCTCGGTGCAGATTTGCCGCCTCGGGGCAGGGTGGGGCCGTTTGAGCCAAGAAAGACTCTCAGCCCCCCGGGCAGGTCACAGGCCCGAGACCCCCCGGGAGACCGGGTCCCAGGGCGTGGGTCCCGCCTCCCCGGGCCCGCCCCACCTGGCCCGGAACCGTGGCCGGCCCCTGTTCCCGGCCCCAGGTCCCTGGTTCTTCCCTGGCACTCTGCCTCTGGCGGGGTGGGAGACGGGCTGGCAAGTGGGGTCCACGGGAAAAGGATCGGACCTCTGGGTGGCGGGGAGAGCTCCCAGTTCCACGGACACGACCCCAGGGACCCTGTGAAGCAGGCCAGATATGTCCAGGGTGGGCCCCATTGCCCCTAGGGAGGCTTCTGGTGGGGCTGCCTGCCCTGAGCCTGCCGGGTACCGCGTCTTGGCCCGAAACTGGCCAGTCGCGGCTCTAAGAAAAGCCATCTCCTGGGGGCCTCCCCCCTGTCCTTCGCAGTTGGGCGGTCGGGACGGAGGGGTCTGCGCGTTTCCAGCCACTTAGCCCAGTGACCCGCAGCCCGGCCCCAGAGTTCCAAGCTCCACGGAGGCAGGGGGCCTCTTATCACGGGAAGCAGGTGTCTCGCGGGGCTCAAGGGATGGCGTGGGCACGCTCTAGGCGAGAGATGTTGCCCGTGCCCCGAGAGAGCCCCGGGGAGAGCCCAAGGCCTGGCCGCAGAGGCTGCCATTGCCTCCCCGGGCTCCTACCATGGGGCCTGGCCCTGCTCGCCCGAGGCCCAGGTTCACCGCAGGTGAATGCCTTTTGCGGACGCCAAGGACAGGAGGCCGCCGATTCCCTCACAGAGGTGGGTTTCCGAGCTCTGGGGGACTGAGGTCGCAGCGGTCACACTCCATTTTTGGGTGGTTCAGCAGAGACTGGAAGGTTGAAGCGGCTGGGTCCAAGTCTGCCGCCTTGTGGCAGGGTGGGGGCGTTGCAGGCGAAGCAAGGCTCTTAGCCTCCCAGGCGGGGCACAGGCCAGACTCCCCACGGGAGATCCGGTCCGTGGACGAGGGTCCCGCCCGCCCGCCCGGACCCGCTCCACCTGGCGCGGAACCGTGGCCGGCCCCTCTTCCCGGCCCCAGGTCCCTAGTTCTTCCCTGGCACTCTGCCTATGCGGGGGTGGGAGAGCTGCTGGGAAGTGTGGTCCACGGGAAAACGCGCGGTCCTCTGGGTGGCAGGGAGGGCTTCCCTTAACTCTGACACCAGCCCAGGAACCCGGTGAACCTGGCCTGATATCTCAAGGGGGGGGTGGCTCGTAGCCCAGAGTGATGGGCTTGGGGTGGGGCCTGCTTGCGCCTGCGCGGCCCCGCCTCTGGGCCCGAAACCACCCAGCCGCGGCTCGGACAAAAGCCATCTCCTGGGGGCCTCCCCCCTGTTCTTCCATCCGTAAAGGGGGACCCCTTTACGGATGGAAGAACAGGGGGATCTTCGCTGTGGTGAGGACGGGACGGAGGGGTCTGCGGTTTTGCCGCCATGTAGGCCCGTTGCTCGCACCCAGGCCCCATGTGTCCCAGCTCCATGGAGGATGTGGGCCGCTTATGGCAGGATGCAGGCGTCCTGCGGGGGTGAAGGGACGCCGTGGGCACTCCCCGGGCGAGAGAGGGCGCCTGGGACCCGAGAGAGCACCCGGGAAAATGCCCAGCCCTGGCCCCCGTGGCTCCAGTGGCCTCCCCAGGCTCCTGCCGCGGGGCCTGGTCACGCTCACCTGGGCCCAGGTTCTCCGCAGGTGAATGCCTTTTGCGCACACCAAGGACCACAGGCCGCGGATCCCTTCACGGGGAGGGGGGGTTCGAGCTCTGTGGGACCCAGGTCGCATCCCACACAGTCCCTTCTCTCAAAGTTCAGCCCAGACTTCAGAGAGTATAAGCGTCTCGGTGCAGATTTGCCGCCTCGGGGCAGGGTGGGGCCGTTTGAGCCAAGAAAGACTCTCAGCCCCCCGGGCAGGTCACAGGCCCGAGACCCCCCGGGAGACCGGGTCCCAGGGCGTGGGTCCCGCCTCCCCGGGCCCGCCCCACCTGGCCCGGAACCGTGGCCGGCCCCTGTTCCCGGCCCCAGGTCCCTGGTTCTTCCCTGGCACTCTGCCTCTGGCGGGGTGGGAGACGGGCTGGCAAGTGGGGTCCACGGGAAAAGGATCGGACCTCTGGGTGGCGGGGAGAGCTCCCAGTTCCACGGACACGACCCCAGGGACCCTGTGAAGCAGGCCTGATATGTCCAGGGTGGGCCCCATTGCCCCTAGGGAGGCTTCTGGTGGGGCTGCCTGCCCTGAGCCTGCCGGGTACCGCGTCTTGGCCCGAAACTGGCCAGTCGCGGCTCTAAGAAAAGCCATCTCCTGGGGGCCTCCCCCCTGTCCTTCGCAGTTGGGCGGTCGGGACGGAGGGGTCTGCGCGTTTCCAGCCACTTAGCCCAGTGACCCGCAGCCCGGCCCCAGAGTTCCAAGCTCCACGGAGGCAGGGGGCCTCTTATCACGGGAAGCAGGTGTCTCGCGGGGCTCAAGGGATGGCGTGGGCACGCTCTAGGCGAGAGATGTTGCCCGTGCCCCGAGAGAGCCCCGGGGAGAGCCCGAGGCCTGGCCGCAGAGGCTGCCATTGCCTCCCCGGGCTCCTACCATGGGGCCTGGCCCTGCTCGCCCGAGGCCCAGGTTCACCGCAGGTGAATGCCTTTTGCGGACGCCAAGGACAGGAGGCCGCCGATTCCCTCACAGAGGTGGGTTTCCGAGCTCTGGGGGACTGAGGTCGCAGCGGTCACACTCCATTTTTGGGTGGTTCAGCAGAGACTGGAAGGTTGAAGCGGCTGGGTCCAAGTCTGCCGCCTTGTGGCAGGGTGGGGGCGTTGCAGGCGAAGCAAGGCTCTTAGCCTCCCAGGCGGGGCACAGGCCAGACTCCCCACGGGAGAACCGGTCCGTGGACGAGGGTCCCGCCCGCCCGCCCGGACCCGCTCCACCTGGCGCGGAACCGTGGCCGGCCCCTCTTCCCGGCCCCAGGTCCCTAGTTCTTCCCTGGCACTCTGCCTCTGCGGGGGTGGGAGAGCTGCTGGGAAGTGTGGTCCACGGGAAAACGCGCGGTCCTCTGGGTGGCAGGGAGGGCTTCCCTTAACTCTGACACCAGCCCAGGAACCCGGTGAACCTGGCCTGATATCTCAAGGGGGGGGTGGCTCGTAGCCCGGAGGGATGGGCTTGAGGTGGGGCCTGCTTGCGCCTGCGCGGCCCCGCCTCTGGGCCCGAAACCACCCAGCCGCGGCTCGGACAAAAGCCATCTCCTGGGGGCCTCCCCCCTGTTCTTCCATCCGTAAAGGGGGACCCCTTTACGGATGGAAGAACAGGGGGATCTTCGCAGTGATGGGGACGGGACGGAGGGGTCTGCGGGTTTGCCGCCTCGTAGGCCAGTTGCTCGCACCCCGGCCCCATGTGTCCCAGCTCCATGGAGGAGGTGGGCTGCTTATGGCGGGATGCAGGCGTCCTGCGGGAGTCAGGGGATGGCGTGGGCCCTCCCCGGACAAGAGAGGGCGCCTGGGACCAGAGAGAGCACCCGGGAAAATGCCCAGCCCTGGCCCCCGTGGCTCCAGTGGCCTCCCCAGGCTCCTGCCGCGGGGCCTGGTCACGCTCACCTGGGCCCAGGTTCTCCGCAGGTGAATGCCTTTTGCGCACACCAAGGACCACAGGCCGCGGATCCCTTCACGGGGAGGGGGGGTTCGAGCTCTGTGGGACCCAGGTCGCATCCCACACAGTCCCTTCTCTCAAAGTTCAGCCCAGACTTCAGAGAGTATAAGCGTCTCGGTGCAGATTTGCCGCCTCGGGGCAGGGTGGGGCCGTTTGAGCCAAGAAAGACTCTCAGCCCCCCGGGCAGGTCACAGGCCCGAGACCCCCCGGGAGACCGGGTCCCAGGGCGTGGGTCCCGCCTCCCCGGGCCCGCCCCACCTGGCCCGGAACCGTGGCCGGCCCCTGTTCCCGGCCCCAGGTCCCTGGTTCTTCCCTGGCACTCTGCCTCTGGCGGGGTGGGAGACGGGCTGGCAAGTGGGGTCCACGGGAAAAGGATCGGACCTCTGGGTGGCGGGGAGAGCTCCCAGTTCCACGGACACGACCCCAGGGACCCTGTGAAGCAGGCCTGATATGTCCAGGGTGGGCCCCATTGCCCCTAGGGAGGCTTCTGGTGGGGCTGCCTGCCCTGAGCCTGCCGGGGTACCGCGTCTTGGCCCGAAACTGGCCAGTCGCGGCTCTAAGAAAAGCCATCTCCTGGGGGCCTCCCCCCTGTCCTTCGCAGTTGGGCGGTCGGGACGGAGGGGTCTGCGCGTTTCCAGCCACTTAGCCCAGTGACCCGCAGCCCGGCCCCAGAGTTCCAAGCTCCACGGAGGCAGGGGGCCTCTTATCACGGGAAGCAGGTGTCTCGCGGGGCTCAAGGGATGGCGTGGGCACGCTCTAGGCGAGAGATGTTGCCCGTGCCCCGAGAGAGCCCCGGGGAGAGCCCGAGGCCTGGCCGCAGAGGCTGCCATTGCCTCCCCGGGCTCCTACCATGGGGCCTGGCCCTGCTCGCCCGAGGCCCAGGTTCACCGCAGGTGAATGCCTTTTGCGGACGCCAAGGACAGGAGGCCGCCGATTCCCTCACAGAGGTGGGTTTCCGAGCTCTGGGGGACTGAGGTCGCAGCGGTCACACTCCATTTTTGGGTGGTTCAGCAGAGACTGGAAGGTTGAAGCGGCTGGGTCCAAGTCTGCCGCCTTGTGGCAGGGTGGGGGCGTTGCAGGCGAAGCAAGGCTCTTAGCCTCCCAGGCGGGGCACAGGCCAGACTCCCCACGGGAGAACCGGTCCGTGGACGAGGGTCCCGCCCGCCCGCCCGGACCCGCTCCACCTGGCGCGGAACCGTGGCCGGCCCCTCTTCCCGGCCCCAGGTCCCTAGTTCTTCCCTGGCACTCTGCCTCTGCGGGGGTGGGAGAGCTGCTGGGAAGTGTGGTCCACGGGAAAACGCGCGGTCCTCTGGGTGGCAGGGAGGGCTTCCCTTAACTCTGACACCAGCCCAGGAACCCGGTGAACCTGGCCTGATATCTCAAGGGGGGGGTGGCTCGTAGCCCGGAGGGATGGGCTTGAGGTGGGGCCTGCTTGCGCCTGCGCGGCCCCGCCTCTGGGCCCGAAACCACCCAGCCGCGGCTCGGACAAAAGCCATCTCCTGGGGGCCTCCCCCCTGTTCTTCCATCCGTAAAGGGGGACCCCTTTACGGATGGAAGAACAGGGGGATCTTCGCAGTGATGGGGACGGGACGGAGGGGTCTGCGGGTTTGCCGCCTCGTAGGCCAGTTGCTCGCACCCCGGCCCCATGTGTCCCAGCTCCATGGAGGAGGTGGGCTGCTTATGGCGGGATGCAAGTGTCCTGCGGGGTCAAGGAATGGCATGGGCACTCCCCGGGCCACACAGGGCACCGGGCCCTTAGAGAGTTCCATGGGAAATCCCCCGCCCACGCCCCCTGTACCCAAGTCTGTCCTTAGCACACTGTCTGTGCGGGGCTGAAGGTGCTGCTAGGCAGTGTGGCCTGTGGGAAATCGTGCGGTCCTCTGAGTGGCAGGGAGGTCTTCTGTTTCGCCGAACAGGTGCGCAGGGACCCTGTAAAACTGCTGTGACCTCTCAAGGTGGGTCATGTGACCCCTCAAGGGTGGGGCAGGTGACCTCCCAAGGGTGGGTCACGAGACCCCTCAAGGGTGGGTCACGGGACCCCTCAAGGGTGGGTCACGAGACCCCTAAAGGGCGGGTCACGTGACCCGAAAAGCGTGGGTCACGAGACCCCTCAGGTGTGGGTCACGAGACCCCTCTGGGGTGGGTCACGTGACCCCTCTGGGGTGGGTCACGTGACCCCTCTGGGGTGGGTCACGAGACCCCTCAGGGATGGGTCACGAGACCCCTCAGGGGTGGGTCACGAGATCCCTCAGGGGTGGGTCACGTGACCCCTCTGGGGTGGGTCACGTGACCCCTCTGGGGTGGGTCACGAGACCCCTCAGGGGTGGGTCACGTGACTCCTCAGGGGTGGGTCACGAGACCCCTCTGGGGTGGGTCACGTGACCCCTCAGGGGTGGGTCACCAGACCCCTCAGGGGTGGGTCACGTGACCCCTCTGGGGTGGGTCACGTGACCCCTCTGGGGTGGGTCACGTGACCCCTCAGGGGTGGGTGATGTGACCCCTCAAGGGTGGGTCAGGAGACACCTCAAGGGTGAGTCCCGTGACCCGAGGGAGGGTTGTGGTGGGGAGCCTGAGTGCGCACGCGCCGCCCACGTATAGGCCCGAAACCAGCCAGCCGCGGCTCGGAGAAAAGCCATCTCCTGGGGGCCTCCCCATGTTCTTCCACTCCTCAAGCGTGACCCCTTTACGGATGGAAGAAAGGGTGATCTTCGCAGTGGTGGGTTCGGGCCAGAGGGGTCTGCGGGTTTGCCTCCACGTACGCCAGGTGCCCGCACACCAGGCGCAGGTGTTTGAGCCCCGTGGAGGCAGAGGGCTGCTTATTGCTGGATGCAAGTGTCCTGCGGGGTCAAGGAACGGCATGGGCACTCCCCGGGCCACACAGGGCACCGGGCCCTTAGAGTGTTCCATGGGAAATCCCCCGCCCACGCCCCCTGTACCCAAGTCTGTCCTTAGCACACTGTCTGTGCGGGGCTGAAGGTGCTGCTAGGCAGTGTGGCCTGTGGGAAATCGTGCGGTCCTCTGAGTGGCAGGGAGGTCTTCTGTTTCGCCGAACAGGTGCGCAGGGACCCTGTAAAACTGCTGTGACCTCTCAAGGTGGGTCATGTGACCCCTCAAGGGTGGGGCAGGTGACCTCCCAAGGGTGGGTCACGAGACCCCTCAAGGGTGGGTCACGGGACCCCTCAAGGGTGGGTCACGACACCCCTAAAGGGCTGGTCACGTGACCCGAAAAGCGTGGGTCACGAGACCCCTCAAGGGTTGGTCACGTGACCCCTCAGGGGTGGGTCACGAGACCCCTCTGGGGTGGGTCACGTGACCCCTCAGGGGTGGGTCACGTGACCCCTCTGGGGTGGGTCACGAGACCCCTCAGGGGTGGGTCACGTGACTCCTCAGGGGTGGGTCACGAGACCCCTCAGGGGTGGGTCACGTGACCCCTCTGGGGTGGGTCATGTGACCCCTCAGGGGTGGGTGACGTGACCCCTCAAGGGTGGGTCAGGAGACACCTCAAGGGTGAGTCCCGTGACCCGAGGGAGGGTTGTGGTGGGGAGCCTGAGTGCGCACGCACGGCCCACGTATAGGCCCGAAACCAGCCAGCCGCGGCTCGGAGAAAAGCCATCTCCTGGGGGCCTCCCCATGTTCCTCCACTCCTCAAGGAGGACCCCTTTACAGATGGAAGAAAAGGGGGATCTTCGCAGTGGTGGGTTCGGGCCAGAGGGGTCTGTGGGTTTGCCTGCACGTACGCCAGGTGCTCTCACAACGGGCCCAGGTGTTCGAGCCCCGTGGAGGCAGAGGGCTGCTTAGTGCTGGATGATAGTGTCCTGCAGGGTTAAGGGACGGCGTGGGCACTCCCAGGGCGACAGAGGGCACCCGGCCTTTAGAGAGTTCCCTGGAAAATTCCCCACCCAGGCCTCTCGTCCACAAGTCTATCCTGCGCACAGTGTCTGTGCGAGGCTAGGAGTGCTTCTGGGCAGTGTTCCCCAGCGGAAATCGCGTGGTCCTCTAGGTGGCAGGGGGGCTCCTGTGTCCACAGACAGGTGCCCAGGGACCCTGTGGAACTGCTGTGACCTCTAAAGGGTGGGTTAGGTGAGCCGAGGGAGGTGTGTGCTTGGGAGCCTGAGTGCGCATGCGCGGCCCACGTATAGGCCCGAAAGGAGCCAGCCGCGGCTCAGAGAAAAGCCATCTCCTGGGGGCCTCCCCATGTTCCTCCACTCCTCAAGAGTGACCCTTTTACGGATGGAAGAAAGGGTGATCTTCGCAGTGGTGGGTTCGGGCCAGAGGGGTCTGCGGGTTTGCCTCCACGTACGCCAGGTGCCCGCACACCGGGCGCAGGTGTTTGAGCCCCGTGGAGGCAGAGGGCTGCTTATTGCTGGATGCAAGTGTCCTGCGGGGTCAAGGAATGGCATGGGCACTCCCCGGGCCACACAGGGCACCGGGCCCTTAGAGAGTTCCATGGGAAATCCCCCGCCCACGCCCCCTGTACCCAAGTCTGTCCTTAGCACACTGTCTGTGCGGGGCTGAAGGTGCTGCTAGGCAGTGTGGCCTGTGGGAAATCGTGCGGTCCTCTGAGTGGCAGGGAGGGCTTCTGTTTCCCCGAACAGGTGCGCAGGGACCCTGTAAAACTGCTGTGACCTCTCAAGGGTGGAGCAGGTGACCTCCCAAGGGTGGGTCACGAGACCCCTCAAGGGTGGGTCACGGGACCCCTCAAGGGTGGGTCACGAGACCCCTAAAGGGCGGGTCACGTGACCCGAAAAGCGTGGGTCACGAGACCCCTCAAGGGTGGGTCACATGACCCCTCAGGGGCGGGTCACGAGACCCCTCAGGGGTGGGTCACGTGACCCCTCTGGGGTGGGTCACGTGACCCCTCAGGGGTGGGTCACCAGACCCCTCAGGGGTGGGTCACGTGACCCCTCTGGGGTGGGTCACGTGACCCCTCTGGGGTGGGTCACGTGACCCCTCAGGGGTGGGTGATGTGACCCCTCAAGGGTGGGTCAGGAGACACCTCAAGGGTGAGTCCCGTGACCCGAGGGAGGGTTGTGGTGGGGAGCCTGAGTGCGCACGCGCGGCCCACGTATAGGCCCGAAACCAGCCAGCCGCGGCTCGGAGAAAGGCCATCTCCTGGGGGCCTCCGCATGTTCCTCCACTCCTCAAGGAGGACCCCTTTACAGATGGAAGAAAAGGGGGATCTTCGCAGTGGTGGGTTCGGGCCAGAGGGGTCTGTGGGTTTGCCTGCACGTACGCCAGGTGCTCTCACAACGGGCCCAGGTGTTCGAGCCCCGTGGAGGCAGAGGGCTGCTTATTGCTGGATGATAGTGTCCTGCAGGGTTAAGGGACGGCGTGGGCACTCCCAGGGCGACAGAGGGCACCTGGCCTTTAGAGAGTTCCCTGGAAAATTCCCCACCCAGGCCTCTCGTCCACAAGTCTATCCTGCGCACAGTGTCTGTGCGAGGCTAGGAGTGCTTCTGGGCAGTGTTCCCCAGCGGTAATCGCGTGGTCCTCTAGGTGGCAGGGGGGCTCCTGTGTCCACAGACAGGTGCCCAGGGACCCTGTGGAACTGCTGTGACCTCTAAAGGGTGGGTTAGGTGAGCCGAGGGAGGTGTGTGCTTGGGAGCCTGAGTGCGCATGCGCGGCCCACGTATAGGCCCGAAACGAGCCAGCCGCGGCTCGGAGGAAAGCCATCTCCTGGGGGCCTCCCCATGTTCTTCCACTCCTCAAGCGTGACCCCTTTACGGATGGAAGAAAGGGTGATCTTCGCAGTGGTGGGTTCGGGCCAGAGGGGTCTGCGGGTTTGCCTCCACGTACGCCAGGTGCCCGCACACCGGGCGCAGGTGTTTGAGCCCCGTGGAGGCAGAGGGCTGCTTATTGCTGGATGCAAGTGTCCTGCGGGGTCAAGGAACGGCATGGGCACTCCCCGGGCCACACAGGGCACCGGGCCCTTAGAGAGTTCCATGGGAAATCCCCCGCCCACGCCCCCTGTACCCAAGTCTGTCCTTAGCACACTGTCTGTGCGGGGCTGAAGGTGCTGCTAGGCAGTGTGGCCTGTGGGAAATCGTGCGGTCCTCTGAGTGGCAGGGAGGGCTTCTGTTTCCCCGAACAGGTGCGCAGGGACCCTGTAAAACTGCTGTGACCTCTCAAGGGTGGAGCAGGTGACCTCCCAAGGGTGGGTCACGAGACCCCTCAAGGGTGGGTCACGGGACCCCTCAAGGGCGGGTCACGTGACCCGAAAAGCGTGGGTCACGAGACCCCTCCAGGGTGGGTCACATGACCCCTCAGGGGCGGGTCACGAGACCCCTCAGGGGTGGGTCACGTGACCCCTCAGGGGCGGGTCACGAGACCCCTCAGGGGTGGGTCACGAGACCCCTCAGGGGTGGGTCACGTGACCCCTCAAGGGTGGGGCAGGTGACCTCCCAAGTGTGGGTCACGGGACCCCTCAAGGGTGGGTCACGAGACCCCTAAAGGGCTGGTCACGTGACCCGAAAAGCGTGGGTCACGAGACCCCTCAAGGGTTGGTCACGTGACCCCTCAGGGGTGGGTCACGAGACCCCTCTGGTGTGGGTCACGTGACCCCTCAGGGGTGGGTCACGTGACCCCTCTGGGGTGGGTCACGAGACACCTCAGGGGTGGGTGACGTGACCCCTCAAGGGTGGGTCAGGAGACACCTCAAGGGTGAGTCCCGTGACCCGAGGGAGGGTTGTGGTGGGGAGCCTGAGTGCGCACGCACGGCCCACGTATAGGCCCGAAACCAGCCAGCCGCGGCTCGGAGAAAAGCCATCTCCTGGGGGCCTCCCCATGTTCCTCCACTCCTCAAGGAGGACCCCTTTACAGATGGAAGAAAAGGGGGATCTTCGCAGTGGTGGGTTCGGGCCAGAGGGGTCTGTGGGTTTGCCTGCACGTACGCCAGGTGCTCTCACAACGGGCCCAGGTGTTCGAGCCCCGTGGAGGCAGAGGGCTGCTTAGTGCTGGATGATAGTGTCCTGCAGGGTTAAGGGACGGCGTGGGCACTCCCAGGGCGACAGAGGGCACCCGGCCTTTAGAGAGTTCCCTGGAAAATTCCCCACCCAGGCCTCTCGTCCACAAGTCTATCCTGCGCACAGTGTCTGTGCGAGGCTAGGAGTGCTTCTGGGCAGTGTTCCCCAGCGGAAATCGCGTGGTCCTCTAGGTGGCAGGGGGGCTCCTGTGTCCACAGACAGGTGCCCAGGGACCCTGTGGAACTGCTGTGACCTCTAAAGGGTGGGTTAGGTGAGCCGAGGGAGGTGTGTGCTTGGGAGCATGAGTGCGCATGCACGGCCCACGTATAGGCCCGAAAGGAGCCAGCCGCGGCTCAGAGAAAAGCCATCTCCAGGGGGCCTCCCCATGTTCCTCCACTCCTCAAGAGTGACCCTTTTACGGATGGAAGAAAGGGTGATCTTCGCAGTGGTGGGTTCGGGCCAGAGGGGTCTGCGGGTTTGCCTCCACGTACGCCAGGTGCCCGCACACCGGGCGCAGGTGTTTGAGCCCCGTGGAGGCAGAGGGCTGCTTATTGCTGGATGCAAGTGTCCTGCGGGGTCAAGGAATGGCATGGGCACTCCCCGGGCCACACAGGGCACCGGGCCCTTAGAGAGTTCCATGGGAAATCCCCCGCCCACGCCCCCTGTACCCAAGTCTGTCCTTAGCACACTGTCTGTGCGGGGCTGAAGGTGCTGCTAGGCAGTGTGGCCTGTGGGAAATCGTGCGGTCCTCTGAGTGGCAGGGAGGTCTTCTGTTTCGCCGAACAGGTGCGCAGGGACCCTGTAAAACTGCTGTGACCTCTCAAGGTGGGTCATGTGACCCCTCAAGGGTGGGGCAGGTGACCTCCCAAGGGTGGGTCACGAGACCCCTCAAGGGTGGGTCACGGGACCCCTCAAGGGTGGGTCACGAGACCCCTAAAGGGCGGGTCACGTGACCCGAAAAGCGTGGGTCACGAGACCCCTCAGGTGTGGGTCACGAGACCCCTCTGGGGTGGGTCACGTGACCCCTCAGGGGTGGGTCACGAGATCCCTCAGGGGTGGGTCACGTGACCCCTCTGGGGTGGGTCACGAGACCCCTCAGGGATGGGTCACGAGACCCCTCAGGGGTGGGTCACGAGATCCCTCAGGGGTGGGTGACGTGACCCCTCAAGGGTGGGTCAGGAGACACCTCAAGGGTGAGTCCCGTGACCCGAGGGAGGGTTGTGGTGGGGAGCCTGAGTGCGCACGCGCGGCCCAAGTATAGGCCCGAAACCAGCCAGCCGCGGCTCGGAGAAAAGCCATCTCCTGGGGGCCTCCCCATGTTCCTCCACTCCTCAAGGAGGACCCCTTTACAGATGGAAGAAAAGGGGGATCTTCGCAGTGGTGGGTTCGGGCCAGAGGGGTCTGTGGGTTTGCCTGCACGTACGCCAGGTGCTCTCACAACGGGCCCAGGTGTTCGAGCCCCGTGGAGGCAGAGGGCTGCTTATTGCTGGATGATAGTGTCCTGCAGGGTTAAGGGACGGCGTGGGCACTCCCAGGGCGACAGAGGGCACCTGGCCTTTAGAGAGTTCCCTGGAAAATTCCCCACACAGGCCTCTCGTCCACAAGTCTATCCTGCGCACAGTGTCTGTGCGAGGCTAGGAGTGCTTCTGGGCAGTGTTCCCCAGCGGTAATCGCGTGGTCCTCTAGGTGGCAGGGGGGCTCCTGTGTCCACAGACAGGTGCCCAGGGACCCTGTGGAACTGCTGTGACCTCTAAAGGGTGGGTTAGGTGAGCCGAGGGAGGTGTGTGCTTGGGAGCCTGAGTGCGCATGCGCGGCCCACGTATAGGCCCGATACGAGCCAGCCGCGGCTCGGAGGAAAGCCATCTCCTGGGGGCCTCCCCATGTTCTTCCACTCCTCAAGCGTGACCCCTTTACGGATGGAAGAAAGGGTGATCTTCGCAGTGGTGGGTTCGGGCCAGAGGGGTCTGCGGGTTTGCCTCCACGTACGCCAGGTGCCCGCACACCAGGCGCAGGTGTTTGAGCCCCGTGGAGGCAGAGGGCTGCTTATTGCTGGATGCAAGTGTCCTGCGGGGTCAAGGAACGGCATGGGCACTCCCCGGGCCACACAGGGCACCGGGCCCTTAGAGTGTTCCATGGGAAATCCCCCGCCCACGCCCCCTGTACCCAAGTCTGTCCTTAGCACACTGTCTGTGCGGGGCTGAAGGTGCTGCTAGGCAGTGTGGCCTGTGGGAAATCGTGCGGTCCTCTGAGTGGCAGGGAGGTCTTCTGTTTCGCCGAACAGGTGCGCAGGGACCCTGTAAAACTGCTGTGACCTCTCAAGGTGGGTCATGTGACCCCTCAAGGGTGGGGCAGGTGACCTCCCAAGGGTGGGTCACGAGACCCCTCAAGGGTGGGTCACGGGACCCCTCAAGGGTGGGTCACGAGACCCCTAAAGGGCGGGTCACGTGACCCGAAAAGCGTGGGTCACGAGACCCCTCAAGGGTGGGTCACGTGACCCCTCAGGGGTGGGTCACGAGACCCCTCTGGGGTGGGTCACGTGACCCCTCTGGGGTGGGTCACGTGACCCCTCTGGGGTGGGTCACGAGACCCCTCAGGGGTGGGTCACGTGACCACTCAGGGGTGGGTCACGAGACCCCTCAGGGGTGGGTCACGTGACCCCTCAGGGGTGGGTCACGTGACCCCTCAGGGGTGGGTCACGTGACCCCTCAGGGGTGGGTCACGAGACCCCTCAGGGGTGGGTCACGAGACCCCTCAGGGGTGGGTCACGTGACCCCTCTGGGGTGGGTCACGTGACCCCTCTTGGGTGGGTCACGAGACCCCTCAGGGGTGGGTCACGTGACCCCTCAGGGGTGGGTCACGTGACCCCTCAGGGGTGGGTCACGTGACCCCTCAGGGGTGGATCAGGAGACACATCAAGGGTGAGTCCCGTGACCCGAGGGAGGGTTGTGGTGGGGAGCCTGAGTGCGCACGCGCGGCCCACGTATAGGCCCGAAACCAGCCAGCCGCGGCTCGGAGAAAAGCCATCTCCTGGGGGCCTCCCCATGTTCCTCCACTCCTCAAGGAGGACCCCTTTACAGATGGAAGAAAAGGGGGATCTTCGCAGTGGTGGGTTCGGGCCAGAGGGGTCTGTGGGTTTGCCTGCACGTACGCCAGGTGCTCTCACAACGGGCCCAGGTGTTCGAGCCCCGTGGAGGCAGAGGGCTGCTTAGTGCTGGATGATAGTGTCCTGCAGGGTTAAGGGACGGCGTGGGCACTCCCAGGGCGACAGAGGGCACCCGGCCTTTAGAGAGTTCCCTGGAAAATTCCCCACCCAGGCCTCTCGTCCACAAGTCTATCCTGCGCACAGTGTCTGTGCGAGGCTAGGAGTGCTTCTGGGCAGTGTTCCCCAGCGGTAATCGCGTGGTCCTCTAGGTGGCAGGGGGGCTCCTGTGTCCACAGACAGGTGCCCAGGGACCCTGTGGAACTGCTGTGACCTCTAAAGGGTGGGTTAGGTGAGGCGAGGGAGGTGTGTGCTTGGGAGCCTGAGTGCGCACGCGCCGCCCACGTATAGGCCCGAAACGAGCCAGCCGCGGCTCGGAGAAAGGCCATCTCCTGGGGGCCTCCCCATGTTCCTCCACTCCTCAAGGAGGACCCCTTTACAGATGGAAGAAAAGGGGGATCTTCGCAGTGGTGGGTTCGGGCCAGAGGGGTCTGTGGGTTTGCCTGCACGTACGCCAGGTGCTCTCACAACTGGCCCAGGTGTTCGAGCCCCGTGGAGGCAGAGGGCTGCTTAGTGCTGGATGATAGTGTCCTGCAGGGTTAAGGGACGGCGTGGGCACTCCCAGGGCGACAGAGGGCACCCGGCCTTTAGAGAGTTCCCTGGAAAATTCCCCACCCAGGCCTCTCGTCCACAAGTCTATCCTGCGCACAGTGTCTGTGCGAGGCTAGGAGTGCTTCTGGGCAGTGTTCCCCAGCGGAAATCGCGTGGTCCTCTAGGTGGCAGGGGGGCTCCTGTGTCCACAGACAGGTGCCCAGGGACCCTGTGGAACTGCTGTGACCTCTAAAGGGTGGGTTAGGTGAGCCGAGGGAGGTGTGTGCTTGGGAGCCTGAGTGCGCATGCGCGGCCCACGTATAGGCCCGAAACGAGCCAGCCGCGGCTCAGAGAAAAGCCATCTCCTGGGGGCCTCCCCATGTTCTTCCACTCCTCAAGAGTGACCCTTTTACGGATGGAAGAAAGGGTGATCTTCGCAGTGGTGGGTTCGGGCCAGAGGGGTCTGCGGGTTTGCCTCCACGTACGCCAGGTGCCCGCACACCGGGCGCAGGTGTTTGAGCCCCGTGGAGGCAGAGGGCTGCTTATTGCTGGATGCAAGTGTCCTGCGGGGTCAAGGAATGGCATGGGCACTCCCCGGGCCACACAGGGCACCGGGCCCTTAGAGAGTTCCATGGGAAATCCCCCGCCCACGCCCCCTGTACCCAAGTCTGTCCTTAGCACACTGTCTGTGCGGGGCTGAAGGTGCTGCTAGGCAGTGTGGCCTGTGGGAAATCGTGCGGTCCTCTGAGTGGCAGGGAGGGCTTCTGTTTCCCCGAACAGGTGCGCAGGGACCCTGTAAAACTGCTGTGACCTCTCAAGGGTGGAGCAGGTGACCTCCCAAGGGTGGGTCACGAGACCCCTCAAGGGTGGGTCACGGGACCCCTCAAGGGTGGGTCACGAGACCCCTAAAGGTCGGGTCACGTGACCCGAAAAGCGTGGGTCACGAGACCCCTCAAGGGTGGGTCACATGACCCCTCAGGGGCGGGTCACGAGACCCCTCAGGGGTGGGTCACGTGACCCCTCTGGGGTGGGTCACGTGACCCCTCAGGGGTGGGTCACCAGACCCCTCAGGGGTGGGTCACGTGACCCCTCTGGGGTGGGTCACGTGACCCCTCTGGGGTGGGTCACGTGACCCCTCAGGGGTGGGTGATGTGACCCCTCAAGGGTGGGTCAGGAGACACCTCAAGGGTGAGTCCCGTGACCCGAGGGAGGGTTGTGGTGGGGAGCCTGAGTGCGCACGCGCCGCCCACGTATAGGCCCGAAACCAGCCAGCCGCGGCTCGGAGAAAGGCCATCTCCTGGGGGCCTCCGCATGTTCCTCCACTCCTCAAGGAGGACCCCTTTACAGATGGAAGAAAAGGGGGATCTTCGCAGTGGTGGGTTCGGGCCAGAGGGGTCTGTGGGTTTGCCTGCACGTACGCCAGGGGCTCTCACAACGGGCCCAGGTGTTCGAGCCCCGTGGAGGCAGAGGGCTGCTTATTGCTGGATGATAGTGTCCTGCAGGGTTAAGGGACGGCGTGGGCACTCCCAGGGCGACAGAGGGCACCTGGCCTTTAGAGAGTTCCCTGGAAAATTCCCCACCCAGGCCTCTCGTCCACAAGTCTATCCTGCGCACAGTGTCTGTGCGAGGCTAGGAGTGCTTCTGGGCAGTGTTCCCCAGCGGTAATCGCGTGGTCCTCTAGGTGGCAGGGGGGCTCCTGTGTCCACAGACAGGTGCCCAGGGACCCTGTGGAACTGCTGTGACCTCTAAAGGGTGGGTTAGGTGAGCCGAGGGAGGTGTGTGCTTGGGAGCCTGAGTGCGCATGCGCGGCCCACGTATAGGCCCGAAACGAGCCAGCCGCGGCTCGGAGGAAAGCCATCTCCTGGGGGCCTCCCCATGTTCTTCCACTCCTCAAGCGTGACCCCTTTACGGATGGAAGAAAGGGTGATCTTCGCAGTGGTGGGTTCGGGCCAGAGGGGTCTGCGGGTTTGCCTCCACGTACGCCAGGTGCCCGCACACCGGGCGCAGGTGTTTGAGCCCCGTGGAGGCAGAGGGCTGCTTATTGCTGGATGCAAGTGTCCTGCGGGGTCAAGGAACGGCATGGGCACTCCCCGGGCCACACAGGGCACCGGGCCCTTAGAGAGTTCCATGGGAAATCCCCCGCCCACGCCCCCTGTACCCAAGTCTGTCCTTAGCACACTGTCTGTGCGGGGCTGAAGGTGCTGCTAGGCAGTGTGGCCTGTGGGAAATCGTGCGGTCCTCTGAGTGGCAGGGAGGTCTTCTGTTTCGCCGAACAGGTGCGCAGGGACCCTGTAAAACTGCTGTGACCTCTCAAGGTGGGTCATGTGACCCCTCAAGGGTGGGGCAGGTGACCTCCCAAGGGTGGGTCACGAGACCCCTCAAGGGTGGGTCACGGGACCCCTCAAGGGTGGGTCACGAGACCCCTAAAGGGCTGGTCACGTGACCCGAAAAGCGTGGGTCACGAGACCCCTCAAGGGTTGGTCACGTGACCCCTCAGGGGTGGGTCACGAGACCCCTCTGGGGTGGGTCACGTGACCCCTCAGGGGTGGGTCACGTGACCCCTCTGGGGTGGGTCACGAGACCCCTCAGGGGTGGGTCACGTGACTCCTCAGGGGTGGGTCACGAGACCCCTCAGGGGTGGGTCACGTGACCCCTCTGGGGTGGGTCATGTGACCCCTCAGGGGTGGGTGACGTGACCCCTCAAGGGTGGGTCAGGAGACACCTCAAGGGTGAGTCCCGTGACCCGAGGGAGGGTTGTGGTGGGGAGCCTGAGTGCGCACGCACGGCCCACGTATAGGCCCGAAACCAGCCAGCCGCGGCTCGGAGAAAAGCCATCTCCTGGGGGCCTCCCCATGTTCCTCCACTCCTCAAGGAGGACCCCTTTACAGATGGAAGAAAAGGGGGATCTTCGCAGTGGTGGGTTCGGGCCAGAGGGGTCTGTGGGTTTGCCTGCACGTACGCCAGGTGCTCTCACAACGGGCCCAGGTGTACGAGCCCCGTAGAGGCAGAGGGCTGCTTATTGCTGGATGATAGTGTCCTGCAGGGTTAAGGGACGGCGTGGGCACTCCCAGGGCGACAGAGGGCACCCGGCCTTTAGAGAGTTCCCTGGAAAATTCCCCACCCAGGCCTCTCGTCCACAAGTCTATCCTGCGCACAGTGTCTGTGCGAGGCTAGGAGTGCTTCTGGGCAGTGTTCCCCAGCGGAAATCGCGTGGTCCTCTAGGTGGCAGGGGGGCTCCTGTGTCCACAGACAGGTGCCCAGGGACCCTGTGGAACTGCTGTGACCTCTAAAGGGTGGGTTAGGTGAGCCGAGGGAGGTGTGTGCTTGGGAGCCTGAGTGCGCATGCGCGGCCCACGTATAGGCCCGAAACGAGCCAGCCGCGGCTCAGAGAAAAGCCATCTCCTGGGGGCCTCCCCATGTTCCTCCACTCCTCAAGAGTGACCCTTTTACGGATGGAAGAAAGGGTGATCTTCGCAGTGGTGGGTTCGGGCCAGAGGGGTCTGCGGGTTTGCCTCCACGTACGCCAGGTGCCCGCACACCGGGCGCAGGTGTTTGAGCCCCGTGGAGGCAGAGGGCTGCTTATTGCTGGATGCAAGTGTCCTGCGGGGTCAAGGAATGGCATGGGCACTCCCCGGGCCACACAGGGCACCGGGCCCTTAGAGAGTTCCATGGGAAATCCCCCGCCCACGCCCCCTGTACCCAAGTCTGTCCTTAGCACACTGTCTGTGCGGGGCTGAAGGTGCTGCTAGGCAGTGTGGCCTGTGGGAAATCGTGCGGTCCTCTGAGTGGCAGGGAGGGCTTCTGTTTCCCCGAACAGGTGCGCAGGGACCCTGTAAAACTGCTGTGACCTCTCAAGGGTGGAGCAGGTGACCTCCCAAGGGTGGGTCACGAGACCCCTCAAGGGTGGGTCACGGGACCCCTCAAGGGTGGGTCACGAGACCCCTAAAGGGCGGGTCACGTGACCCGAAAAGCGTGGGTCACGAGACCCCTCAAGGGTGGGTCACATGACCCCTCAGGGGCGGGTCACCAGACCCCTCAGGGGTGGGTCACGTGACCCCTCTGGGGTGGGTCACGTGACCCCTCAGGGGTGGGTCACCAGACCCCTCAGGGGTGGGTCACGTGACCCCTCTGGGGTGGGTCACGTGACCCCTCAGGGGTGGGTGATGTGACCCCTCAAGGGTGGGTCAGGAGACACCTCAAGGGTGAGTCCCGTGACCCGAGGGAGGGTTGTGGTGGGGAGCCTGAGTGCGCACGCGCGGCCCACGTATAGGCCCGAAACCAGCCAGCCGTGGCTCGGAGAAAGGCCATCTCCTGGGGGCCTCCGCATGTTCCTCCACTCCTCAAGGAGGACCCCTTTACAGATGGAAGAAAAGGGGGATCTTCGCAGTGGTGGGTTCGGGCCAGAGGGGTCTGTGGGTTTGCCTGCACGTACGCCAGGTGCTCTCACAACGGGCCCAGGTGTTCGAGCCCCGTGGAGGCAGAGGGCTGCTTATTGCTGGATGATAGTGTCCTGCAGGGTTAAGGGACGGCGTGGGCACTCCCAGGGCGACAGAGGGCACCTGGCCTTTAGAGAGTTCCCTGGAAAATTCCCCACCCAGGCCTCTCGTCCACAAGTCTATCCTGCGCACAGTGTCTGTGCGAGGCTAGGAGTGCTTCTGGGCAGTGTTCCCCAGCGGTAATCGCGTGGTCCTCTAGGTGGCAGGGGGGCTCCTGTGTCCACAGACAGGTGCCCAGGGACCCTGTGGAACTGCTGTGACCTCTAAAGGGTGGGTTAGGTGAGCCGAGGGAGGTGTGTGCTTGGGAGCCTGAGTGCGCATGCGCGGCCCACGTATAGGCCCGAAACGAGCCAGCCGCGGCTCGGAGGAAAGCCATCTCCTGGGGGCCTCCCCATGTTCTTCCACTCCTCAAGCGTGACCCCTTTACGGATGGAAGAAAGGGTGATCTTCGCAGTGGTGGGTTCGGGCCAGAGGAGTCTGCGGGTTTGCCTCCACGTACGCCAGGTGCCCGCACACCGGGCGCAGGTGTTTGAGCCCCGTGGAGGCAGAGGGCTGCTTATTGCTGGATGCAAGTGTCCTGCGGGGTCAAGGAACGGCATGGGCACTCCCCGGGCCACACAGGGCACCGGGCCCTTAGAGAGTTCCATGGGAAATCCCCCGCCCACGCCCCCTGTACCCAAGTCTGTCCTTAGCACACTGTCTGTGCGGGGCTGAAGGTGCTGCTAGGCAGTGTGGCCTGTGGGAAATCGTGCGGTCCTCTGAGTGGCAGGGAGGTCTTCTGTTTCGCCGAACAGGTGCGCAGGGACCCTGTAAAACTGCTGTGACCTCTCAAGGTGGGTCATGTGACCCCTCAAGTGTGGGGCAGGTGACCTCCCAAGGGTGGGTCACGAGACCCCTCAAGGGTGGGTCACGGGACCCCTCAAGGGTGGGTCACGAGACCCCTAAAGGGCTGGTCACGTGACCCGAAAAGCGTGGGTCACGAGACCCCTCAAGGGTTGGTCACGTGACCCCTCAGGGGTGGGTCACGAGACCCCTCATGGGTGGGTCACGTGACCCCTCTGGGGTGGGTCATGTGACCCCTCAGGGGTGGGTGATGTGACCCCTCAAGGGTGGGTCAGGAGACACCTCAAGGGTGAGTCCCGTGACCCGAGGGAGGGTTGTGGTGGGGAGCCTGAGTGCGCACGCGCGGCCCACGTATAGGCCCGAAACCAGCCAGCCGCGGCTCGGAGAAAAGCCATCTCCTGGGGGCCTCCCCATGTTCCTCCACTCCTCAAGGAGGACCCCTTTACAGATGGAAGAAAAGGGGGATCTTCGCAGTGGTGGGTTCGGGCCAGAGGGGTCTGTGGGTTTGCCTGCACGTACGCCAGGTGCTCTCACAACGGGCCCAGGTGTTCGAGCCCCGTGGAGGCAGAGGGCTGCTTAGTGCTGGATGATAGTGTCCTGCAGGGTTAAGGGACGGCGTGGGCACTCCCAGGGCGACAGAGGGCACCCGGCCTTTAGAGAGTTCCCTGGAAAATTCCCCACCCAGGCCTCTCGTCCACAAGTCTATCCTGCGCACAGTGTCTGTGCGAGGCTAGGAGTGCTTCTGGGCAGTGTTCCCCAGCGGTAATCGCGTGGTCCTCTAGGTGGCAGGGGGGCTCCTGTGTCCACAGACAGGTGCCCAGGGACCCTGTGGAACTGCTGTGACCTCTAAAGGGTGGGTTAGGTGAGCCGAGGGAGGTGTGTGCTTGGGAGCCTGAGTGCGCATGCGCGGCCCACGTATAGGCCCGAAAGGAGCCAGCCGCGGCTCAGAGAAAAGCCATCTCCTGGGGGCCTCCCCATGTTCCTCCACTCCTCAAGAGTGACCCTTTTACGGATGGAAGAAAGGGTGATCTTCGCAGTGGTGGGTTCGGGCCAGAGGGGTCTGCGGGTTTGCCTCCACGTACGCCAGGTGCCCGCACACCGGGCGCAGGTGTTTGAGCCCCGTGGAGGCAGAGGGCTGCTTATTGCTGGATGCAAGTGTCCTGCGGGGTCAAGGAATGGCATGGGCACTCCCCGGGCCACACAGGGCACCGGGCCCTTAGAGAGTTCCATGGGAAATCCCCCGCCCACGCCCCCTGTACCCAAGTCTGTCCTTAGCACACTGTCTGTGCGGGGCTGAAGGTGCTGCTAGGCAGTGTGGCCTGTGGGAAATCGTGCGGTCCTCTGAGTGGCAGGGAGGGCTTCTGTTTCCCCGAACAGGTGCGCAGGGACCCTGTAAAACTGCTGTGACCTCTCAAGGGTGGAGCAGGTGACCTCCCAAGGGTGGGTCACGAGACCCCTCAAGGGTGGGTCACGGGACCCCTCAAGGGTGGGTCACGAGACCCCTAAAGGGCGGGTCACGTGACCCGAAAAGCGTGGGACACGAGACCCCTCAAGGGTGGGTCACATGACCCCTCAGGGGCGGGTCACGAGACCCCTCAGGGGTGGGTCACGTGACCCCTCTGGGGTGGGTCACGTGACCCCTCAGGGGTGGGTCACCAGACCCCTCAGGGGTGGGTCACGTGACCCCTCTGGGGTGGGTCACGTGACCCCTCTGGGGTGGGTCACGTGACCCCTCAGGGGTGGGTGATGTGACCCCTCAAGGGTGGGTCAGGAGACACCTCAAGGGTGAGTCCCGTGACCCGAGGGAGGGTTGTGGTGGGGAGCCTGAGTGCGCACGCGCCGCCCACGTATAGGCCCGAAACCAGCCAGCCGCGGCTCGGTGAAAAGCCATCTCCTGGGGGCCTCCCCATGTTCCTCCACTCCTCAAGGAGGACCCCTTTACAGATGGAAGAAAAGGGGGATCTTCGCAGTGGTGGGTTCGGGCCAGAGGGGTCTGTGGGTTTGCCTGCACGTACGCCAGGCGCTCTCACAACGGGCCCAGGTGTTCGAGCCCCGTGGAGGCAGAGGGCTGCTTATTGCTGGATGATAGTGTCCTGCAGGGTTAAGGGACGGCGTGGGCACTCCCAGGGCGACAGAGGGCACCTGGCCTTTAGAGAGTTCCCTGGAAAATTCCCCACCCAGGCCTCTCGTCCACAAGTCTATCCTGCGCACAGTGTCTGTGCGAGGCTAGGAGTGCTTCTGGGCAGTGTTCCCCAGCGGTAATCGCGTGGTCCTCTAGGTGGCAGGGGGGCTCCTGTGTCCACAGACAGGTGCCCAGGGACCCTGTGGAACTGCTGTGACCTCTAAAGGGTGGGTTAGGTGAGCCGAGGGAGGTGTGTGCTTGGGAGCCTGAGTGCGCATGCGCGGCCCACGTATAGGCCCGAAACGAGCCAGCCGCGGCTCGGAGGAAAGCCATCTCCTGGGGGCCTCCCCATGTTCTTCCACTCCTCAAGCGTGACCCCTTTACGGATGGAAGAAAGGGTGATCTTCGCAGTGGTGGGTTCGGGCCAGAGGGGTCTGCGGGTTTGCCTCCACGTACGCCAGGTGCCCGCACTCCGGGCGCAGGTGTTTGAGCCCCGTGGAGGCAGAGGGCTGCTTATTGCTGGATGCAAGTGTCCTGCGGGATCAAGGAACGGCATGGGCACTCCCCGGGCCACACAGGTCACCGGGCCCTTAGAGAGTTCCATGGGAAATCCCCCGCCCACGCCCCCTGTACCCAAGTCTGTCCTTAGCACACTGTCTGTGCGGGGCTGAAGGTGCTGCTAGGCAGTGTGGCCTGTGGGAAATCGTGCGGTCCTCTGAGTGGCAGGGAGGGCTTCTGTTTCGCCGAACAGGTGCGCAGGGACCCTGTAAAACTGCTGTGACCTCTCAAGGTGGGTCATGTGACCCCTCAAGGGTGGGGCAGGTGACCTCCCAAGGGTGGGTCACGAGACCCCTCAAGGGTGGGTCACGGGACCCCTCAAGGGTGGGTCACGAGACCCCTAAAGGGCTGGTCACGTGACCCGAAAAGCGTGGGTCACGAGACCCCTCAAGGGTTGGTCACGTGACCCCTCAGGGGTGGGTCACGTGACCCCTCAGGGGTGGGTCACGTGACCCCTCTGGGGTGGGTCACGAGACCCCTCAGGGGTGGGTCACGTGACTCCTCAGGGGTGGGTCACGTGACCCCTCTGGGGTGGGTCACGTGACCCCTCTGGGGTGGGTCATGTGACCCCTCAGGGGTGGGTGACGTGACCCCTCAAGGGTGGGTCAGGAGACACCTCAAGGGTGAGTCCCGTGACCCGAGGGAGGGTTGTGGTGGGGAGCCTGAGTGCGCACGCACGGCCCACGTATAGGCCCGAAACCAGCCAGCCGCGGCTCGGAGAAAAGCCATCTCCTGGGGGCCTCCCCATGTTCCTCCACTCCTCAAGGAGGACCCCTTTACAGATGGAAGAAAAGGGGGATCTTCGCAGTGGTGGGTTCGGGCCAGAGGGGTCTGTGGGTTTGCCTGCACGTACGCCAGGTGCTCTCACAACGGGCCCAGGTGTTCGAGCCCCGTGGAGGCAGAGGGCTGCTTATTGCTGGATGATAGTGTCCTGCAGGGTTAAGGGACGGCGTGGGCACTCCCAGGGCGACAGAGGGCACCTGGCCTTTAGAGAGTTCCCTGGAAAATTCCCCACCCAGGCCTCTCGTCCACAAGTCTATCCTGCGCAGTGTCTGTGCGAGGCTAGGAGTGCTTCTGGGCAGTGTTCCCCAGCGGTAATCGCGTGGTCCTCTAGGTGGCAGGGGGGCTCCTGTGTCCACAGACAGGTGCCCAGGGACCCTGTGGAACTGCTGTGACCTCTCAAGGTGGGTCATGTGACCCCTCAAGGGTGGGGCAGTTGACCTCCCAAGGGTGGGTCACGAGACCCCTCAAGGGTGGGTCACGGGACCCCTCAAGGGTGGGTCACGAGACCCCTAAAGGGCTGGTCACGTGACCCGAAAAGCGTGGGTCACGAGACCCCTCAAGGGTGGGTCACGTGACCCCTCAGGGGTGGGTCACGAGACCCCTCTGGGTTGGGTGGCGTGACCCCTCAGGGGTGGGTCACGTGACCCCTCTGGGGTGGGTCACGAGATCCCTCAGGGGTGGGTCACGTGACTCCTCAGGGGTGGGTCAGGAGAACCCTCAGGGGTGGGTCACGTGACCCCTCTGGGGTGGGTCACGTGACCCCTCTGGGGTGGGTCATGTGACCCCTCAGGGGTGGGGGACGTGACCCCTCAAGGGTGGGTCAGGAGACACCTCAAGGGTGAGTCCCGTGACCCGAGGGAGGGTTGTGGTGGGGAGCCTGAGTGCGCACGCACGGCCCACGTATAGGCCCGAAACCAGCCAGCCGCGGCTCGGAGAAAAGCCATCTCCTGGGGGCCTCCCCATGTTCCTCCACTCCTCAAGGAGGACCCCTTTACAGATGGAAGAAAAGGGGGATCTTCGCAGTGGTGGGTTCGGGCCAGAGGGGTCTGTGGGTTTGCCTGCACGTACGCCAGGTGCTCTCACAACGGGCCCAGGTGTTCGAGCCCCGTGGAGGCAGAGGGCTGCTTATTGCTGGATGATAGTGTCCTGCAGGGTTAAGGGACGGCGTGGGCACTCCCAGGGCGACAGAGGGCACCTGGCCTTTAGAGAGTTCCCTGGAAAATTCCCCACCCAGGCCTCTCGTCCACAAGTCTATCCTGCGCAGTGTCTGTGCGAGGCTAGGAGTGCTTCTGGGCAGTGTTCCCCAGCGGTAATCGCGTGGTCCTCTAGGTGGCAGGGGGGCTCCTGTGTCCACAGACAGGTGCCCAGGGACCCTGTGGAACTGCTGTGACCTCTAAAGGGTGGGTTAGGTGAGCCGAGGGAGGTGTGTGCTTGGGAGCCTGAGTGCGCATGCGCGGCCCACGTATAGGCCCGAAACGAGCCAGCCGCGGCTCGGAGGAAAGCCATCTCCTGGGGGCCTCCCCATGTTCTTCCACTCCTCAAGCGTGACCCCTTTACGGATGGAAGAAAGGGTGATCTTCGCAGTGGTGGGTTCGGGCCAGAGGGGTCTGCGGGTTTGCCTCCACGTACGCCAGGTGCCCGCACACCGGGCGCAGGTGTTTGAGCCCCGTGGAGGCAGAGGGCTGCTTATTGCTGGATGCAAGTGTCCTGCGGGGTCAAGGAATGGCATGGGCACTCCCCGGGCCACACAGGGCACCGGGCCCTTAGAGAGTTCCATGGGAAATCCCCCGCCCACGCCCCCTGTACCCAAGTCTGTCCTTAGCACACTGTCTGTGCGGGGCTGAAGGTGCTGCTAGGCAGTGTGGCCTGTGGGAAATCGTGCGGTCCTCTGAGTGGCAGGGAGGGCTTCTGTTTCCCCGAACAGGTGCGCAGGGACCCTGTAAAACTGCTGTGACCTCTCAAGGGTGGAGCAGGTGACCTCCCAAGGGTGGGTCACGAGACCCCTCAAGGGTGGGTCACGGGACCCCTCAAGGGTGGGTCACGAGACCCCTAAAGGGCGGGTCACGTGACCCGAAAAGCGTGGGACACGAGACCCCTCAAGGGTGGGTCACATGACCCCTCAGGGGCGGGTCACGAGACCCCTCAGGGGTGGGTCACGTGACCCCTCTGGGGTGGGTCACGTGACCCCTCAGGGGTGGGTCACCAGACCCCTCAGGGGTGGGTCACGTGACCCCTCTGGGGTGGGTCACGTGACCCCTCTGGGGTGGGTCACGTGACCCCTCAGGGGTGGGTGATGTGACCCCTCAAGGGTGGGTCAGGAGACACCTCAAGGGTGAGTCCCGTGACCCGAGGGAGGGTTGTGGTGGGGAGCCTGAGTGCGCACGCGCCGCCCACGTATAGGCCCGAAACCAGCCAGCCGCGGCTCGGAGAAAAGCCATCTCCTGGGGGCCTCCCCATGTTCCTCCACTCCTCAAGGAGGACCCCTTTACAGATGGAAGAAAAGGGGGATCTTCGCAGTGGTGGGTTCGGGCCAGAGGGGTCTGTGGGTTTGCCTGCACGTACGCCAGGCGCTCTCACAACGGGCCCAGGTGTTCGAGCCCCGTGGAGGCAGAGGGCTGCTTATTGCTGGATGATAGTGTCCTGCAGGGTTAAGGGACGGCGTGGGTACTCCCAGGGCGACAGAGGGCACCTGGCCTTTAGAGAGTTCCCTGGAAAATTCCCCACCCAGGCCTCTCGTCCACAAGTCTATCCTGCGCACAGTGTCTGTGCGAGGCTAGGAGTGCTTCTGGGCAGTGTTCCCCAGCGGTAATCGCGTGGTCCTCTAGGTGGCAGGGGGGCTCCTGTGTCCACAGACAGGTGCCCAGGGACCCTGTGGAACTGCTGTGACCTCTAAAGTGTGGGTTAGGTGAGCCGAGGGAGGTGTGTGCTTGGGAGCCTGAGTGCGCATGCGCGGCCCACGTATAGGCCCGAAACGAGCCAGCCGCGGCTCGGAGGAAAGCCATCTCCTGGGGGCCTCCCCATGTTCTTCCACTCCTCAAGCGTGACCCCTTTACGGATGGAAGAAAGGGTGATCTTCGCAGTGGTGGGTTCGGGCCAGAGGGGTCTGCGGGTTTGCCTCCACGTACGCCAGGTGCCCGCACACCGGGCGCAGGTGTTTGAGCCCCGTGGAGGCAGAGGGCTGCTTATTGCTGGATGCAAGTGTCCTGCGGGATCAAGGAACGGCATGGGCACTCCCCGGGCCACACAGGTCACCGGGCCCTTAGAGAGTTCCATGGGAAATCCCCCGCCCACGCCCCCTGTACCCAAGTCTGTCCTTAGCACACTGTCTGTGCGGGGCTGAAGGTGCTGCTAGGCAGTGTGGCCTGTGGGAAATCGTGCGGTCCTCTGAGTGGCAGGGAGGGCTTCTGTTTCGCCGAACAGGTGCGCAGGGACCCTGTAAAACTGCTGTGACCTCTCAAGGTGGGTCATGTGACCCCTCAAGGGTGGGGCAGGTGACCTCCCAAGGGTGGGTCACGAGACCCCTCAAGGGTGGGTCACGGGACCCCTCAAGGGTGGGTCACGAGACCCCTAAAGGGCTGGTCACGTGACCCGAAAAGCGTGGGTCACGAGACCCCTCAAGGGTTGGTCACGTGACCCCTCAGGGGTGGGTCACGAGACCCCTCATGGGTGGGTCACGTGACCCCTCTGGGGTGGGTCATGTGACCCCTCAGGGGTGGGTGATGTGACCCCTCAAGGGTGGGTCAGGAGACACCTCAAGGGTGAGTCCCGTGACCCGAGGGAGGGTTGTGGTGGGGAGCCTGAGTGCGCACGCACGGCCCACGTATAGGCCCGAAACCAGCCAGCCGCGGCTCGGAGAAAAGCCATCTCCTGGGGGCCTCCCCATGTTCCTCCACTCCTCAAGGAGGACCCCTTTACAGATGGAAGAAAAGGGGGATCTTCGCAGTGGTGGGTTCGGGCCAGAGGGGTCTGTGGGTTTGCCTGCACGTACGCCAGGTGCTCTCACAACGGGCCCAGGTGTTCGAGCCCCGTGGAGGCAGAGGGCTGCTTAGTGCTGGATGATAGTGTCCTGCAGGGTTAAGGGACGGCGTGGGCACTCCCAGGGCGACAGAGGGCACCCGGCCTTTAGAGAGTTCCCTGGAAAATTCCCCACCCAGGCCTCTCGTCCACAAGTCTATCCTGCGCACAGTGTCTGTGCGAGGCTAGGAGTGCTTCTGGGCAGTGTTCCCCAGCGGTAATCGCGTGGTCCTCTAGGTGGCAGGGGGGCTCCTGTGTCCACAGACAGGTGCCCAGGGACCCTGTGGAACTGCTGTGACCTCTAAAGGGTGGGTTAGGTGAGCCGAGGGAGGTGTGTGCTTGGGAGCCTGAGTGCGCATGCGCGGCCCACGTATAGGCCCGAAAGGAGCCAGCCGCGGCTCAGAGAAAAGCCATCTCCTGGGGGCCTCCCCATGTTCCTCCACTCCTCAAGAGTGACCCTTTTACGGATGGAAGAAAGGGTGATCTTCGCAGTGGTGGGTTCGGGCCAGAGGGGTCTGCGGGTTTGCCTCCACGTACGCCAGGTGCCCGCACACCGGGCGCAGGTGTTTGAGCCCCGTGGAGGCAGAGGGCTGCTTATTGCTGGATGCAAGTGTCCTGCGGGGTCAAGGAATGGCATGGGCACTCCCCGGGCCACACAGGGCACCGGGCCCTTAGAGAGTTCCATGGGAAATCCCCCGCCCACGCCCCCTGTACCCAAGTCTGTCCTTAGCACACTGTCTGTGCGGGGCTGAAGGTGCTGCTAGGCAGTGTGGCCTGTGGGAAATCGTGCGGTCCTCTGAGTGGCAGGGAGGGCTTCTGTTTCCCCGAACAGGTGCGCAGGGACCCTGTAAAACTGCTGTGACCTCTCAAGGGTGGAGCAGGTGACCTCCCAAGGGTGGGTCACGAGACCCCTCAAGGGTGGGTCACGGGACCCCTCAAGGGTGGGTCACGAGACCCCTAAAGGGCGGGTCACGTGACCCGAAAAGCGTGGGACACGAGACCCCTCAAGGGTGGGTCACATGACCCCTCAGGGGCGGGTCACGAGACCCCTCAGGGGTGGGTCACGTGACCCCTCTGGGGTGGGTCACGTGACCCCTCAGGGGTGGGTCACCAGACCCCTCAGGGGTGGGTCACGTGACCCCTCTGGGGTGGGTCACGTGACCCCTCTGGGGTGGGTCACGTGACCCCTCAGGGGTGGGTGATGTGACCCCTCAAGGGTGGGTCAGGAGACACCTCAAGGGTGAGTCCCGTGACCCGAGGGAGGGTTGTGGTGGGGAGCCTGAGTGCGCACGCGCCGCCCACGTATAGGCCCGAAACCAGCCAGCCGCGGCTCGGTGAAAAGCCATCTCCTGGGGGCCTCCCCATGTTCCTCCACTCCTCAAGGAGGACCCCTTTACAGATGGAAGAAAAGGGGGATCTTCGCAGTGGTGGGTTCGGGCCAGAGGGGTCTGTGGGTTTGCCTGCACGTACGCCAGGCGCTCTCACAACGGGCCCAGGTGTTCGAGCCCCGTGGAGGCAGAGGGCTGCTTATTGCTGGATGATAGTGTCCTGCAGGGTTAAGGGACGGCGTGGGCACTCCCAGGGCGACAGAGGGCACCTGGCCTTTAGAGAGTTCCCTGGAAAATTCCCCACCCAGGCCTCTCGTCCACAAGTCTATCCTGCGCACAGTGTCTGTGCGAGGCTAGGAGTGCTTCTGGGCAGTGTTCCCCAGCGGTAATCGCGTGGTCCTCTAGGTGGCAGGGGGGCTCCTGTGTCCACAGACAGGTGCCCAGGGACCCTGTGGAACTGCTGTGACCTCTAAAGGGTGGGTTAGGTGAGCCGAGGGAGGTGTGTGCTTGGGAGCCTGAGTGCGCATGCGCGGCCCACGTATAGGCCCGAAACGAGCCAGCCGCGGCTCGGAGGAAAGCCATCTCCTGGGGGCCTCCCCATGTTCTTCCACTCCTCAAGCGTGACCCCTTTACGGATGGAAGAAAGGGTGATCTTCGCAGTGGTGGGTTCGGGCCAGAGGGGTCTGCGGGTTTGCCTCCACGTACGCCAGGTGCCCGCACACCGGGCGCAGGTGTTTGAGCCCCGTGGAGGCAGAGGGCTGCTTATTGCTGGATGCAAGTGTCCTGCGGGATCAAGGAACGGCATGGGCACTCCCCGGGCCACACAGGTCACCGGGCCCTTAGAGAGTTCCATGGGAAATCCCCCGCCCACGCCCCCTGTACCCAAGTCTGTCCTTAGCACACTGTCTGTGCGGGGCTGAAGGTGCTGCTAGGCAGTGTGGCCTGTGGGAAATCGTGCGGTCCTCTGAGTGGCAGGGAGGGCTTCTGTTTCGCCGAACAGGTGCGCAGGGACCCTGTAAAACTGCTGTGACCTCTCAAGGTGGGTCATGTGACCCCTCAAGGGTGGGGCAGGTGACCTCCCAAGGGTGGGTCACGAGACCCCTCAAGGGTGGGTCACGGGACCCCTCAAGGGTGGGTCACGAGACCCCTAAAGGGCTGGTCACGTGACCCGAAAAGCGTGGGTCACGAGACCCCTCAAGGGTTGGTCACGTGACCCCTCAGGGGTGGGTCACGTGACCCCTCAGGGGTGGGTCACGTGACCCCTCTGGGGTGGGTCACGAGACCCCTCAGGGGTGGGTCACGTGACTCCTCAGGGGTGGGTCACGTGACCCCTCTGGGGTGGGTCACGTGACCCCTCTGGGGTGGGTCATGTGACCCCTCAGGGGTGGGTGACGTGACCCCTCAAGGGTGGGTCAGGAGACACCTCAAGGGTGAGTCCCGTGACCCGAGGGAGGGTTGTGGTGGGGAGCCTGAGTGCGCACGCACGGCCCACGTATAGGCCCGAAACCAGCCAGCCGCGGCTCGGAGAAAAGCCATCTCCTGGGGGCCTCCCCATGTTCCTCCACTCCTCAAGGAGGACCCCTTTACAGATGGAAGAAAAGGGGGATCTTCGCAGTGGTGGGTTCGGGCCAGAGGGGTCTGTGGGTTTGCCTGCACGTACGCCAGGTGCTCTCACAACGGGCCCAGGTGTTCGAGCCCCGTGGAGGCAGAGGGCTGCTTATTGCTGGATGATAGTGTCCTGCAGGGTTAAGGGACGGCGTGGGCACTCCCAGGGCGACAGAGGGCACCTGGCCTTTAGAGAGTTCCCTGGAAAATTCCCCACCCAGGCCTCTCGTCCACAAGTCTATCCTGCGCAGTGTCTGTGCGAGGCTAGGAGTGCTTCTGGGCAGTGTTCCCCAGCGGTAATCGCGTGGTCCTCTAGGTGGCAGGGGGGCTCCTGTGTCCACAGACAGGTGCCCAGGGACCCTGTGGAACTGCTGTGACCTCTCAAGGTGGGTCATGTGACCCCTCAAGGGTGGGGCAGTTGACCTCCCAAGGGTGGGTCACGAGACCCCTCAAGGGTGGGTCACGGGACCCCTCAAGGGTGGGTCACGAGACCCCTAAAGGGCTGGTCACGTGACCCGAAAAGCGTGGGTCACGAGACCCCTCAAGGGTGGGTCACGTGACCCCTCAGGGGTGGGTCACGAGACCCCTCTGGGTTGGGTGGCGTGACCCCTCAGGGGTGGGTCACGTGACCCCTCTGGGGTGGGTCACGAGATCCCTCAGGGGTGGGTCACGTGACTCCTCAGGGGTGGGTCAGGAGAACCCTCAGGGGTGGGTCACGTGACCCCTCTGGGGTGGGTCACGTGACCCCTCTGGGGTGGGTCATGTGACCCCTCAGGGGTGGGGGACGTGACCCCTCAAGGGTGGGTCAGGAGACACCTCAAGGGTGAGTCCCGTGACCCGAGGGAGGGTTGTGGTGGGGAGCCTGAGTGCGCACGCACGGCCCACGTATAGGCCCGAAACCAGCCAGCCGCGGCTCGGAGAAAAGCCATCTCCTGGGGGCCTCCCCATGTTCCTCCACTCCTCAAGGAGGACCCCTTTACAGATGGAAGAAAAGGGGGATCTTCGCAGTGGTGGGTTCGGGCCAGAGGGGTCTGTGGGTTTGCCTGCACGTACGCCAGGTGCTCTCACAACGGGCCCAGGTGTTCGAGCCCCGTGGAGGCAGAGGGCTGCTTATTGCTGGATGATAGTGTCCTGCAGGGTTAAGGGACGGCGTGGGCACTCCCAGGGCGACAGAGGGCACCTGGCCTTTAGAGAGTTCCCTGGAAAATTCCCCACCCAGGCCTCTCGTCCACAAGTCTATCCTGCGCAGTGTCTGTGCGAGGCTAGGAGTGCTTCTGGGCAGTGTTCCCCAGCGGTAATCGCGTGGTCCTCTAGGTGGCAGGGGGGCTCCTGTGTCCACAGACAGGTGCCCAGGGACCCTGTGGAACTGCTGTGACCTCTAAAGGGTGGGTTAGGTGAGCCGAGGGAGGTGTGTGCTTGGGAGCCTGAGTGCGCATGCGCGGCCCACGTATAGGCCCGAAACGAGCCAGCCGCGGCTCGGAGGAAAGCCATCTCCTGGGGGCCTCCCCATGTTCTTCCACTCCTCAAGCGTGACCCCTTTACGGATGGAAGAAAGGGTGATCTTCGCAGTGGTGGGTTCGGGCCAGAGGGGTCTGCGGGTTTGCCTCCACGTACGCCAGGTGCCCGCACACCGGGCGCAGGTGTTTGAGCCCCGTGGAGGCAGAGGGCTGCTTATTGCTGGATGCAAGTGTCCTGCGGGGTCAAGGAATGGCATGGGCACTCCCCGGGCCACACAGGGCACCGGGCCCTTAGAGAGTTCCATGGGAAATCCCCCGCCCACGCCCCCTGTACCCAAGTCTGTCCTTAGCACACTGTCTGTGCGGGGCTGAAGGTGCTGCTAGGCAGTGTGGCCTGTGGGAAATCGTGCGGTCCTCTGAGTGGCAGGGAGGGCTTCTGTTTCCCCGAACAGGTGCGCAGGGACCCTGTAAAACTGCTGTGACCTCTCAAGGGTGGAGCAGGTGACCTCCCAAGGGTGGGTCACGAGACCCCTCAAGGGTGGGTCACGGGACCCCTCAAGGGTGGGTCACGAGACCCCTAAAGGGCGGGTCACGTGACCCGAAAAGCGTGGGACACGAGACCCCTCAAGGGTGGGTCACATGACCCCTCAGGGGCGGGTCACGAGACCCCTCAGGGGTGGGTCACGTGACCCCTCTGGGGTGGGTCACGTGACCCCTCAGGGGTGGGTCACCAGACCCCTCAGGGGTGGGTCACGTGACCCCTCTGGGGTGGGTCACGTGACCCCTCTGGGGTGGGTCACGTGACCCCTCAGGGGTGGGTGATGTGACCCCTCAAGGGTGGGTCAGGAGACACCTCAAGGGTGAGTCCCGTGACCCGAGGGAGGGTTGTGGTGGGGAGCCTGAGTGCGCACGCGCCGCCCACGTATAGGCCCGAAACCAGCCAGCCGCGGCTCGGAGAAAAGCCATCTCCTGGGGGCCTCCCCATGTTCCTCCACTCCTCAAGGAGGACCCCTTTACAGATGGAAGAAAAGGGGGATCTTCGCAGTGGTGGGTTCGGGCCAGAGGGGTCTGTGGGTTTGCCTGCACGTACGCCAGGCGCTCTCACAACGGGCCCAGGTGTTCGAGCCCCGTGGAGGCAGAGGGCTGCTTATTGCTGGATGATAGTGTCCTGCAGGGTTAAGGGACGGCGTGGGTACTCCCAGGGCGACAGAGGGCACCTGGCCTTTAGAGAGTTCCCTGGAAAATTCCCCACCCAGGCCTCTCGTCCACAAGTCTATCCTGCGCACAGTGTCTGTGCGAGGCTAGGAGTGCTTCTGGGCAGTGTTCCCCAGCGGTAATCGCGTGGTCCTCTAGGTGGCAGGGGGGCTCCTGTGTCCACAGACAGGTGCCCAGGGACCCTGTGGAACTGCTGTGACCTCTAAAGTGTGGGTTAGGTGAGCCGAGGGAGGTGTGTGCTTGGGAGCCTGAGTGCGCATGCGCGGCCCACGTATAGGCCCGAAACGAGCCAGCCGCGGCTCGGAGGAAAGCCATCTCCTGGGGGCCTCCCCATGTTCTTCCACTCCTCAAGCGTGACCCCTTTACGGATGGAAGAAAGGGTGATCTTCGCAGTGGTGGGTTCGGGCCAGAGGGGTCTGCGGGTTTGCCTCCACGTACGCCAGGTGCCCGCACACCGGGCGCAGGTGTTTGAGCCCCGTGGAGGCAGAGGGCTGCTTATTGCTGGATGCAAGTGTCCTGCGGGATCAAGGAACGGCATGGGCACTCCCCGGGCCACACAGGTCACCGGGCCCTTAGAGAGTTCCATGGGAAATCCCCCGCCCACGCCCCCTGTACCCAAGTCTGTCCTTAGCACACTGTCTGTGCGGGGCTGAAGGTGCTGCTAGGCAGTGTGGCCTGTGGGAAATCGTGCGGTCCTCTGAGTGGCAGGGAGGGCTTCTGTTTCGCCGAACAGGTGCGCAGGGACCCTGTAAAACTGCTGTGACCTCTCAAGGTGGGTCATGTGACCCCTCAAGGGTGGGGCAGGTGACCTCCCAAGGGTGGGTCACGAGACCCCTCAAGGGTGGGTCACGGGACCCCTCAAGGGTGGGTCACGAGACCCCTAAAGGGCTGGTCACGTGACCCGAAAAGCGTGGGTCACGAGACCCCTCAAGGGTTGGTCACGTGACCCCTCAGGGGTGGGTCACGTGACCCCTCAGGGGTGGGTCACGTGACCCCTCTGGGGTGGGTCACGAGACCCCTCAGGGGTCACGTGACTCCTCAGGGGTGGGTCACGTGACCCCTCTGGGGTGGGTCACGTGACCCCTCTGGGGTGGGTCATGTGACCCCTCAGGGGTGGGTGACGTGACCCCTCAAGGGTGGGTCAGGAGACACCTCAAGGGTGAGTCCCGTGACCCGAGGGAGGGTTGTGGTGGGGAGCCTGAGTGCGCACGCACGGCCCACGTATAGGCCCGAAACCAGCCAGCCGCGGCTCGGAGAAAAGCCATCTCCTGGGGGCCTCCCCATGTTCCTCCACTCCTCAAGGAGGACCCCTTTACAGATGGAAGAAAAGGGGGATCTTCGCAGTGGTGGGTTCGGGCCAGAGGGGTCTGTGGGTTTGCCTGCACGTACGCCAGGTGCTCTCACAACGGGCCCAGGTGTTCGAGCCCCGTGGAGGCAGAGGGCTGCTTATTGCTGGATGATAGTGTCCTGCAGGGTTAAGGGACGGCGTGGGCACTCCCAGGGCGACAGAGGGCACCTGGCCTTTAGAGAGTTCCCTGGAAAATTCCCCACCCAGGCCTCTCGTCCACAAGTCTATCCTGCGCAGTGTCTGTGCGAGGCTAGGAGTGCTTCTGGGCAGTGTTCCCCAGCGGTAATCGCGTGGTCCTCTAGGTGGCAGGGGGGCTCCTGTGTCCACAGACAGGTGCCCAGGGACCCTGTGGAACTGCTGTGACCTCTCAAGGTGGGTCATGTGACCCCTCAAGGGTGGGGCAGTTGACCTCCCAAGGGTGGGTCACGAGACCCCTCAAGGGTGGGTCACGGGACCCCTCAAGGGTGGGTCACGAGACCCCTCAAGGGTGGGTCACGGGACCCCTCAAGGGTGGGTCACGAGACCCCTAAAGGGCGGGTCACGTGACCCGAAAAGCGTGGGTCACGAGACCCCTCAAGGGTGGGTCACATGACCCCTCAGGGGCGGGTCACGAGACCCCTCAGGGGTGGGTCACGTGACCCCTCTGGGGTGGGTCACGTGACCCCTCAGGGGTGGGTCACCAGACCCCTCAGGGGTGGGTCACGTGACCCCTCTGGGGTGGGTCACGTGACCCCTCTGGGGTGGGTCACGTGACCCCTCAGGGGTGGGTGATGTGACCCCTCAAGGGTGGGTCAGGAGACACCTCAAGGGTGAGTCCCGTGACCCGAGGGAGGGTTGTGGTGGGGAGCCTGAGTGCGCACGCGCCGCCCACGTATAGGCCCGAAACCAGCCAGCCGCGGCTCGGAGAAAGGCCATCTCCTGGGGGCCTCCGCATGTTCCTCCACTCCTCAAGGAGGACCCCTTTACAGATGGAAGAAAAGGGGGATCTTCGCAGTGGTGGGTTCGGGCCAGAGGGGTCTGTGGGTTTGCCTGCACGTACGCCAGGCGCTCTCACAACGGGCCCAGGTGTTCGAGCCCCGTGGAGGCAGAGGGCTGCTTATTGCTGGATGATAGTGTCCTGCAGGGTTAAGGGACGGCGTGGGCACTCCCAGGGCGACAGAGGGCACCTGGCCTTTAGAGAGTTCCCTGGAAAATTCCCCACCCAGGCCTCTCGTCCACAAGTCTATCCTGCGCACAGTGTCTGTGCGAGGCTAGGAGTGCTTCTGGGCAGTGTTCCCCAGCGGTAATCGCGTGGTCCTCTAGGTGGCAGGGGGGCTCCTGTGTCCACAGACAGGTGCCCAGGGACCCTGTGGAACTGCTGTGACCTCTAAAGGGTGGGTTAGGTGAGCCGAGGGAGGTGTGTGCTTGGGAGCCTGAGTGCGCATGCGCGGCCCACGTATAGGCCCGAAACGAGCCAGCCGCGGCTCGGAGGAAAGCCATCTCCTGGGGGCCTCCCCATGTTCTTCCACTCCTCAAGCGTGACCCCTTTACGGATGGAAGAAAGGGTGATCTTCGCAGTGGTGGGTTCGGGCCAGAGGGGTCTGCGGGTTTGCCTCCACGTACGCCAGGTGCCCGCACACCGGGCGCAGGTGTTTGAGCCCCGTGGAGGCAGAGGGCTGCTTATTGCTGGATGCAAGTGTCCTGCGGGATCAAGGAACGGCATGGGCACTCCCCGGGCCACACAGGTCACCGGGCCCTTAGAGAGTTCCATGGGAAATCCCCCGCCCACGCCCCCTGTACCCAAGTCTGTCCTTAGCACACTGTCTGTGCGGGGCTGAAGGTGCTGCTAGGCAGTGTGGCCTGTGGGAAATCGTGCGGTCCTCTGAGTGGCAGGGAGGGCTTCTGTTTCGCCGAACAGGTGCGCAGGGACCCTGTAAAACTGCTGTGACCTCTCAAGGTGGGTCATGTGACCCCTCAAGGGTGGGGCAGGTGACCTCCCAAGGGTGGGTCACGAGACCCCTCAAGGGTGGGTCACGGGACCCCTCAAGGGTGGGTCACGAGACCCCTAAAGGGCTGGTCACGTGACCCGAAAAGCGTGGGTCACGAGACCCCTCAAGGGTTGGTCACGTGACCCCTCAGGGGTGGGTCACGAGACCCCTCAGGGGTGGGTCACGTGACCCCTCTGGGGTGGGTCACGAGACCCCTCAGGGGTGGGTCACGTGACTCCTCAGGGGTGGGTCACGTGACCCCTCTGGGGTGGGTCACGTGACCCCTCTGGGGTGGGTCATGTGACCCCTCAGGGGTGGGTGACGTGACCCCTCAAGGGTGGGTCAGGAGACACCTCAAGGGTGAGTCCCGTGACCCGAGGGAGGGTTGTGGTGGGGAGCCTGAGTGCGCACGCACGGCCCACGTATAGGCCCGAAACCAGCCAGCCGCGGCTCGGAGAAAAGCCATCTCCTGGGGGCCTCCCCATGTTCCTCCACTCCTCAAGGAGGACCCCTTTACAGATGGAAGAAAAGGGGGATCTTCGCAGTGGTGGGTTCGGGCCAGAGGGGTCTGTGGGTTTGCCTGCACGTACGCCAGGTGCTCTCACAACGGGCCCAGGTGTTCGAGCCCCGTGGAGGCAGAGGGCTGCTTATTGCTGGATGATAGTGTCCTGCAGGGTTAAGGGACGGCGTGGGCACTCCCAGGGCGACAGAGGGCACCTGGCCTTTAGAGAGTTCCCTGGAAAATTCCCCACCCAGGCCTCTCGTCCACAAGTCTATCCTGCGCAGTGTCTGTGCGAGGCTAGGAGTGCTTCTGGGCAGTGTTCCCCAGCGGTAATCGCGTGGTCCTCTAGGTGGCAGGGGGGCTCCTGTGTCCACAGACAGGTGCCCAGGGACCCTGTGGAACTGCTGTGACCTCTCAAGGTGGGTCATGTGACCCCTCAAGGGTGGGGCAGTTGACCTCCCAAGGGTGGGTCACGAGACCACTCAAGGGTGGGTCACGGGACCCCTCAAGGGTGGGTCACGAGACCCCTAAAGGGCTGGTCACGTGACCCGAAAAGCGTGGGTCACGAGACCCCTCAAGGGTGGGTCACGTGACCCCTCAGGGGTGGGTCACGAGACCCCTCTGGGTTGGGTGGCGTGACCCCTCAGGGGTGGGTCACGTGACCCCTCTGGGGTGGGTCACGAGATCCCTCAGGGGTGGGTCACGTGACTCCTCAGGGGTGGGTCAGGAGAACCCTCAGGGGTGGGTCACGTGACCCCTCTGGGGTGGGTCACGTGACCCCTCTGGGGTGGGTCATGTGACCCCTCAGGGGTGGGGGACGTGACCCCTCAAGGGTGGGTCAGGAGACACCTCAAGGGTGAGTCCCGTGACCCGAGGGAGGGTTGTGGTGGGGAGCCTGAGTGCGCACGCACGGCCCACGTATAGGCCCGAAACCAGCCAGCCGCGGCTCGGAGAAAAGCCATCTCCTGGGGGCCTCCCCATGTTCCTCCACTCCTCAAGGAGGACCCCTTTACAGATGGAAGAAAAGGGGGATCTTCGCAGTGGTGGGTTCGGGCCAGAGGGGTCTGTGGGTTTGCCTGCACGTACGCCAGGTGCTCTCACAACGGGCCCAGGTGTTCGAGCCCCGTGGAGGCAGAGGGCTGCTTATTGCTGGATGATAGTGTCCTGCAGGGTTAAGGGACGGCGTGGGCACTCCCAGGGCGACAGAGGGCACCTGGCCTTTAGAGAGTTCCCTGGAAAATTCCCCACCCAGGCCTCTCGTCCACAAGTCTATCCTGCGCAGTGTCTGTGCGAGGCTAGGAGTGCTTCTGGGCAGTGTTCCCCAGCGGTAATCGCGTGGTCCTCTAGGTGGCAGGGGGGCTCCTGTGTCCACAGACAGGTGCCCAGGGACCCTGTGGAACTGCTGTGACCTCTAAAGGGTGGGTTAGGTGAGCCGAGGGAGGTGTGTGCTTGGGAGCCTGAGTGCGCATGCGCGGCCCACGTATAGGCCCGAAACGAGCCAGCCGCGGCTCGGAGGAAAGCCATCTCCTGGGGGCCTCCCCATGTTCTTCCACTCCTCAAGCGTGACCCCTTTACGGATGGAAGAAAGGGTGATCTTCGCAGTGGTGGGTTCGGGCCAGAGGGGTCTGCGGGTTTGCCTCCACGTACGCCAGGTGCCCGCACACCGGGCGCAGGTGTTTGAGCCCCGTGGAGGCAGAGGGCTGCTTATTGCTGGATGCAAGTGTCCTGCGGGGTCAAGGAATGGCATGGGCACTCCCCGGGCCACACAGGGCACCGGGCCCTTAGAGAGTTCCATGGGAAATCCCCCGCCCACGCCCCCTGTACCCAAGTCTGTCCTTAGCACACTGTCTGTGCGGGGCTGAAGGTGCTGCTAGGCAGTGTGGCCTGTGGGAAATCGTGCGGTCCTCTGAGTGGCAGGGAGGGCTTCTGTTTCCCCGAACAGGTGCGCAGGGACCCTGTAAAACTGCTGTGACCTCTCAAGGGTGGAGCAGGTGACCTCCCAAGGGTGGGTCACGAGACCCCTCAAGGGTGGGTCACGGGACCCCTCAAGGGTGGGTCACGAGACCCCTAAAGGGCGGGTCACGTGACCCGAAAAGCGTGGGACACGAGACCCCTCAAGGGTGGGTCACATGACCCCTCAGGGGCGGGTCACGAGACCCCTCAGGGGTGGGTCACGTGACCCCTCTGGGGTGGGTCACGTGACCCCTCAGGGGTGGGTCACCAGACCCCTCAGGGGTGGGTCACGTGACCCCTCTGGGGTGGGTCACGTGACCCCTCTGGGGTGGGTCACGTGACCCCTCAGGGGTGGGTGATGTGACCCCTCAAGGGTGGGTCAGGAGACACCTCAAGGGTGAGTCCCGTGACCCGAGGGAGGGTTGTGGTGGGGAGCCTGAGTGCGCACGCGCCGCCCACGTATAGGCCCGAAACCAGCCAGCCGCGGCTCGGAGAAAAGCCATCTCCTGGGGGCCTCCCCATGTTCCTCCACTCCTCAAGGAGGACCCCTTTACAGATGGAAGAAAAGGGGGATCTTCGCAGTGGTGGGTTCGGGCCAGAGGGGTCTGTGGGTTTGCCTGCACGTACGCCAGGCGCTCTCACAACGGGCCCAGGTGTTCGAGCCCCGTGGAGGCAGAGGGCTGCTTATTGCTGGATGATAGTGTCCTGCAGGGTTAAGGGACGGCGTGGGTACTCCCAGGGCGACAGAGGGCACCTGGCCTTTAGAGAGTTCCCTGGAAAATTCCCCACCCAGGCCTCTCGTCCACAAGTCTATCCTGCGCACAGTGTCTGTGCGAGGCTAGGAGTGCTTCTGGGCAGTGTTCCCCAGCGGTAATCGCGTGGTCCTCTAGGTGGCAGGGGGGCTCCTGTGTCCACAGACAGGTGCCCAGGGACCCTGTGGAACTGCTGTGACCTCTAAAGTGTGGGTTAGGTGAGCCGAGGGAGGTGTGTGCTTGGGAGCCTGAGTGCGCATGCGCGGCCCACGTATAGGCCCGAAACGAGCCAGCCGCGGCTCGGAGGAAAGCCATCTCCTGGGGGCCTCCCCATGTTCTTCCACTCCTCAAGCGTGACCCCTTTACGGATGGAAGAAAGGGTGATCTTCGCAGTGGTGGGTTCGGGCCAGAGGGGTCTGCGGGTTTGCCTCCACGTACGCCAGGTGCCCGCACACCGGGCGCAGGTGTTTGAGCCCCGTGGAGGCAGAGGGCTGCTTATTGCTGGATGCAAGTGTCCTGCGGGATCAAGGAACGGCATGGGCACTCCCCGGGCCACACAGGTCACCGGGCCCTTAGAGAGTTCCATGGGAAATCCCCCGCCCACGCCCCCTGTACCCAAGTCTGTCCTTAGCACACTGTCTGTGCGGGGCTGAAGGTGCTGCTAGGCAGTGTGGCCTGTGGGAAATCGTGCGGTCCTCTGAGTGGCAGGGAGGGCTTCTGTTTCGCCGAACAGGTGCGCAGGGACCCTGTAAAACTGCTGTGACCTCTCAAGGTGGGTCATGTGACCCCTCAAGGGTGGGGCAGGTGACCTCCCAAGGGTGGGTCACGAGACCCCTCAAGGGTGGGTCACGGGACCCCTCAAGGGTGGGTCACGAGACCCCTAAAGGGCTGGTCACGTGACCCGAAAAGCGTGGGTCACGAGACCCCTCAAGGGTTGGTCACGTGACCCCTCAGGGGTGGGTCACGTGACCCCTCAGGGGTGGGTCACGTGACCCCTCTGGGGTGGGTCACGAGACCCCTCAGGGGTCACGTGACTCCTCAGGGGTGGGTCACGTGACCCCTCTGGGGTGGGTCACGTGACCCCTCTGGGGTGGGTCATGTGACCCCTCAGGGGTGGGTGACGTGACCCCTCAAGGGTGGGTCAGGAGACACCTCAAGGGTGAGTCCCGTGACCCGAGGGAGGGTTGTGGTGGGGAGCCTGAGTGCGCACGCACGGCCCACGTATAGGCCCGAAACCAGCCAGCCGCGGCTCGGAGAAAAGCCATCTCCTGGGGGCCTCCCCATGTTCCTCCACTCCTCAAGGAGGACCCCTTTACAGATGGAAGAAAAGGGGGATCTTCGCAGTGGTGGGTTCGGGCCAGAGGGGTCTGTGGGTTTGCCTGCACGTACGCCAGGTGCTCTCACAACGGGCCCAGGTGTTCGAGCCCCGTGGAGGCAGAGGGCTGCTTATTGCTGGATGATAGTGTCCTGCAGGGTTAAGGGACGGCGTGGGCACTCCCAGGGCGACAGAGGGCACCTGGCCTTTAGAGAGTTCCCTGGAAAATTCCCCACCCAGGCCTCTCGTCCACAAGTCTATCCTGCGCAGTGTCTGTGCGAGGCTAGGAGTGCTTCTGGGCAGTGTTCCCCAGCGGTAATCGCGTGGTCCTCTAGGTGGCAGGGGGGCTCCTGTGTCCACAGACAGGTGCCCAGGGACCCTGTGGAACTGCTGTGACCTCTCAAGGTGGGTCATGTGACCCCTCAAGGGTGGGGCAGTTGACCTCCCAAGGGTGGGTCACGAGACCCCTCAAGGGTGGGTCACGGGACCCCTCAAGGGTGGGTCACGAGACCCCTCAAGGGTGGGTCACGGGACCCCTCAAGGGTGGGTCACGAGACCCCTAAAGGGCGGGTCACGTGACCCGAAAAGCGTGGGTCACGAGACCCCTCAAGGGTGGGTCACATGACCCCTCAGGGGCGGGTCACGAGACCCCTCAGGGGTGGGTCACGTGACCCCTCTGGGGTGGGTCACGTGACCCCTCAGGGGTGGGTCACCAGACCCCTCAGGGGTGGGTCACGTGACCCCTCTGGGGTGGGTCACGTGACCCCTCTGGGGTGGGTCACGTGACCCCTCAGGGGTGGGTGATGTGACCCCTCAAGGGTGGGTCAGGAGACACCTCAAGGGTGAGTCCCGTGACCCGAGGGAGGGTTGTGGTGGGGAGCCTGAGTGCGCACGCGCCGCCCACGTATAGGCCCGAAACCAGCCAGCCGCGGCTCGGAGAAAGGCCATCTCCTGGGGGCCTCCGCATGTTCCTCCACTCCTCAAGGAGGACCCCTTTACAGATGGAAGAAAAGGGGGATCTTCGCAGTGGTGGGTTCGGGCCAGAGGGGTCTGTGGGTTTGCCTGCACGTACGCCAGGCGCTCTCACAACGGGCCCAGGTGTTCGAGCCCCGTGGAGGCAGAGGGCTGCTTATTGCTGGATGATAGTGTCCTGCAGGGTTAAGGGACGGCGTGGGCACTCCCAGGGCGACAGAGGGCACCTGGCCTTTAGAGAGTTCCCTGGAAAATTCCCCACCCAGGCCTCTCGTCCACAAGTCTATCCTGCGCACAGTGTCTGTGCGAGGCTAGGAGTGCTTCTGGGCAGTGTTCCCCAGCGGTAATCGCGTGGTCCTCTAGGTGGCAGGGGGGCTCCTGTGTCCACAGACAGGTGCCCAGGGACCCTGTGGAACTGCTGTGACCTCTAAAGGGTGGGTTAGGTGAGCCGAGGGAGGTGTGTGCTTGGGAGCCTGAGTGCGCATGCGCGGCCCACGTATAGGCCCGAAACGAGCCAGCCGCGGCTCGGAGGAAAGCCATCTCCTGGGGGCCTCCCCATGTTCTTCCACTCCTCAAGCGTGACCCCTTTACGGATGGAAGAAAGGGTGATCTTCGCAGTGGTGGGTTCGGGCCAGAGGGGTCTGCGGGTTTGCCTCCACGTACGCCAGGTGCCCGCACACCGGGCGCAGGTGTTTGAGCCCCGTGGAGGCAGAGGGCTGCTTATTGCTGGATGCAAGTGTCCTGCGGGATCAAGGAACGGCATGGGCACTCCCCGGGCCACACAGGTCACCGGGCCCTTAGAGAGTTCCATGGGAAATCCCCCGCCCACGCCCCCTGTACCCAAGTCTGTCCTTAGCACACTGTCTGTGCGGGGCTGAAGGTGCTGCTAGGCAGTGTGGCCTGTGGGAAATCGTGCGGTCCTCTGAGTGGCAGGGAGGGCTTCTGTTTCGCCGAACAGGTGCGCAGGGACCCTGTAAAACTGCTGTGACCTCTCAAGGTGGGTCATGTGACCCCTCAAGGGTGGGGCAGGTGACCTCCCAAGGGTGGGTCACGAGACCCCTCAAGGGTGGGTCACGGGACCCCTCAAGGGTGGGTCACGAGACCCCTAAAGGGCTGGTCACGTGACCCGAAAAGCGTGGGTCACGAGACCCCTCAAGGGTTGGTCACGTGACCCCTCAGGGGTGGGTCACGAGACCCCTCAGGGGTGGGTCACGTGACCCCTCTGGGGTGGGTCACGAGACCCCTCAGGGGTGGGTCACGTGACTCCTCAGGGGTGGGTCACGTGACCCCTCTGGGGTGGGTCACGTGACCCCTCTGGGGTGGGTCATGTGACCCCTCAGGGGTGGGTGACGTGACCCCTCAAGGGTGGGTCAGGAGACACCTCAAGGGTGAGTCCCGTGACCCGAGGGAGGGTTGTGGTGGGGAGCCTGAGTGCGCACGCACGGCCCACGTATAGGCCCGAAACCAGCCAGCCGCGGCTCGGAGAAAAGCCATCTCCTGGGGGCCTCCCCATGTTCCTCCACTCCTCAAGGAGGACCCCTTTACAGATGGAAGAAAAGGGGGATCTTCGCAGTGGTGGGTTCGGGCCAGAGGGGTCTGTGGGTTTGCCTGCACGTACGCCAGGTGCTCTCACAACGGGCCCAGGTGTTCGAGCCCCGTGGAGGCAGAGGGCTGCTTATTGCTGGATGATAGTGTCCTGCAGGGTTAAGGGACGGCGTGGGCACTCCCAGGGCGACAGAGGGCACCTGGCCTTTAGAGAGTTCCCTGGAAAATTCCCCACCCAGGCCTCTCGTCCACAAGTCTATCCTGCGCAGTGTCTGTGCGAGGCTAGGAGTGCTTCTGGGCAGTGTTCCCCAGCGGTAATCGCGTGGTCCTCTAGGTGGCAGGGGGGCTCCTGTGTCCACAGACAGGTGCCCAGGGACCCTGTGGAACTGCTGTGACCTCTCAAGGTGGGTCATGTGACCCCTCAAGGGTGGGGCAGTTGACCTCCCAAGGGTGGGTCACGAGACCACTCAAGGGTGGGTCACGGGACCCCTCAAGGGTGGGTCACGAGACCCCTAAAGGGCTGGTCACGTGACCCGAAAAGCGTGGGTCACGAGACCCCTCAAGGGTGGGTCACGTGACCCCTCAGGGGTGGGTCACGAGACCCCTCTGGGTTGGGTGGCGTGACCCCTCAGGGGTGGGTCACGTGACCCCTCTGGGGTGGGTCACGAGATCCCTCAGGGGTGGGTCACGTGACTCCTCAGGGGTGGGTCAGGAGAACCCTCAGGGGTGGGTCACGTGACCCCTCTGGGGTGGGTCACGTGACCCCTCTGGGGTGGGTCATGTGACCCCTCAGGGGTGGGGGACGTGACCCCTCAAGGGTGGGTCAGGAGACACCTCAAGGGTGAGTCCCGTGACCCGAGGGAGGGTTGTGGTGGGGAGCCTGAGTGCGCACGCACGGCCCACGTATAGGCCCGAAACCAGCCAGCCGCGGCTCGGAGAAAAGCCATCTCCTGGGGGCCTCCCCATGTTCCTCCACTCCTCAAGGAGGACCCCTTTACAGATGGAAGAAAAGGGGGATCTTCGCAGTGGTGGGTTCGGGCCAGAGGGGTCTGTGGGTTTGCCTGCACGTACGCCAGGCGCTCTCACAACGGGCCCAGGTGTTCGAGCCCCGTGGAGGCAGAGGGCTGCTTATTGCTGGATGATAGTGTCCTGCAGGGTTAAGGGACGGCGTGGGCACTCCCAGGGCGACAGAGGGCACCTGGCCTTTAGAGAGTTCCCTGGAAAATTCCCCACCCAGGCCTCTCGTCCACAAGTCTATCCTGCGCAGTGTCTGAGCGAGGCTAGGAGTGCTTCTGGGCAGTGTTCCCCAGCGGTAATCGCGTGGTCCTCTAGGTGGCAGGGGGGCTCCTGTGTCCACAGACAGGTGCCCAGGGACCCTGTGGAACTGCTGTGACCTCTAAAGGGTGGGTTAGGTGAGCCGAGGGAGGTGTGTGCTTGGGAGCCTGAGTGCGCATGCGCGGCCCACGTATAGGCCCGAAACGAGCCAGCCGCGGCTCGGAGGAAAGCCATCTCCTGGGGGCCTCCCCATGTTCTTCCACTCCTCAAGCGTGACCCCTTTACGGATGGAAGAAAGGGTGATCTTCGCAGTGGTGGGTTCGGGCCAGAGGGGTCTGCGGGTTTGCCTCCACGTACGCCAGGTGCCCGCACACCGGGCGCAGGTGTTTGAGCCCCGTGGAGGCAGAGGGCTGCTTATTGCTGGATGCAAGTGTCCTGCGGGGTCAAGGAACGGCATGGGCACTCCCCGGGCCACACAGGGCACCGGGCCCTTAGAGAGTTCCATGGGAAATCCCCCGCCCACGCCCCCTGTACCCAAGTCTGTCCTTAGCACACTGTCTGTGCGGGGCTGAAGGTGCTGCTAGGCAGTGTGGCCTGTGGGAAATCGTGCGGTCCTCTGAGTGGCAGGGAGGTCTTCTGTTTCGCCGAACAGGTGCGCAGGGACCCTGTAAAACTGCTGTGACCTCTCAAGGTGGGTCATGTGACCCCTCAAGGGTGGGGCAGGTGACCTCCCAAGGGTGGGTCACGAGACCCCTCAAGGGTGGGTCACGGGACCCCTCAAGGGTGGGTCACGAGACCCCTAAAGGGCTGGTCACGTGACCCGAAAAGCGTGGGTCACGAGACCCCTCAAGGGTTGGTCACGTGACCCCTCAGGGGTGGGTCACGAGACCCCTCATGGGTGGGTCACGTGACCCCTCTGGGGTGGGTCATGTGACCCCTCAGGGGTGGGTGACGTGACCCCTCAAGGGTGGGTCAGGAGACACCTCAAGGGTGAGTCCCGTGACCCGAGGGAGGGTTGTGGTGGGGAGCCTGAGTGCGCACGCACGGCCCACGTATAGGCCCGAAACCAGCCAGCCGCGGCTCGGAGAAAAGCCATCTCCTGGGGGCCTCCCCATGTTCCTCCACTCCTCAAGGAGGACCCCTTTACGGATGGAAGAAAGGGTGATCTTCGCAGTGGTGGGTTCGGGCCAGAGGGGTCTGCGGGTTTGCCTCCACGTACGCCAGGTGCCCGCACACCAGGCGCAGGTGTTTGAGCCCCGTGGAGGCAGAGGGCTGCTTATTGCTGGATGCAAGTGTCCTGCGAGGTCAAGGAACGGCATGGGCACTCCCCGGGCCACACAGGGCACCGGGCCCTTAGAGTGTTCCATGGGAAATCCCCCGCCCACGCCCCCTGTACCCAAGTCTGTCCTTAGCACACTGTCTGTGCGGGGCTGAAGGTGCTGCTAGGCAGTGTGGCCTGTGGGAAATCGTGCGGTCCTCTGAGTGGCAGGGAGGTCTTCTGTTTCGCCGAACAGGTGCGCAGGGACCCTGTAAAACTGCTGTGACCTCTCAAGGTGGGTCATGTGACCCCTCAAGGGTGGGGCAGGTGACCTCCCAAGGGTGGGTCACGAGACCCCTCAAGGGTGGGTCACGGGACCCCTCAAGGGTGGGTCACGAGACCCCTAAAGGGCGGGTCACGTGACCCGAAAAGCGTGGGTCACGAGACCCCTCAAGGGTGGGTCACGTGACCCCTCAGGGGTGGGTCACGAGACCCCTCTGGGGTGGGTCACGTGACCCCTCTGGGGTGGGTCACGTGACCCCTCTGGGGTGGGTCACGAGACCCCTCAGGGGTGGGTCACGTGACCCCTCAGGGGTGGGTCACGAGACCCCTCAGGGGTGGGTCACGTGACCCCTCAGGGGTGGGTCACGTGACCCCTCAGGGGTGGGTCACCTGACCCCTCAGGGGTGGGTCACGAGACCCCTCAGGGGTGGGTCACGAGACCCCTCAGGGGTGGGTCAGGAGACACATCAAGGGTGAGTCCCGTGACCCGAGGGAGGGTTGTGGTGGGGAGCCTGAGTGCGCACGCGCGGCCCACGTATAGGCCCGAAACCAGCCAGCCGCGGCTCGGAGAAAAGCCATCTCCTGGGGGCCTCCCCATGTTCCTCCACTCCTCAAGGAGGACCCCTTTACAGATGGAAGAAAAGGGGGATCTTCGCAGTGGTGGGTTCGGGCCAGAGGGGTCTGTGGGTTTGCCTGCACGTACGCCAGGTGCTCTCACAACGGGCCCAGGTGTTCGAGCCCCGTGGAGGCAGAGGGCTGCTTAGTGCTGGATGATAGTGTCCTGCAGGGTTAAGGGACGGCGTGGGCACTCCCAGGGCGACAGAGGGCACCCGGCCTTTAGAGAGTTCCCTGGAAAATTCCCCACCCAGGCCTCTCGTCCACAAGTCTATCCTGCGCACAGTGTCTGTGCGAGGCTAGGAGTGCTTCTGGGCAGTGTTCCCCAGCGGTAATCGCGTGGTCCTCTAGGTGGCAGGGGGGCTCCTGTGTCCACAGACAGGTGCCCAGGGACCCTGTGGAACTGCTGTGACCTCTAAAGGGTGGGTTAGGTGAGGCGAGGGAGGTGTGTGCTTGGGAGCCTGAGTGCGCACGCGCCGCCCACGTATAGGCCCGAAACGAGCCAGCCGCGGCTCGGAGAAAGGCCATCTCCTGGGGGCCTCCCCATGTTCCTCCACTCCTCAAGGAGGACCCCTTTACAGATGGAAGAAAAGGGGGATCTTCGCAGTGGTGGGTTCGGGCCAGAGGGGTCTGTGGGTTTGCCTGCACGTACGCCAGGTGCTCTCACAACTGGCCCAGGTGTTCGAGCCCCGTGGAGGCAGAGGGCTGCTTAGTGCTGGATGATAGTGTCCTGCAGGGTTAAGGGACGGCGTGGGCACTCCCAGGGCGACAGAGGGCACCCGGCCTTTAGAGAGTTCCCTGGAAAATTCCCCACCCAGGCCTCTCGTCCACAAGTCTATCCTGCGCACAGTGTCTGTGCGAGGCTAGGAGTGCTTCTGGGCAGTGTTCCCCAGCGGAAATCGCGTGGTCCTCTAGGTGGCAGGGGGGCTCCTGTGTCCACAAACAGGTGCCCAGGGACCCTGTGGAACTGCTGTGACCTCTAAAGGGTGGGTTAGGTGAGCCGAGGGAGGTGTGTGCTTGGGAGCCTGAGTGCGCATGCGCGGCCCACGTATAGGCCCGAAAGGAGCCAGCCGCGGCTCAGAGAAAAGCCATCTCCTGGGGGCCTCCCCATGTTCCTCCACTCCTCAAGAGTGACCCTTTTACGGATGGAAGAAAGGGTGATCTTCGCAGTGGTGGGTTCGGGCCAGAGGGGTCTGCGGGTTTGCCTCCACGTACGCCAGGTGCCCGCACACCGGGCGCAGGTGTTTGAGCCCCGTGGAGGCAGAGGGCTGCTTATTGCTGGATGCAAGTGTCCTGCAGGGTCAAGGAATGGCATGGGCACTCCCCGGGCCACACAGGGCACCGGGCCCTTAGAGAGTTCCATGGGAAATCCCCCGCCCACGCCCCCTGTACCCAAGTCTGTCCTTAGCACACTGTCTGTGCGGGGCTGAAGGTGCTGCTAGGCAGTGTGGCCTGTGGGAAATCGTGCGGTCCTCTGAGTGGCAGGGAGGGCTTCTGTTTCCCCGAACAGGTGCGCAGGGACCCTGTAAAACTGCTGTGACCTCTCAAGGGTGGAGCAGGTGACCTCCCAAGGGTGGGTCACGAGACCCCTCAAGGGTGGGTCACGGGACCCCTCAAGGGTGGGTCACGAGACCCCTAAAGGGCGGGTCACGTGACCCGAAAAGCGTGGGTCACGAGACCCCTCAAGGGTGGGTCACATGACCCCTCAGGGGCGGGTCACGAGACCCCTCAGGGGTGGGTCACGTGACCCCTCTGGGGTGGGTCACGTGACCCCTCAGGGGTGGGTCACCAGACCCCTCAGGGGTGGGTCACGTGACCCCTCTGGGGTGGGTCACGTGACCCCTCAGGGGTGGGTGATGTGACCCCTCAAGGGTGGGTCAGGAGACACCTCAAGGGTGAGTCCCGTGACCCGAGGGAGGGTTGTGGTGGGGAGCCTGAGTGCGCACGCGCCGCCCACGTATAGGCCCGAAACCAGCCAGCCGCGGCTCGGAGAAAGGCCATCTCCTGGGGGCCTCCGCATGTTCCTCCACTCCTCAAGGAGGACCCCTTTACAGATGGAAGAAAAGGGGGATCTTCGCAGTGGTGGGTTCGGGCCAGAGGGGTCTGTGGGTTTGCCTGCACGTACGCCAGGGGCTCTCACAACGGGCCCAGGTGTTCGAGCCCCGTGGAGGCAGAGGGCTGCTTATTGCTGGATGATAGTGTCCTGCAGGGTTAAGGGACGGCGTGGGCACTCCCAGGGCGACAGAGGGCACCTGGCCTTTAGAGAGTTCCCTGGAAAATTCCCCACCCAGGCCTCTCGTCCACAAGTCTATCCTGCGCACAGTGTCTGTGCGAGGCTAGGAGTGCTTCTGGGCAGTGTTCCCCAGCGGTAATCGCGTGGTCCTCTAGGTGGCAGGGGGGCTCCTGTGTCCACAGACAGGTGCCCAGGGACCCTGTGGAACTGCTGTGACCTCTAAAGGGTGGGTTAGGTGAGCCGAGGGAGGTGTGTGCTTGGGAGCCTGAGTGCGCATGCGCGGCCCACGTATAGGCCCGAAACGAGCCAGCCGCGGCTCGGAGGAAAGCCATCTCCTGGGGGCCTCCCCATGTTCTTCCACTCCTCAAGCGTGACCCCTTTACGGATGGAAGAAAGGGTGATCTTCGCAGTGGTGGGTTCGGGCCAGAGGGGTCTGCGGGTTTGCCTCCACGTACGCCAGGTGCCCGCACACCGGGCGCAGGTGTTTGAGCCCCGTGGAGGCAGAGGGCTGCTTATTGCTGGATGCAAGTGTCCTGCGGGGTCAAGGAACGGCATGGGCACTCCCCGGGCCACACAGGGCACCGGGCCCTTAGAGAGTTCCATGGGAAATCCCCCGCCCACGCCCCCTGTACCCAAGTCTGTCCTTAGCACACTGTCTGTGCGGGGCTGAAGGTGCTGCTAGGCAGTGTGGCCTGTGGGAAATCGTGCGGTCCTCTGAGTGGCAGGGAGGTCTTCTGTTTCGCCGAACAGGTGCGCAGGGACCCTGTAAAACTGCTGTGACCTCTCAAGGTGGGTCATGTGACCCCTCAAGGGTGGGGCAGGTGACCTCCCAAGGGTGGGTCACGAGACCCCTCAAGGGTGGGTCACGGGACCCCTCAAGGGTGGGTCACGAGACCCCTAAAGGGCTGGTCACGTGACCCGAAAAGCGTGGGTCACGAGACCCCTCAAGGGTTGGTCACGTGACCCCTCAGGGGTGGGTCACGAGACCCCTCTGGGGTGGGTCACGTGACCCCTCAGGGGTGGGTCACGTGACCCCTCTGGGGTGGGTCACGAGACCCCTCAGGGGTGGGTCACGTGACTCCTCAGGGGTGGGTCACGAGACCCCTCAGGGGTGGGTCACGTGACCCCTCTGGGGTGGGTCATGTGACCCCTCAGGGGTGGGTGACGTGACCCCTCAAGGGTAGGTCAGGAGACACCTCAAGGGTGAGTCCCGTGACCCGAGGGAGGGTTGTGGTGGGGAGCCTGAGTGCGCACGCACGGCCCACGTATAGGCCCGAAACCAGCCAGCCGCGGCTCGGAGAAAAGCCATCTCCTGGGGGCCTCCCCATGTTCCTCCACTCCTCAAGGAGGACCCCTTTACAGATGGAAGAAAAGGGGGATCTTCGCAGTGGTGGGTTCGGGCCAGAGGGGTCTGTGGGTTTGCCTGCACGTACGCCAGGTGCTCTCACAACGGGCCCAGGTGTACGAGCCCCGTAGAGGCAGAGGGCTGCTTAGTGCTGGATGATAGTGTCCTGCAGGGTTAAGGGACGGCGTGGGCACTCCCAGGGCGACAGAGGGCACCCGGCCTTTAGAGAGTTCCCTGGAAAATTCCCCACCCAGGCCTCTCGTCCACAAGTCTATCCTGCGCACAGTGTCTGTGCGAGGCTAGGAGTGCTTCTGGGCAGTGTTCCCCAGCGGAAATCGCGTGGTCCTCTAGGTGGCAGGGGGGCTCCTGTGTCCACAGACAGGTGCCCAGGGACCCTGTGGAACTGCTGTGACCTCTAAAGGGTGGGTTAGGTGAGCCGAGGGAGGTGTGTGCTTGGGAGCCTGAGTGCGCATGCGCGGCCCACGTATAGGCCCGAAAGGAGCCAGCCGCGGCTCAGAGAAAAGCCATCTCCTGGGGGCCTCCCCATGTTCCTCCACTCCTCAAGAGTGACCCTTTTACGGATGGAAGAAAGGGTGATCTTCGCAGTGGTGGGTTCGGGCCAGAGGGGTCTGCGGGTTTGCCTCCACGTACGCCAGGTGCCCGCACACCGGGCGCAGGTGTTTGAGCCCCGTGGAGGCAGAGGGCTGCTTATTGCTGGATGCAAGTGTCCTGCGGGGTCAAGGAATGGCATGGGCACTCCCCGGGCCACACAGGGCACCGGGCCCTTAGAGAGTTCCATGGGAAATCCCCCGCCCACGCCCCCTGTACCCAAGTCTGTCCTTAGCACACTGTCTGTGCGGGGCTGAAGGTGCTGCTAGGCAGTGTGGCCTGTGGGAAATCGTGCGGTCCTCTGAGTGGCAGGGAGGGCTTCTGTTTCCCCGAACAGGTGCGCAGGGACCCTGTAAAACTGCTGTGACCTCTCAAGGGTGGAGCAGGTGACCTCCCAAGGGTGGGTCACGAGACCCCTCAAGGGTGGGTCACGGGACCCCTCAAGGGTGGGTCACGAGACCCCTAAAGGGCGGGTCACGTGACCCGAAAAGCGTGGGTCACGAGACCCCTCAAGGGTGGGTCACATGACCCCTCAGGGGCGGGTCACGAGACCCCTCAGGGGTGGGTCACGTGACCCCTCTGGGGTGGGTCACGTGACCCCTCAGGGGTGGGTCACCAGACCCCTCAGGGGTGGGTCACGTGACCCCTCTGGGGTGGGTCACGTGACCCCTCAGGGGTGGGTGATGTGACCCCTCAAGGGTGGGTCAGGAGACACCTCAAGGGTGAGTCCCGTGACCCGAGGGAGGGTTGTGGTGGGGAGCCTGAGTGCGCACGCGCCGCCCACGTATAGGCCCGAAACCAGCCAGCCGCGGCTCGGAGAAAGGCCATCTCCTGGGGGCCTCCGCATGTTCCTCCACTCCTCAAGGAGGACCCCTTTACAGATGGAAGAAAAGGGGGATCTTCGCAGTGGTGGGTTCGGGCCAGAGGGGTCTGTGGGTTTGCCTGCACGTACGCCAGGTGCTCTCACAACGGGCCCAGGTGTTCGAGCCCCGTGGAGGCAGAGGGCTGCTTATTGCTGGATGATAGTGTCCTGCAGGGTTAAGGGACGGCGTGGGCACTCCCAGGGCGACAGAGGGCACCTGGCCTTTAGAGAGTTCCCTGGAAAATTCCCCACCCAGGCCTCTCGTCCACAAGTCTATCCTGCGCACAGTGTCTGTGCGAGGCTAGGAGTGCTTCTGGGCAGTGTTCCCCAGCGGTAATCGCGTGGTCCTCTAGGTGGCAGGGGGGCTCCTGTGTCCACAGACAGGTGCCCAGGGACCCTGTGGAACTGCTGTGACCTCTAAAGGGTGGGTTAGGTGAGCCGAGGGAGGTGTGTGCTTGGGAGCCTGAGTGCGCATGCGCGGCCCACGTATAGGCCCGAAACGAGCCAGCCGCGGCTCGGAGGAAAGCCATCTCCTGGGGGCCTCCCCATGTTCTTCCACTCCTCAAGCGTGACCCCTTTACGGATGGAAGAAAGGGTGATCTTCGCAGTGGTGGGTTCGGGCCAGAGGGGTCTGCGGGTTTGCCTCCACGTACGCCAGGTGCCCGCACACCGGGCGCAGGTGTTTGAGCCCCGTGGAGGCAGAGGGCTGCTTATTGCTGGATGCAAGTGTCCTGCGGGGTCAAGGAACGGCATGGGCACTCCCCGGGCCACACAGGGCACCGGGCCCTTAGAGAGTTCCATGGGAAATCCCCCGCCCACGCCCCCTGTACCCAAGTCTGTCCTTAGCACACTGTCTGTGCGGGGCTGAAGGTGCTGCTAGGCAGTGTGGCCTGTGGGAAATCGTGCGGTCCTCTGAGTGGCAGGGAGGTCTTCTGTTTCGCCGAACAGGTGCGCAGGGACCCTGTAAAACTGCTGTGACCTCTCAAGGTGGGTCATGTGACCCCTCAAGGGTGGGGCAGGTGACCTCCCAAGGGTGGGTCACGAGACCCCTCAAGGGTGGGTCACGGGACCCCTCAAGGGTGGGTCACGAGACCCCTAAAGGGCTGGTCACGTGACCCGAAAAGCGTGGGTCACGAGACCCCTCAAGGGTTGGTCACGTGACCCCTCAGGGGTGGGTCACGAGACCCCTCATGGGTGGGTCACGTGACCCCTCTGGGGTGGGTCATGTGACCCCTCAGGGGTGGGTGATGTGACCCCTCAAGGGTGGGTCAGGAGACACCTCAAGGGTGAGTCCCGTGACCCGAGGGAGGGTTGTGGTGGGGAGCCTGAGTGCGCACGCACGGCCCACGTATAGGCCCGAAACCAGCCAGCCGCGGCTCGGAGAAAAGCCATCTCCTGGGGGCCTCCCCATGTTCCTCCACTCCTCAAGGAGGACCCCTTTACAGATGGAAGAAAAGGGGGATCTTCGCAGTGGTGGGTTCGGGCCAGAGGGGTCTGTGGGTTTGCCTGCACGTACGCCAGGTGCTCTCACAACGGGCCCAGGTGTTCGAGCCCCGTGGAGGCAGAGGGCTGCTTAGTGCTGGATGATAGTGTCCTGCAGGGTTAAGGGACGGCGTGGGCACTCCCAGGGCGACAGAGGGCACCCGGCCTTTAGAGAGTTCCCTGGAAAATTCCCCACCCAGGCCTCTCGTCCACAAGTCTATCCTGCGCACAGTGTCTGTGCGAGGCTAGGAGTGCTTCTGGGCAGTGTTCCCCAGCGGTAATCGCGTGGTCCTCTAGGTGGCAGGGGGGCTCCTGTGTCCACAGACAGGTGCCCAGGGACCCTGTGGAACTGCTGTGACCTCTAAAGGGTGGGTTAGGTGAGCCGAGGGAGGTGTGTGCTTGGGAGCCTGAGTGCGCATGCGCGGCCCACGTATAGGCCCGAAAGGAGCCAGCCGCGGCTCAGAGAAAAGCCATCTCCTGGGGGCCTCCCCATGTTCCTCCACTCCTCAAGAGTGACCCTTTTACGGATGGAAGAAAGGGTGATCTTCGCAGTGGTGGGTTCGGGCCAGAGGGGTCTGCGGGTTTGCCTCCACGTACGCCAGGTGCCCGCACACCGGGCGCAGGTGTTTGAGCCCCGTGGAGGCAGAGGGCTGCTTATTGCTGGATGCAAGTGTCCTGCGGGGTCAAGGAATGGCATGGGCACTCCCCGGGCCACACAGGGCACCGGGCCCTTAGAGAGTTCCATGGGAAATCCCCCGCCCACGCCCCCTGTACCCAAGTCTGTCCTTAGCACACTGTCTGTGCGGGGCTGAAGGTGCTGCTAGGCAGTGTGGCCTGTGGGAAATCGTGCGGTCCTCTGAGTGGCAGGGAGGGCTTCTGTTTCCCCGAACAGGTGCGCAGGGACCCTGTAAAACTGCTGTGACCTCTCAAGGGTGGAGCAGGTGACCTCCCAAGGGTGGGTCACGAGACCCCTCAAGGGTGGGTCACGGGACCCCTCAAGGGTGGGTCACGAGACCCCTAAAGGGCGGGTCACGTGACCCGAAAAGCGTGGGACACGAGACCCCTCAAGGGTGGGTCACATGACCCCTCAGGGGCGGGTCACGAGACCCCTCAGGGGTGGGTCACGTGACCCCTCTGGGGTGGGTCACGTGACCCCTCAGGGGTGGGTCACCAGACCCCTCAGGGGTGGGTCACGTGACCCCTCTGGGGTGGGTCACGTGACCCCTCTGGGGTGGGTCACGTGACCCCTCAGGGGTGGGTGATGTGACCCCTCAAGGGTGGGTCAGGAGACACCTCAAGGGTGAGTCCCGTGACCCGAGGGAGGGTTGTGGTGGGGAGCCTGAGTGCGCACGCGCCGCCCACGTATAGGCCCGAAACCAGCCAGCCGCGGCTCGGAGAAAGGCCATCTCCTGGGGGCCTCCGCATGTTCCTCCACTCCTCAAGGAGGACCCCTTTACAGATGGAAGAAAAGGGGGATCTTCGCAGTGGTGGGTTCGGGCCAGAGGGGTCTGTGGGTTTGCCTGCACGTACGCCAGGCGCTCTCACAACGGGCCCAGGTGTTCGAGCCCCGTGGAGGCAGAGGGCTGCTTATTGCTGGATGATAGTGTCCTGCAGGGTTAAGGGACGGCGTGGGCACTCCCAGGGCGACAGAGGGCACCTGGCCTTTAGAGAGTTCCCTGGAAAATTCCCCACCCAGGCCTCTCGTCCACAAGTCTATCCTGCGCACAGTGTCTGTGCGAGGCTAGGAGTGCTTCTGGGCAGTGTTCCCCAGCGGTAATCGCGTGGTCCTCTAGGTGGCAGGGGGGCTCCTGTGTCCACAGACAGGTGCCCAGGGACCCTGTGGAACTGCTGTGACCTCTAAAGGGTGGGTTAGGTGAGCCGAGGGAGGTGTGTGCTTGGGAGCCTGAGTGCGCATGCGCGGCCCACGTATAGGCCCGAAAGGAGCCAGCCGCGGCTCAGAGAAAAGCCATCTCCTGGGGGCCTCCCCATGTTCTTCCACTCCTCAAGCGTGACCCCTTTACGGATGGAAGAAAGGGTGATCTTCGCAGTGGTGGGTTCGGGCCAGAGGGGTCTGCGGGTTTGCCTCCACGTACGCCAGGTGCCCGCACACCGGGCGCAGGTGTTTGAGCCCCGTGGAGGCAGAGGGCTGCTTATTGCTGGATGCAAGTGTCCTGCGGGGTCAAGGAACGGCATGGGCACTCCCCGGGCCACACAGGGCACCGGGCCCTTAGAGAGTTCCATGGGAAATCCCCCGCCCACGCCCCCTGTACCCAAGTCTGTCCTTAGCACACTGTCTGTGCGGGGCTGAAGGTGCTGCTAGGCAGTGTGGCCTGTGGGAAATCGTGCGGTCCTCTGAGTGGCAGGGAGGTCTTCTGTTTCGCCGAACAGGTGCGCAGGGACCCTGTAAAACTGCTGTGACCTCTCAAGGTGGGTCATGTGACCCCTCAAGGGTGGGGCAGGTGACCTCCCAAGGGTGGGTCACGAGACCCCTCAAGGGTGGGTCACGGGACCCCTCAAGGGTGGGTCACGAGACCCCTAAAGGGCTGGTCACGTGACCCGAAAAGCGTGGGTCACGAGACCCCTCAAGGGTTGGTCACGTGACCCCTCAGGGGTGGGTCACGAGACCCCTCATGGGTGGGTCACGTGACCCCTCTGGGGTGGGTCATGTGACCCCTCAGGGGTGGGTGATGTGACCCCTCAAGGGTGGGTCAGGAGACACCTCAAGGGTGAGTCCCGTGACCCGAGGGAGGGTTGTGGTGGGGAGCCTGAGTGCGCACGCACGGCCCACGTATAGGCCCGAAACCAGCCAGCCGCGGCTCGGAGAAAAGCCATCTCCTGGGGGCCTCCCCATGTTCCTCCACTCCTCAAGGAGGACCCCTTTACAGATGGAAGAAAAGGGGGATCTTCGCAGTGGTGGGTTCGGGCCAGAGGGGTCTGTGGGTTTGCCTGCACGTACGCCAGGTGCTCTCACAACGGGCCCAGGTGTTCGAGCCCCGTGGAGGCAGAGGGCTGCTTAGTGCTGGATGATAGTGTCCTGCAGGGTTAAGGGACGGCGTGGGCACTCCCAGGGCGACAGAGGGCACCCGGCCTTTAGAGAGTTCCCTGGAAAATTCCCCACCCAGGCCTCTCGTCCACAAGTCTATCCTGCGCACAGTGTCTGTGCGAGGCTAGGAGTGCTTCTGGGCAGTGTTCCCCAGCGGTAATCGCGTGGTCCTCTAGGTGGCAGGGGGGCTCCTGTGTCCACAGACAGGTGCCCAGGGACCCTGTGGAACTGCTGTGACCTCTAAAGGGTGGGTTAGGTGAGCCGAGGGAGGTGTGTGCTTGGGAGCCTGAGTGCGCATGCGCGGCCCACGTATAGGCCCGAAAGGAGCCAGCCGCGGCTCAGAGAAAAGCCATCTCCTGGGGGCCTCCCCATGTTCCTCCACTCCTCAAGAGTGACCCTTTTACGGATGGAAGAAAGGGTGATCTTCGCAGTGGTGGGTTCGGGCCAGAGGGGTCTGCGGGTTTGCCTCCACGTACGCCAGGTGCCCGCACACCGGGCGCAGGTGTTTGAGCCCCGTGGAGGCAGAGGGCTGCTTATTGCTGGATGCAAGTGTCCTGCGGGGTCAAGGAATGGCATGGGCACTCCCCGGGCCACACAGGGCACCGGGCCCTTAGAGAGTTCCATGGGAAATCCCCCGCCCACGCCCCCTGTACCCAAGTCTGTCCTTAGCACACTGTCTGTGCGGGGCTGAAGGTGCTGCTAGGCAGTGTGGCCTGTGGGAAATCGTGCGGTCCTCTGAGTGGCAGGGAGGGCTTCTGTTTCCCCGAACAGGTGCGCAGGGACCCTGTAAAACTGCTGTGACCTCTCAAGGGTGGAGCAGGTGACCTCCCAAGGGTGGGTCACGAGACCCCTCAAGGGTGGGTCACGGGACCCCTCAAGGGTGGGTCACGAGACCCCTAAAGGGCGGGTCACGTGACCCGAAAAGCGTGGGACACGAGACCCCTCAAGGGTGGGTCACATGACCCCTCAGGGGCGGGTCACGAGACCCCTCAGGGGTGGGTCACGTGACCCCTCTGGGGTGGGTCACGTGACCCCTCAGGGGTGGGTCACCAGACCCCTCAGGGGTGGGTCACGTGACCCCTCTGGGGTGGGTCACGTGACCCCTCTGGGGTGGGTCACGTGACCCCTCAGGGGTGGGTGATGTGACCCCTCAAGGGTGGGTCAGGAGACACCTCAAGGGTGAGTCCCGTGACCCGAGGGAGGGTTGTGGTGGGGAGCCTGAGTGCGCACGCGCCGCCCACGTATAGGCCCGAAACCAGCCAGCCGCGGCTCGGAGAAAGGCCATCTCCTGGGGGCCTCCGCATGTTCCTCCACTCCTCAAGGAGGACCCCTTTACAGATGGAAGAAAAGGGGGATCTTCGCAGTGGTGGGTTCGGGCCAGAGGGGTCTGTGGGTTTGCCTGCACGTACGCCAGGCGCTCTCACAACGGGCCCAGGTGTTCGAGCCCCGTGGAGGCAGAGGGCTGCTTATTGCTGGATGATAGTGTCCTGCAGGGTTAAGGGACGGCGTGGGCACTCCCAGGGCGACAGAGGGCACCTGGCCTTTAGAGAGTTCCCTGGAAAATTCCCCACCCAGGCCTCTCGTCCACAAGTCTATCCTGCGCACAGTGTCTGTGCGAGGCTAGGAGTGCTTCTGGGCAGTGTTCCCCAGCGGTAATCGCGTGGTCCTCTAGGTGGCAGGGGGGCTCCTGTGTCCACAGACAGGTGCCCAGGGACCCTGTGGAACTGCTGTGACCTCTAAAGGGTGGGTTAGGTGAGGCGAGGGAGGTGTGTGCTTGGGAGCCTGAGTGCGCATGCGCGGCCCACGTATAGGCCCGAAACGAGCCAGCCGCGGCTCGGAGGAAAGCCATCTCCTGGGGGCCTCCCCATGTTCTTCCACTCCTCAAGCGTGACCCCTTTACGGATGGAAGAAAGGGTGATCTTCGCAGTGGTGGGTTCGGGCCAGAGGGGTCTGCGGGTTTGCCTCCACGTACGCCAGGTGCCCGCACACCGGGCGCAGGTGTTTGAGCCCCGTGGAGGCAGAGGGCTGCTTATTGCTGGATGCAAGTGTCCTGCGGGATCAAGGAACGGCATGGGCACTCCCCGGGCCACACAGGTCACCGGGCCCTTAGAGAGTTCCATGGGAAATCCCCCGCCCACGCCCCCTGTACCCAAGTCTGTCCTTAGCACACTGTCTGTGCGGGGCTGAAGGTGCTGCTAGGCAGTGTGGCCTGTGGGAAATCGTGCGGTCCTCTGAGTGGCAGGGAGGGCTTCTGTTTCGCCGAACAGGTGCGCAGGGACCCTGTAAAACTGCTGTGACCTCTCAAGTTGGGTCATGTGACCCCTCAAGGGTGGGGCAGGTGACCTCCCAAGGGTGGGTCACGAGACCCCTCAAGGGTGGGTCACGGGACCCCTCAAGGGTGGGTCACGAGACCCCTAAAGGGCTGGTCACGTGACCCGAAAAGCGTGGGTCACGAGACCCCTCAAGGGTTGGTCACGTGACCCCTCAGGGGTGGGTCACGTGACCCCTCAGGGGTGGGTCACGTGACCCCTCTGGGGTGGGTCACGAGACCCCTCAGGGGTGGGTCACGTGACCCCTCTGGGGTGGGTCACGTGACCCCTCTGGGGTGGGTCACGTGACCCCTCTGGGGTGGGTCATGTGACCCCTCAGGGGTGGGTGACGTGACCCCTCAAGGGTGGGTCAGGAGACACCTCAAGGGTGAGTCCCGTGACCCGAGGGAGGGTTGTGGTGGGGAGCCTGAGTGCGCACGCGCGGCCCACGTATAGGCCCGAAACCAGCCAGCCGCGGCTCGGAGAAAAGCCATCTCCTGGGGGCCTCCCCATGTTCCTCCACTCCTCAAGGAGGACCCCTTTACAGATGGAAGAAAAGGGGGATCTTCGCAGTGGTGGGTTCGGGCCAGAGGGGTCTGTGGGTTTGCCTGCACGTACGCCAGGTGCTCTCACAACGGGCCCAGGTGTTCGAGCCCCGTGGAGGCAGAGGGCTGCTTATTGCTGGATGATAGTGTCCTGCAGGGTTAAGGGACGGCGTGGGCACTCCCAGGGCGACAGAGGGCACCTGGCCTTTAGAGAGTTCCCTGGAAAATTCCCCACCCAGGCCTCTCGTCCACAAGTCTATCCTGCGCAGTGTCTGTGCGAGGCTAGGAGTGCTTCTGGGCAGTGTTCCCCAGCGGTAATCGCGTGGTCCTCTAGGTGGCAGGGGGGCTCCTGTGTCCACAGACAGGTGCCCAGGGACCCTGTGGAACTGCTGTGACCTCTCAAGGTGGGTCATGTGACCCCTCAAGGGTGGGGCAGGTGACCTCCCAAGGGTGGGTCACGAGACCCCTCAAGGGTGGGTCACGGGACCCCTCAAGGGTGGGTCACGAGACCCCTAAAGGGCTGGTCACGTGACCCGAAAAGCGTGGGTCACGAGACCCCTCAAGGGTGGGTCACGTGACCCCTCAGGGGTGGGTCACGAGACCCCTCTGGGTTGGGTGGCGTGACCCCTCAGGGGTGGGTCACGTGACCCCTCTGGGGTGGGTCACGAGATCCCTCAGGGGTGGGTCACGTGACTCCTCAGGGGTGGGTCAGGAGAACCCTCAGGGGTGGGTCACGTGACCCCTCTGGGGTGGGTCACGTGACCCCTCTGGGGTGGGTCATGTGACCCCTCAGGGGTGGGTGACGTGACCCCTCAAGGGTGGGTCAGGAGACACCTCAAGGGTGAGTCCCGTGACCCGAGGGAGGGTTGTGGTGGGGAGCCTGAGTGCGCACGCACGGCCCACGTATAGGCCCGAAACCAGCCAGCCGCGGCTCGGAGAAAAGCCATCTCCTGGGGGCCTCCCCATGTTCCTCCACTCCTCAAGGAGGACCCCTTTACAGATGGAAGAAAAGGGGGATCTTCGCAGTGGTGGGTTCGGGCCAGAGGGGTCTGTGGGTTTGCCTGCACGTACGCCAGGTGCTCTCACAACGGGCCCAGGTGTTCGAGCCCCGTGGAGGCAGAGGGCTGCTTATTGCTGGATGATAGTGTCCTGCAGGGTTAAGGGACGGCGTGGGCACTCCCAGGGCGACAGAGGGCACCTGGCCTTTAGAGAGTTCCCTGGAAAATTCCCCACCCAGGCCTCTCGTCCACAAGTCTATCCTGCGCACAGTGTCTGTGCGAGGCTAGGAGTGTTTCTGGGCAGTGTTCCCCAGCGGAAATCGCGTGGTCCTCTAGGTGGCAGGGGGGCTCCTGTGTCCACAGACAGGTGCCCAGGGACCCTGTGGAACTGCTGTGACCTCTAAAGGGTGGGTTAGGTGAGCCGAGGGAGGTGTGTGCTTGGGAGCCTGAGTGCGCATGCGCGGCCCACGTATAGGCCCGAAACGAGCCAGCCGCGGCTCGGAGAAAGGCCATCTCCTGGGGGCCTCCGCATGTTCCTCCACTCCTCAAGGAGGACCCCTTTACAGATGGAAGAAAAGGGGGATCTTCGCAGTGGTGGGTTCGGGCCAGAGGGGTCTGTGGGTTTGCCTGCACGTACGCCAGGTGCTCTCACAACGGGCCCAGGTGTTCGAGCCCCGTGGAGGCAGAGGGCTGCTTAGTGCTGGATGATAGTGTCCTGCAGGGTTAAGGGACGGCGTGGGCACTCCCAGGGCGACAGAGGGCACCCGGCCTTTAGAGAGTTCCCTGGAAAATTCCCCACCCAGGCCTCTCGTCCACAAGTCTATCCTGCGCACAGTGTCTGTGCGAGGCTAGGAGTGCTTCTGGGCAGTGTTCCCCAGCGGTAATCGCGTGGTCCTCTAGGTGGCAGGGGGGCTCCTGTGTCCACAGACAGGTGCCCAGGGACCCTGTGGAACTGCTGTGACCTCTAAAGGGTGGGTTAGGTGAGGCGAGGGAGGTGTGTGCTTGGGAGCCTGAGTGCGCATGCGCGGCCCACGTATAGGCCCGAAACGAGCCAGCCGCGGCTCGGAGAAAGGCCATCTCCTGGGGGCCTCCGCATGTTCCTCCACTCCTCAAGGAGGACCCCTTTACAGATGGAAGAAAAGGGGGATCTTCGCAGTGGTGGGTTCGGGCCAGAGGGGTCTGTGGGTTTGCCTGCACGTACGCCAGGTGCTCTCACAACGGGCCCAGGTGTTCGAGCCCCGTGGAGGCAGAGGGCTGCTTATTGCTGGATGATAGTGTCCTGCAGGGTTAAGGGACGGCGTGGGCACTCCCAGGGCGACAGAGGGCACCTGGCCTTTAGAGAGTTCCCTGGAAAATTCCCCACCCAGGCCTCTCGTCCACAAGTCTATCCTGCGCACAGTGTCTGTGCGAGGCTAGGAGTGCTTCTGGGCAGTGTTCCCCAGCGGTAATCGCGTGGTCCTCTAGGTGGCAGGGGGGCTCCTGTGTCCACAGACAGGTGCCCAGGGACCCTGTGGAACTGCTGTGACCTCTAAAGGGTGGGTTAGGTGAGCCGAGGGAGGTGTGTGCTTGGGAGCCTGAGTGCGCATGCGCGGCCCACGTATAGGCCCGAAACGAGCCAGCCGCGGCTCGGAGGAAAGCCATCTCCTGGGGGCCTCCCCATGTTCTTCCACTCCTCAAGCGTGACCCCTTTACGGATGGAAGAAAGGGTGATCTTCGCAGTGGTGGGTTCGGGCCAGAGGGGTCTGCGGGTTTGCCTCCACGTACGCCAGGTGCCCGCACACCGGGCGCAGGTGTTTGAGCCCCGTGGAGGCAGAGGGCTGCTTATTGCTGGATGCAAGTGTCCTGCGGGATCAAGGAACGGCATGGGCACTCCCCGGGCCACACAGGGCACCGGGCCCTTAGAGAGTTCCATGGGAAATCCCCCGCCCACGCCCCCTGTACCCAAGTCTGTCCTTAGCACACTGTCTGTGCGGGGCTGAAGGTGCTGCTAGGCAGTGTGGCCTGTGGGAAATCGTGCGGTCCTCTGAGTGGCAGGGAGGGCTTCTGTTTCGCCGAACAGGTGCGCAGGGACCCTGTAAAACTGCTGTGACCTCTCAAGGTGGGTCATGTGACCCCTCAAGGGTGGGGCAGGTGACCTCCCAAGGGTGGGTCACGAGACCCCTCAAGGGTGGGTCACGGGACCCCTCAAGGGTGGGTCACGAGACCCCTAAAGGGCTGGTCACGTGACCCGAAAAGCGTGGGTCACGAGACCCCTCAAGGGTTGGTCACGTGACCCCTCAGGGGTGGGTCACGAGACCCCTCAGGGGTGGGTCACGTGACCCCTCAGGGGTGGGTCACGTGACCCCTCTGGGGTGGGTCACGAGACCCCTCAGGGGTGGGTCACGTGACTCCTCAGGGGTGGGTCACGTGACCCCTCTGGGGTGGGTCACGTGACCCCTCTGGGGTGGGTCATGTGACCCCTCAGGGGTGGGTGACGTGACCCCTCAAGGGTGGGTCAGGAGACACCTCAAGGGTGAGTCCCGTGACCCGAGGGAGGGTTGTGGTGGGGAGCCTGAGTGCGCACGCACGGCCCACGTATAGGCCCGAAACCAGCCAGCCGCGGCTCGGAGAAAAGCCATCTCCTGGGGGCCTCCCCATGTTCCTCCACTCCTCAAGGAGGACCCCTTTACAGATGGAAGAAAAGGGGGATCTTCGCAGTGGTGGGTTCGGGCCAGAGGGGTCTGTGGGTTTGCCTGCACGTACGCCAGGTGCTCTCACAACGGGCCCAGGTGTTCGAGCCCCGTGGAGGCAGAGGGCTGCTTATTGCTGGATGATAGTGTCCTGCAGGGTTAAGGGACGGCGTGGGCACTCCCAGGGCGACAGAGGGCACCTGGCCTTTAGAGAGTTCCCTGGAAAATTCCCCACCCAGGCCTCTCGTCCACAAGTCTATCCTGCGCAGTGTCTGTGCGAGGCTAGGAGTGCTTCTGGGCAGTGTTCCCCAGCGGTAATCGCGTGGTCCTCTAGGTGGCAGGGGGGCTCCTGTGTCCACAGACAGGTGCCCAGGGACCCTGTGGAACTGCTGTGACCTCTCAAGGTGGGTCATGTGACCCCTCAAGGGTGGGGCAGGTGACCTCCCAAGGGTGGGTCACGAGACCCCTCAAGGGTGGGTCACGGGACCCCTCAAGGGTGGGTCACGAGACCCCTAAAGGGCTGGTCACGTGACCCGAAAAGCGTGGGTCACGAGACCCCTCAAGGGTGGGTCACGTGACCCCTCAGGGGTGGGTCACGAGACCCCTCTGGGTTGGGTCACGTGACCCCTCAGGGGTGGGTCACGTGACCCCTCTGGGGTGGGTCACGAGATCCCTCAGGGGTGGGTCACGTGACTCCTCAGGGGTGGGTCAGGAGAACCCTCAGGGGTGGGTCACGTGACCCCTCTGGGGTGGGTCACGTGACCCCTCTGGGGTGGGTCATGTGACCCCTCAGGGGTGGGTGACGTGACCCCTCAAGGGTGGGTCAGGAGACACCTCAAGGGTGAGTCCCGTGACCCGAGGGAGGGTTGTGGTGGGGAGCCTGAGTGCGCACGCACGGCCCACGTATAGGCCCGAAACCAGCCAGCCGCGGCTCGGAGAAAAGCCATCTCCTGGGGGCCTCCCCATGTTCCTCCACTCCTCAAGGAGGACCCCTTTACAGATGGAAGAAAAGGGGGATCTTCGCAGTGGTGGGTTCGGGCCAGAGGGGTCTGTGGGTTTGCCTGCACGTACGCCAGGTGCTCTCACAACGGGCCCAGGTGTTCGAGCCCCGTGGAGGCAGAGGGCTGCTTAGTGCTGGATGATAGTGTCCTGCAGGGTTAAGGGACGGCGTGGGCACTCCCAGGGCGACAGAGGGCACCTGGCCTTTAGAGAGTTCCCTGGAAAATTCCCCACCCAGGCCTCTCGTCCACAAGTCTATCCTGCGCAGTGTCTGTGCGAGGCTAGGAGTGCTTCTGGGCAGTGTTCCCCAGCGGTAATCGCGTGGTCCTCTAGGTGGCAGGGGGGCTCCTGTGTCCACAGACAGGTGCCCAGGGACCCTGTGGAACTGCTGTGACCTCTAAAGGGTGGGTTAGGTGAGGCGAGGGAGGTGTGTGCTTGGGAGCCTGAGTGCGCATGCGCGGCCCACGTATAGGCCCGAAACGAGCCAGCCGCGGCTCGGAGAAAGGCCATCTCCTGGGGGCCTCCGCATGTTCCTCCACTCCTCAAGGAGGACCCCTTTACAGATGGAAGAAAAGGGGGATCTTCGCAGTGGTGGGTTCTGGCCAGAGGGGTCTGTGGGTTTGCCTGCACGTACGCCAGGTGCTCTCACAACGGGCCCAGGTGTTCGAGCCCCGTGGAGGCAGAGGGCTGCTTATTGCTGGATGATAGTGTCCTGCAGGGTTAAGGGACGGCGTGGGCACTCCCAGGGCGACAGAGGGCACCTGGCCTTTAGAGAGTTCCCTGGAAAATTCCCCACCCAGGCCTCTCGTCCACAAGTCTATCCTGCGCACAGTGTCTGTGCGAGGCTAGGAGTGCTTCTGGGCAGTGTTCCCCAGCGGTAATCGCGTGGTCCTCTAGGTGGCAGGGGGGCTCCTGTGTCCACAGACAGGTGCCCAGGGACCCTGTGGAACTGCTGTGACCTCTAAAGGGTGGGTTAGGTGAGCCGAGGGAGGTGTGTGCTTGGGAGCCTGAGTGCGCATGCGCGGCCCACGTATAGGCCCGAAACGAGCCAGCCGCGGCTCGGAGGAAAGCCATCTCCTGGGGGCCTCCCCATGTTCTTCCACTCCTCAAGCGTGACCCCTTTACGGATGGAAGAAAGGGTGATCTTCGCAGTGGTGGGTTCGGGCCAGAGGGGTCTGCGGGTTTGCCTCCACGTACGCCAGGTGCCCGCACACCGGGCGCAGGTGTTTGAGCCCCGTGGAGGCAGAGGGCTGCTTATTGCTGGATGCAAGTGTCCTGCGGGGTCAAGGAACGGCATGGGCACTCCCCGGGCCACACAGGGCACCGGGCCCTTAGAGAGTTCCATGGGAAATCCCCCGCCCACGGCCCCGGTACCCAAGTCTGTCCTTAGCACACTGTCTGTGCGGGGCTGAAGGTGCTGCTAGGCAGTGTGGCCTGTGGGAAATCGTGCGGTCCTCTGAGTGGCAGGGAGGGCTTCTGTTTCGCCTAACAGGTGCGCAGGGACCCTGTAAAACTGCTGTGACCTCTCAAGGTGGGTCATGTGACCCCTCAAGTGTGGGGCAGGTGACCTCCAAAGGGTGGGTCACGGGACCCCTCAAGGGTGGGTCACGAGACCCCTAAAGGGCGGGTCACGTGACCCGAAAAGCGTGGGTCACGAGACCCCTCAAGGGCGGGTCACGAGACCCCTCAGGGGTGGGTCACGTGACCCCTCTGGGGTGGGTCACGTGACCCCTCAGGGGTGGGTGACGTGACCCCTCTGGGGTGGGTCACGTGACCCCTCAGGGGTGGGTGACGTGACCCCTCAAGGGTGGGTCAGGAGACACCTCAAGGGTGAGTCCCGTGACCCGAGGGAGGGTTGTGTGGGGAGCCTGAGTGCTCACGCGCGGCCCACGTATAGGCCCGAAACCAGCCAGCCGCGGCTCGGAGAAAAGCCATCTCCTGGGGGCCTCCCCATGTTCCTACACTCCTCAAGGAGGACCCCTTTACGGATGGAAGAAAAGGGGGATCTTCGCTGTGGTGAGGACGGGACGGAGGGGTCTGCGGTTTTGCCGCCATGTAGGCCCGTTGCTCGCACCCAGGCCCCATGTGTCCCAGCTCCATGGAGGATGTGGGCCGCTTATGGCAGGATGCAGGCGTCCTGCGGGGGTGAAGGGACGCCGTGGGCACTCCCCGGGCGAGAGAGGGCGCCTGGGACCCGAGAGAGCACCCGGGAAAATGCCCAGCCCTGGCCCCCGTGGCTCCAGTGGCCTCCCCAGGCTCCTGCCGCGGGGCCTGGTCACGCTCACCTGGGCCCAGGTTCTCCGCAGGTGAATGCCTTTTGCGCACACCAAGGACCACAGGCCGCGGATCCCTTCACGGGGAGGGGGGGTTCGAGCTCTGTGGGACCCAGGTCGCATCCCACACAGTCCCTTCTCTCAAAGTTCAGCCCAGACTTCAGAGAGTATAAGCGTCTCGGTGCAGATTTGCCGCCTCGGGGCAGGGTGGGGCCGTTTGAGCCAAGAAAGACTCTCAGCCCCCCGGGCAGGTCACAGGCCCGAGACCCCCCGGGAGACCGGGTCCCAGGGCGTGGGTCCCGCCTCCCCGGGCCCGCCCCACCTGGCCCGGAACCGTGGCCGGCCCCTGTTCCCGGCCCCAGGTCCCTGGTTCTTCCCTGGCACTCTGCCTCTGGCGGGGTGGGAGACGGGCTGGCAAGTGGGGTCCACGGGAAAAGGATCGGACCTCTGGGTGGCGGGGAGAGCTCCCAGTTCCACGGACACGACCCCAGGGACCCTGTGAAGCAGGCCTGATATGTCCAGGGTGGGCCCCATTGCCCCTAGGGAGGCTTCTGGTGGGGCTGCCTGCCCTGAGCCTGCCGGGTACCGCGTCTTGGCCCGAAACTGGCCAGTCGCGGCTCTAAGAAAAGCCATCTCCTGGGGGCCTCCCCCCTGTCCTTCGCAGTTGGGCGGTCGGGACGGAGGGGTCTGCGCGTTTCCAGCCACTTAGCCCAGTGACCCGCAGCCCGGCCCCAGAGTTCCAAGCTCCACGGAGGCAGGGGGCCTCTTATCACGGGAAGCAGGTGTCTCGCGGGGCTCAAGGGATGGCGTGGGCACGCTCTAGGCGAGAGATGTTGCCCGTGCCCCGAGAGAGCCCCGGGGAGAGCCCGAGGCCTGGCCGCAGAGGCTGCCATTGCCTCCCCGGGCTCCTACCATGGGGCCTGGCCCTGCTCGCCCGAGGCCCAGGTTCACCGCAGGTGAATGCCTTTTGCGGACGCCAAGGACAGGAGGCCGCCGATTCCCTCACAGAGGTGGGTTTCCGAGCTCTGGGGGACTGAGGTCGCAGCGGTCACACTCCATTTTTGGGTGGTTCAGCAGAGACTGGAAGGTTGAAGCGGCTGGGTCCAAGTCTGCCGCCTTGTGGCAGGGTGGGGGCGTTGCAGGCGAAGCAAGGCTCTTAGCCTCCCAGGCGGGGCACAGGCCAGACTCCCCACGGGAGAACCGGTCCGTGGACGAGGGTCCCGCCCGCCCGCCCGGACCCGCTCCACCTGGCGCGGAACCGTGGCCGGCCCCTCTTCCCGGCCCCAGGTCCCTAGTTCTTCCCTGGCACTCTGCCTCTGCGGGGGTGGGAGAGCTGCTGGGAAGTGTGGTCCACGGGAAAACGCGCGGTCCTCTGGGTGGCAGGGAGGGCTTCCCTTAACTCTGACACCAGCCCAGGAACCCGGTGAACCTGGCCTGATATCTCAAGGGGGGGGTGGCTCGTAGCCCGGAGGGATGGGCTTGAGGTGGGGCCTGCTTGCGCCTGCGCGGCCCCGCCTCTGGGCCCGAAACCACCCAGCCGCGGCTCGGACAAAAGCCATCTCCTGGGGGCCTCCCCCCTGTTCTTCCATCCGTAAAGGGGGACCCCTTTACGGATGGAAGAACAGGGGGATCTTCGCAGTGATGGGGACGGGACGGAGAGGTCTGCGGGTTTGCCGCCTCGTAGGCCAGTTGCTCGCACCCCGGCCCCATGTGTCCCAGCTCCATGGAGGAGGTGGGCTGCTTATGGCGGGATGCAGGCGTCCTGCGGGAGTCAGGGGATGGCGTGGGCCCTCCCCGGACAAGAGAGGGCGCCTGGGACCCGAGAGAGCACCCGGGAAAATGCCCAGCCCTGGCCCCCGTGGCTCCAGTGGCCTCCCCAGGCTCCTGCCGCGGGGCCTGGTCACGCTCACCTGGGCCCAGGTTCTCCGCAGGTGAATGCCTTTTGCGCACACCAAGGACCACAGGCCGCGGATCCCTTCACGGGGAGGGGGGGTTCGAGCTCTGTGGGACCCAGGTCGCATCCCACACAGTCCCTTCTCTCAAAGTTCAGCCCAGACTTCAGAGAGTATAAGCGTCTCGGTGCAGATTTGCCGCCTCGGGGCAGGGTGGGGCCGTTTGAGCCAAGAAAGACTCTCAGCCCCCCGGGCAGGTCACAGGCCCGAGACCCCCCGGGAGACCCGGTCCCAGGGCGTGGGTCCCGCCTCCCCGGGCCCGCCCCACCTGGCCCGGAACCGTGGCCGGCCCCTGTTCCCGGCCCCAGGTCCCTGGTTCTTCCCTGGCACTCTGCCTCTGGCGGGGTGGGAGACGGGCTGGCAAGTGGGGTCCACGGGAAAAGGATCGGACCTCTGGGTGGCGGGGAGAGCTCCCAGTTCCACGGACACGACCCCAGGGACCCTGTGAAGCAGGCCTGATATGTCCAGGGTGGGCCCCATTGCCCCTAGGGAGGCTTCTGGTGGGGCTGCCTGCCCTGAGCCTGCCGGGTACCGCGTCTTGGCCCGAAACTGGCCAGTCGCGGCTCTAAGAAAAGCCATCTCCTGGGGGCCTCCCCCCTGTCCTTCGCAGTTGGGCGGTCGGGACGGAGGGGTCTGCGCGTTTCCAGCCACTTAGCCCAGTGACCCGCAGCCCGGCCCCAGAGTTCCAAGCTCCACGGAGGCAGGGGGCCTCTTATCACGGGAAGCAGGTGTCTCGCGGGGCTCAAGGGATGGCGTGGGCACGCTCTAGGCGAGAGATGTTGCCCGTGTCCCGAGAGAGCCCCGGGGAGAGCCCGAGGCCTGGCCGCAGAGGCTGCCATTGCCTCCCCGGGCTCCTACCATGGGGCCTGGCCCTGCTCGCCCGAGGCCCAGGTTCACCGCAGGTGAATGCCTTTTGCGGACGCCAAGGACAGGAGGCCGCCGATTCCCTCACAGAGGTGGGTTTCCGAGCTCTGGGGGACTGAGGTCGCAGCGGTCACACTCCATTTTTGGGTGGTTCAGCAGAGACTGGAAGGTTGAAGCGGCTGGGTCCAAGTCTGCCGCCTTGTGGCAGGGTGGGGGCGTTGCAGGCGAAGCAAGGCTCTTAGCCTCCCAGGCGGGGCACAGGCCAGACTCCCCACGGGAGAACCGGTCCGTGGACGAGGGTCCCGCCCGCCCGCCCGGACCCGCTCCACCTGGCGCGGAACCGTGGCCGGCCCCTCTTCCCGGCCCCAGGTCCCTAGTTCTTCCCTGGCACTCTGCCTCTGCGGGGGTGGGAGAGCTGCTGGGAAGTGTGGTCCACGGGAAAACGCGCGGTCCTCTGGGTGGCAGGGAGGGCTTCCCTTAACTCTGACACCAGCCCAGGAACCCGGTGAACCTGGCCTGATATCTCAAGGGGGGGGTGGCTCGTAGCCCGGAGGGATGGGCTTGAGGTGGGGCCTGCTTGCGCCTGCGCGGCCCCGCTTCTGGGCCCGAAACCACCCAGCCGCGGCTCGGACAAAAGCCATCTCCTGGGGGCCTCCCCCCTGTTCTTCCATCCGTAAAGGGTGACCCCTTTACGGATGGAAGAACAGGGGGATCTTCGCTGTGGTGAGGACGGGACGGAGGGGTCTGCGGTTTTGCCGCCATGTAGGCCCGTTGCTCGCACCCAGGCCCCATGTGTCCCAGCTCCATGGAGGATGTGGGCCGCTTATGGCAGGATGCAGGCGTCCTGCGGGGGTGAAGGGACGCCGTGGGCACTCCCCGGGCGAGAGAGGGCGCCTGGGACCCGAGAGAGCACCCGGGAAAATGCCCAGCCCTGGCCCCCGTGGCTCCAGTGGCCTCCCCAGGCTCCTGCCGCGGGGCCTGGTCACGCTCACCTGGGCCCAGGTTCTCCGCAGGTGAATGCCTTTTGCGCACACCAAGGACCACAGGCCGCGGATCCCTTCACGGGGAGGGGGGGTTCGAGCTCTGTGGGACCCAGGTCGCATCCCACACAGTCCCTTCTCTCAAAGTTCAGCCCAGACTTCAGAGAGTATAAGCGTCTCGGTGCAGATTTGCCGCCTCGGGGCAGGGTGGGGCCGTTTGAGCCAAGAAAGACTCTCAGCCCCCCGGGCAGGTCACAGGCCCGAGACCCCCCGGGAGACCGGGTCCCAGGGCGTGGGTCCCGCCTCCCCGGGCCCGCCCCACCTGGCCCGGAACCGTGGCCGGCCCCTGTTCCCGGCCCCAGGTCCCTGGTTCTTCCCTGGCACTCTGCCTCTGGCGGGGTGGGAGACGGGCTGGCAAGTGGGGTCCACGGGAAAAGGATCGGACCTCTGGGTGGCGGGGAGAGCTCCCAGTTCCACGGACACGACCCCAGGGACCCTGTGAAGCAGGCCTGATATGTCCAGGGTGGGCCCCATTGCCCCTAGGGAGGCTTCTGGTGGGGCTGCCTGCCCTGAGCCTGCCGGGTACCGCGTCTTGGCCCGAAACTGGCCAGTCGCGGCTCTAAGAAAAGCCATCTCCTGGGGGCCTCCCCCCTGTCCTTCGCAGTTGGGCGGTCGGGACGGAGGGGTCTGCGCGTTTCCAGCCACTTAGCCCAGTGACCCGCAGCCCGGCCCCAGAGTTCCAAGCTCCACGGAGGCAGGGGGCCTCTTATCACGGGAAGCAGGTGTCTCGCGGGGCTCAAGGGATGGCGTGGGCACGCTCTAGGCGAGAGATGTTGCCCGTGCCCCGAGAGAGCCCCGGGGAGAGCCCGAGGCCTGGCCGCAGAGGCTGCCATTGCCTCCCCGGGCTCCTACCATGGGGCCTGGCCCTGCTCGCCCGAGGCCCAGGTTCACCGCAGGTGAATGCCTTTTGCGGACGCCAAGGACAGGAGGCCGCCGATTCCCTCACAGAGGTGGGTTTCCGAGCTCTGGGGGACTGAGGTCGCAGCGGTCACACTCCATTTTTGGGTGGTTCAGCAGAGACTGGAAGGTTGAAGCGGCTGGGTCCAAGTCTGCCGCCTTGTGGCAGGGTGGGGGCGTTGCAGGCGAAGCAAGGCTCTTAGCCTCCCAGGCGGGGCACAGGCCAGACTCCCCACGGGAGAACCGGTCCGTGGACGAGGGTCCCGCCCGCCCGCCCGGACCCGCTCCACCTGGCGCGGAACCGTGGCCGGCCCCTCTTCCCGGCCCCAGGTCCCTAGTTCTTCCCTGGCACTCTGCCTCTGCGGGGGTGGGAGATCTGCTGGGAAGTGTGGTCCACGGGAAAACGCGCGGTCCTCTGGGTGGCAGGGAGGGCTTCCCTTAACTCTGACACCAGCCCAGGAACCCGGTGAACCTGGCCTGATATCTCAAGGGGGGGGTGGCTCGTAGCCCGGAGGGATGGGCTTGAGGTGGGGCCTGCTTGCGCCTGCGCGGCCCCGCCTCTGGGCCCGAAACCACCCAGCCGCGGCTCGGACAAAAGCCATCTCCTGGGGGCCTCCCCCCTGTTCTTCCATCCGTAAAGGGGGACCCCTTTACGGATGGAAGAACAGGGGGATCTTCGCAGTGATGGGGACGGGACGGAGGGGTCTGCGGGTTTGCCGCCTCGTAGGCCAGTTGCTCGCACCCCGGCCCCATGTGTCCCAGCTCCATGGAGGAGGTGGGCTGCTTATGGCGGGATGCAGGCGTCCTGCGGGAGTCAGGGGATGGCGTGGGCCCTCCCCGGACAAGAGAGGGCGCCTGGGACCAGAGAGAGCACCCGGGAAAATGCCCAGCCCTGGCCCCCGTGGCTCCAGTGGCCTCCCCAGGCTCCTGCCGCGGGGCCTGGTCACGCTCACCTGGGCCCAGGTTCTCCGCAGGTGAATGCCTTTTGCGCACACCAAGGACCACAGGCCGCGGATCCCTTCACGGGGAGGGGGGGTTCGAGCTCTGTGGGACCCAGGTCGCATCCCACACAGTCCCTTCTCTCAAAGTTCAGCCCAGACTTCAGAGAGTATAAGCGTCTCGGTGCAGATTTGCCGCCTCGGGGCAGGGTGGGGCCGTTTGAGCCAAGAAAGACTCTCAGCCCCCCGGGCAGGTCACAGGCCCGAGACCCCCCGGGAGACCGGGTCCCAGGGCGTGGGTCCCGCCTCCCCGGGCCCGCCCCACCTGGCCCGGAACCGTGGCCGGCCCCTGTTCCCGGCCCCAGGTCCCTGGTTCTTCCCTGGCACTCTGCCTCTGGCGGGGTGGGAGACGGGCTGGCAAGTGGGGTCCACGGGAAAAGGATCGGACCTCTGGGTGGCGGGGAGAGCTCCCAGTTCCACGGACACGACCCCAGGGACCCTGTGAAGCAGGCCTGATATGTCCAGGGTGGGCCCCATTGCCCCTAGGGAGGCTTCTGGTGGGGCTGCCTGCCCTGAGCCTGCCGGGTACCGCGTCTTGGCCCGAAACTGGCCAGTCGCGGCTCTAAGAAAAGCCATCTCCTGGGGGCCTCCCCCCTGTCCTTCGCAGTTGGGCGGTCGGGACGGAGGGGTCTGCGCGTTTCCAGCCACTTAGCCCAGTGACCCGCAGCCCGGCCCCAGAGTTCCAAGCTCCACGGAGGCAGGGGGCCTCTTATCACGGGAAGCAGGTGTCTCGCGGGGCTCAAGGGATGGCGTGGGCACGCTCTAGGCGAGAGATGTTGCCCGTGCCCCGAGAGAGCCCCGGGGAGAGCCCGAGGCCTGGCCGCAGAGGCTGCCATTGCCTCCCCGGGCTCCTACCATGGGGCCTGGCCCTGCTCGCCCGAGGCCCAGGTTCACCGCAGGTGAATGCCTTTTGCGGACGCCAAGGACAGGAGGCCGCCGATTCCCTCACAGAGGTGGGTTTCCGAGCTCTGGGGGACTGAGGTCGCAGCGGTCACACTCCATTTTTGGGTGGTTCAGCAGAGACTGGAAGGTTGAAGCGGCTGGGTCCAAGTCTGCCGCCTTGTGGCAGGGTGGGGGCGTTGCAGGCGAAGCAAGGCTCTTAGCCTCCCAGGCGGGGCACAGGCCAGACTCCCCACGGGAGAACCGGTCCGTGGACGAGGGTCCCGCCCGCCCGCCCGGACCCGCTCCACCTGGCGCGGAACCGTGGCCGGCCCCTCTTCCCGGCCCCAGGTCCCTAGTTCTTCCCTGGCACTCTGCCTCTGCGGGGGTGGGAGAGCTGCTGGGAAGTGTGGTCCACGGGAAAACGCGCGGTCCTCTGGGTGGCAGGGAGGGCTTCCCTTAACTCTGACACCAGCCCAGGAACCCGGTGAACCTGGCCTGATATCTCAAGGGGGGGGTGGCTCGTAGCCCGGAGGGATGGGCTTGAGGTGGGGCCTGCTTGCGCCTGCGCGGCCCCGCCTCTGGGCCCGAAACCACCCAGCCGCGGCTCGGACAAAAGCCATCTCCTGGGGGCCTCCCCCCTGTTCTTCCATCCGTAAAGGGGGACCCCTTTACGGATGGAAGAACAGGGGGATCTTCGCAGTGATGGGGACGGGACGGAGGGGTCTGCGGGTTTGCCGCCTCGTAGGCCAGTTGCTCGCACCCCGGCCCCATGTGTCCCAGCTCCATGGAGGAGGTGGGCTGCTTATGGCGGGATGCAGGCGTCCTGCGGGAGTCAGGGGATGGCGTGGGCCCTCCCCGGACAAGAGAGGGCGCCTGGGACCAGAGAGAGCACCCGGGAAAATGCCCAGCCCTGGCCCCCGTGGCTCCAGTGGCCTCCCCAGGCTCCTGCCGCGGGGCCTGGTCACGCTCACCTGGGCCCAGGTTCTCCGCAGGTGAATGCCTTTTGCGCACACCAAGGACCACAGGCCGCGGATCCCTTCACGGGGAGGGGGGGTTCGAGCTCTGTGGGACCCAGGTCGCATCCCACACAGTCCCTTCTCTCAAAGTTCAGCCCAGACTTCAGAGAGTATAAGCGTCTCGGTGCAGATTTGCCGCCTCGGGGCAGGGTGGGGCCGTTTGAGCCAAGAAAGACTCTCAGCCCCCCGGGCAGGTCACAGGCCCGAGACCCCCCGGGAGACCGGGTCCCAGGGCTTGGGTCCCGCCTCCCCGGGCCCGCCCCACCTGGCCCGGAACCGTGGCCGGCCCCTGTTCCCGGCCCCAGGTCCCTGGTTCTTCCCTGGCACTCTGCCTCTGGCGGGGTGGGAGACGGGCTGGCAAGTGGGGTCCACGGGAAAAGGATCGGACCTCTGGGTGGCGGGGAGAGCTCCCAGTTCCACGGACACGACCCCAGGGACCCTGTGAAGCAGGCCTGATATGTCCAGGGTGGGCCCCATTGCCCCTAGGGAGGCTTCTGGTGGGGCTGCCTGCCCTGAGCCTGCCGGGTACCGCGTCTTGGCCCGAAACTGGCCAGTCGCGGCTCTAAGAAAAGCCATCTCCTGGGGGCCTCCCCCCTGTCCTTCGCAGTTGGGCGGTCGGGACGGAGGGGTCTGCGCGTTTCCAGCCACTTAGCCCAGTGACCCGCAGCCCGGCCCCAGAGTTCCAAGCTCCACGGAGGCAGGGGGCCTCTTATCACGGGAAGCAGGTGTCTCGCGGGGCTCAAGGGATGGCGTGGGCACGCTCTAGGCGAGAGATGTTGCCCGTGCCCCGAGAGAGCCCCGGGGAGAGCCCGAGGCCTGGCCGCAGAGGCTGCCATTGCCTCCCCGGGCTCCTACCATGGGGCCTGGCCCTGCTCGCCCGAGGCCCAGGTTCACCGCAGGTGAATGCCTTTTGCGGACGCCAAGGACAGGAGGCCGCCGATTCCCTCACAGAGGTGGGTTTCCGAGCTCTGGGGGACTGAGGTCGCAGCGGTCACACTCCATTTTTGGGTGGTTCAGCAGAGACTGGAAGGTTGAAGCGGCTGGGTCCAAGTCTGCCGCCTTGTGGCAGGGTGGGGGCGTTGCAGGCGAAGCAAGGCTCTTAGCCTCCCAGGCGGGGCACAGGCCAGACTCCCCACGGGAGATCCGGTCCGTGGACGAGGGTCCCGCCCGCCCGCCCGGACCCGCTCCACCTGGCGCGGAACCGTGGCCGGCCCCTCTTCCCGGCCCCAGGTCCCTAGTTCTTCCCTGGCACTCTGCCTCTGCGGGGGTGGGAGAGCTGCTGGGAAGTGTGGTCCACGGGAAAACGCGCGGTCCTCTGGGTGGCAGGGAGGGCTTCCCTTAACTCTGACACCAGCCCAGGAACCCGGTGAACCTGGCCTGATATCTCAAGGGGGGGGTGGCTCGTAGCCCAGAGTGATGGGCTTGGGGTGGGGCCTGCTTGCGCCTGCGCGGCCCCGCCTCTGGGCCCGAAACCACCCAGCCGCGGCTCGGACAAAAGCCATCTCCTGGGGGCCTCCCCCCTGTTCTTCCATCCGTAAAGGGGGACCCCTTTACGGATGGAAGAACAGGGGGATCTTCGCTGTGGTGAGGACGGGACGGAGGGGTCTGCGGTTTTGCCGCCATGTAGGCCCGTTGCTCGCACCCAGGCCCCATGTGTCCCAGCTCCATGGAGGATGTGGGCCGCTTATGGCAGGATGCAGGCGTCCTGCGGGGGTGAAGGGACGCCGTGGGCACTCCCCGGGCGAGAGAGGGCGCCTGGGACCCGAGAGAGCACCCGGGAAAATGCCCAGCCCTGGCCCCCGTGGCTCCAGTGGCCTCCCCAGGCTCCTGCCGCGGGGCCTGGTCACGCTCACCTGGGCCCAGGTTCTCCGCAGGTGAATGCCTTTTGCGCACACCAAGGACCACAGGCCGCGGATCCCTTCACGGGGAGGGGGGGTTCGAGCTCTGTGGGACCCAGGTCGCATCCCACACAGTCCCTTCTCTCAAAGTTCAGCCCAGACTTCAGAGAGTATAAGCGTCTCGGTGCAGATTTGCCGCCTCGGGGCAGGGTGGGGCCGTTTGAGCCAAGAAAGACTCTCAGCCCCCCGGGCAGGTCACAGGCCCGAGACCCCCCGGGAGACCGGGTCCCAGGGCGTGGGTCCCGCCTCCCCGGGCCCGCCCCACCTGGCCCGGAACCGTGGCCGGCCCCTGTTCCCGGCCCCAGGTCCCTGGTTCTTCCCTGGCACTCTGCCTCTGGCGGGGTGGGAGACGGGCTGGCAAGTGGGGTCCACGGGAAAAGGATCGGACCTCTGGGTGGCGGGGAGAGCTCCCAGTTCCACGGACACGACCCCAGGGACCCTGTGAAGCAGGCCTGATATGTCCAGGGTGGGCCCCATTGCCCCTAGGGAGGCTTCTGGTGGGGCTGCCTGCCCTGAGCCTGCCGGGTACCGCGTCTTGGCCCGAAACTGGCCAGTCGCGGCTCTAAGAAAAGCCATCTCCTGGGGGCCTCCCCCCTGTCCTTCGCAGTTGGGCGGTCGGGACGGAGGGGTCTGCGCGTTTCCAGCCACTTAGCCCAGTGACCCGCAGCCCGGCCCCAGAGTTCCAAGCTCCACGGAGGCAGGGGGCCTCTTATCACGGGAAGCAGGTGTCTCGCGGGGCTCAAGGGATGGCGTGGGCACGCTCTAGGCGAGAGATGTTGCCCGTGCCCCGAGAGAGCCCCGGGGAGAGCCCGAGGCCTGGCCGCAGAGGCTGCCATTGCCTCCCCGGGCTCCTACCATGGGGCCTGGCCCTGCTCGCCCGAGGCCCAGGTTCACCGCAGGTGAATGCCTTTTGCGGACGCCAAGGACAGGAGGCCGCCGATTCCCTCACAGAGGTGGGTTTCCGAGCTCTGGGGGACTGAGGTCGCAGCGGTCACACTCCATTTTTGGGTGGTTCAGCAGAGACTGGAAGGTTGAAGCGGCTGGGTCCAAGTCTGCCGCCTTGTGGCAGGGTGGGGGCGTTGCAGGCGAAGCAAGGCTCTTAGCCTCCCAGGCGGGGCACAGGCCAGACTCCCCACGGGAGAACCGGTCCGTGGACGAGGGTCCCGCCCGCCCGCCCGGACCCGCTCCACCTGGCGCGGAACCGTGGCCGGCCCCTCTTCCCGGCCCCAGGTCCCTAGTTCTTCCCTGGCACTCTGCCTCTGCGGGGGTGGGAGAGCTGCTGGGAAGTGTGGTCCACGGGAAAACGCGCGGTCCTCTGGGTGGCAGGGAGGGCTTCCCTTAACTCTGACACCAGCCCAGGAACCCGGTGAACCTGGCCTGATATCTCAAGGGGGGGGTGGCTCGTAGCCCGGAGGGATGGGCTTGAGGTGGGGCCTGCTTGCGCCTGCGCGGCCCCGCCTCTGGGCCCGAAACCACCCAGACGCGGCTCGGACAAAAGCCATCTCCTGGGGGCCTCCCCCCTGTTCTTCCATCCGTAAAGGGGGACCCCTTTACGGATGGAAGAACAGGGGGATCTTCGCAGTGATGGGGACGGGACGGAGGGGTCTGCGGGTTTGCCGCCTCGTAGGCCAGTTGCTCGCACCCCGGCCCCATGTGTCCCAGCTCCATGGAGGAGGTGGGCTGCTTATGGCGGGATGCAGGCGTCCTGCGGGAGTCAGGGGATGGCGTGGGCCCTCCCCGGACAAGAGAGGGCGCCTGGGACCAGAGAGAGCACCCGGGAAAATGCCCAGCCCTGGCCCCCGTGGCTCCAGTGGCCTCCCCAGGCTCCTGCCGCGGGGCCTGGTCACGCTCACCTGGGCCCAGGTTCTCCGCAGGTGAATGCCTTTTGCGCACACCAAGGACCACAGGCCGCGGATCCCTTCACGGGGAGGGGGGGTTCGAGCTCTGTGGGACCCAGGTCGCATCCCACACAGTCCCTTCTCTCAAAGTTCAGCCCAGACTTCAGAGAGTATAAGCGTCTCGGTGCAGATTTGCCGCCTCGGGGCAGGGTGGGGCCGTTTGAGCCAAGAAAGACTCTCAGCCCCCCGGGCAGGTCACAGGCCCGAGACCCCCCGGGAGACCGGGTCCCAGGGCGTGGGTCCCGCCTCCCTGGGCCCGCCCCACCTGGCCCGGAACCGTGGCCGGCCCCTGTTCCCGGCCCCAGGTCCCTGGTTCTTCCCTGGCACTCTGCCTCTGGCGGGGTGGGAGACGGGCTGGCAAGTGGGGTCCACGGGAAAAGGATCGGACCTCTGGGTGGCGGGGAGAGCTCCCAGTTCCACGGACACGACCCCAGGGACCCTGTGAAGCAGGCCTGATATGTCCAGGGTGGGCCCCATTGCCCCTAGGGAGGCTTCTGGTGGGGCTGCCTGCCCTGAGCCTGCCGGGTACCGCGTCTTGGCCCGAAACTGGCCAGTCGCGGCTCTAAGAAAAGCCATCTCCTGGGGGCCTCCCCCCTGTCCTTCGCAGTTGGGCGGTCGGGACGGAGGGGTCTGCGCGTTTCCAGCCACTTAGCCCAGTGACCCGCAGCCCGGCCCCAGAGTTCCAAGCTCCACGGAGGCAGGGGGCCTCTTATCACGGGAAGCAGGTGTCTCGCGGGGCTCAAGGGATGGCGTGGGCACGCTCTAGGCGAGAGATGTTGCCCGTGCCCCGAGAGAGCCCCGGGGAGAGCCCGAGGCCTGGCCGCAGAGGCTGCCATTGCCTCCCCGGGCTCCTACCATGGGGCCTGGCCCTGCTCGCCCGAGGCCCAGGTTCACCGCAGGTGAATGCCTTTTGCGGACGCCAAGGACAGGAGGCCGCCGATTCCCTCACAGAGGTGGGTTTCCGAGCTCTGGGGGACTGAGGTCGCAGCGGTCACACTCCATTTTTGGGTGGTTCAGCAGAGACTGGAAGGTTGAAGCGGCTGGGTCCAAGTCTGCCGCCTTGTGGCAGGGTGGGGGCGTTGCAGGCGAAGCAAGGCTCTTAGCCTCCCAGGCGGGGCACAGGCCAGACTCCCCACGGGAGAACCGGTCCGTGGACGAGGGTCCCGCCCGCCCGCCCGGACCCGCTCCACCTGGCGCGGAACCGTGGCCGGCCCCTCTTCCCGGCCCCAGGTCCCTAGTTCTTCCCTGGCACTCTGCCTCTGCGGGGGTGGGAGAGCTGCTGGGAAGTGTGGTCCACGGGAAAACGCGCGGTCCTCTGGGTGGCAGGGAGGGCTTCCCTTAACTCTGACACCAGCCCAGGAACCCGGTGAACCTGGCCTGATATCTCAAGGGGGGGGTGGCTCGTAGCCCGGAGGGATGGGCTTGAGGTGGGGCCTGCTTGCGCCTGCGCGGCCCCGCCTCTGGGCCCGAAACCACCCAGACGCGGCTCGGACAAAAGCCATCTCCTGGGGGCCTCCCCCCTGTTCTTCCATCCGTAAAGGGGGACCCCTTTACGGATGGAAGAACAGGGGGATCTTCGCAGTGATGGGGACGGGACGGAGGGGTCTGCGGGTTTGCCGCCTCGTAGGCCAGTTGCTCGCACCCCGGCCCCATGTGTCCCAGCTCCATGGAGGAGGTGGGCTGCTTATGGCGGGATGCAGGCGTCCTGCGGGAGTCAGGGGATGGCGTGGGCCCTCCCCGGACAAGAGAGGGCGCCTGGGACCAGAGAGAGCACCCGGGAAAATGCCCAGCCCTGGCCCCCGTGGCTCCAGTGGCCTCCCCAGGCTCCTGCCGCGGGGCCTGGTCACGCTCACCTGGGCCCAGGTTCTCCGCAGGTGAATGCCTTTTGCGCACACCAAGGACCACAGGCCGCGGATCCCTTCACGGGGAGGGGGGGTTCGAGCTCTGTGGGACCCAGGTCGCATCCCACACAGTCCCTTCTCTCAAAGTTCAGCCCAGACTTCAGAGAGTATAAGCGTCTCGGTGCAGATTTGCCGCCTCGGGGCAGGGTGGGGCCGTTTGAGCCAAGAAAGACTCTCAGCCCCCCGGGCAGGTCACAGGCCCGAGACCCCCCGGGAGACCGGGTCCCAGGGCTTGGGTCCCGCCTCCCCGGGCCCGCCCCACCTGGCCCGGAACCGTGGCCGGCCCCTGTTCCCGGCCCCAGGTCCCTGGTTCTTCCCTGGCACTCTGCCTCTGGCGGGGTGGGAGACGGGCTGGCAAGTGGGGTCCACGGGAAAAGGATCGGACCTCTGGGTGGCGGGGAGAGCTCCCAGTTCCACGGACACGACCCCAGGGACCCTGTGAAGCAGGCCTGATATGTCCAGGGTGGGCCCCATTGCCCCTAGGGAGGCTTCTGGTGGGGCTGCCTGCCCTGAGCCTGCCGGGTACCGCGTCTTGGCCCGAAACTGGCCAGTCGCGGCTCTAAGAAAAGCCATCTCCTGGGGGCCTCCCCCCTGTCCTTCGCAGTTGGGCGGTCGGGACGGAGGGGTCTGCGCGTTTCCAGCCACTTAGCCCAGTGACCCGCAGCCCGGCCCCAGAGTTCCAAGCTCCACGGAGGCAGGGGGCCTCTTATCACGGGAAGCAGGTGTCTCGCGGGGCTCAAGGGATGGCGTGGGCACGCTCTAGGCGAGAGATGTTGCCCGTGCCCCGAGAGAGCCCCGGGGAGAGCCCGAGGCCTGGCCGCAGAGGCTGCCATTGCCTCCCCGGGCTCCTACCATGGGGCCTGGCCCTGCTCGCCCGAGGCCCAGGTTCACCGCAGGTGAATGCCTTTTGCGGACGCCAAGGACAGGAGGCCGCCGATTCCCTCACAGAGGTGGGTTTCCGAGCTCTGGGGGACTGAGGTCGCAGCGGTCACACTCCATTTTTGGGTGGTTCAGCAGAGACTGGAAGGTTGAAGCGGCTGGGTCCAAGTCTGCCGCCTTGTGGCAGGGTGGGGGCGTTGCAGGCGAAGCAAGGCTCTTAGCCTCCCAGGCGGGGCACAGGCCAGACTCCCCACGGGAGAACCGGTCCGTGGACGAGGGTCCCGCCCGCCCGCCCGGACCCGCTCCACCTGGCGCGGAACCGTGGCCGGCCCCTCTTCCCGGCCCCAGGTCCCTAGTTCTTCCCTGGCACTCTGCCTCTGCGGGGGTGGGAGAGCTGCTGGGAAGTGTGGTCCACGGGAAAACGCGCGGTCCTCTGGGTGGCAGGGAGGGCTTCCCTTAACTCTGACACCAGCCCAGGAACCCGGTGAACCTGGCCTGATATCTCAAGGGGGGGGTGGCTCGTAGCCCGGAGGGATGGGCTTGAGGTGGGGCCTGCTTGCGCCTGCGCGGCCCCGCCTCTGGGCCCGAAACCACCCAGACGCGGCTCGGACAAAAGCCATCTCCTGGGGGCCTCCCCCCTGTTCTTCCATCCGTAAAGGGGGACCCCTTTACGGATGGAAGAACAGGGGGATCTTCGCAGTGATGGGGACGGGACGGAGGGGTCTGCGGGTTTGCCGCCTCGTAGGCCAGTTGCTCGCACCCCGGCCCCATGTGTCCCAGCTCCATGGAGGAGGTGGGCTGCTTATGGCGGGATGCAGGCGTCCTGCGGGAGTCAGGGGATGGCGTGGGCCCTCCCCGGACAAGAGAGGGCGCCTGGGACCAGAGAGAGCACCCGGGAAAATGCCCAGCCCTGGCCCCCGTGGCTCCAGTGGCCTCCCCAGGCTCCTGCCGCGGGGCCTGGTCACGCTCACCTGGGCCCAGGTTCTCCGCAGGTGAATGCCTTTTGCGCACACCAAGGACCACAGGCCGCGGATCCCTTCACGGGGAGGGGGGGTTCGAGCTCTGTGGGACCCAGGTCGCATCCCACACAGTCCCTTCTCTCAAAGTTCAGCCCAGACTTCAGAGAGTATAAGCGTCTCGGTGCAGATTTGCCGCCTCGGGGCAGGGTGGGGCCGTTTGAGCCAAGAAAGACTCTCAGCCCCCCGGGCAGGTCACAGGCCCGAGACCCCCCGGGAGACCGGGTCCCAGGGCTTGGGTCCCGCCTCCCCGGGCCCGCCCCACCTGGCCCGGAACCGTGGCCGGCCCCTGTTCCCGGCCCCAGGTCCCTGGTTCTTCCCTGGCACTCTGCCTCTGGCGGGGTGGGAGACGGGCTGGCAAGTGGGGTCCACGGGAAAAGGATCGGACCTCTGGGTGGCGGGGAGAGCTCCCAGTTCCACGGACACGACCCCAGGGACCCTGTGAAGCAGGCCTGATATGTCCAGGGTGGGCCCCATTGCCCCTAGGGAGGCTTCTGGTGGGGCTGCCTGCCCTGAGCCTGCCGGGTACCGCGTCTTGGCCCGAAACTGGCCAGTCGCGGCTCTAAGAAAAGCCATCTCCTGGGGGCCTCCCCCCTGTCCTTCGCAGTTGGGCGGTCGGGACGGAGGGGTCTGCGCGTTTCCAGCCACTTAGCCCAGTGACCCGCAGCCCGGCCCCAGAGTTCCAAGCTCCACGGAGGCAGGGGGCCTCTTATCACGGGAAGCAGGTGTCTCGCGGGGCTCAAGGGATGGCGTGGGCACGCTCTAGGCGAGAGATGTTGCCCGTGCCCCGAGAGAGCCCCGGGGAGAGCCCGAGGCCTGGCCGCAGAGGCTGCCATTGCCTCCCCGGGCTCCTACCATGGGGCCTGGCCCTGCTCGCCCGAGGCCCAGGTTCACCGCAGGTGAATGCCTTTTGCGGACGCCAAGGACAGGAGGCCGCCGATTCCCTCACAGAGGTGGGTTTCCGAGCTCTGGGGGACTGAGGTCGCAGCGGTCACACTCCATTTTTGGGTGGTTCAGCAGAGACTGGAAGGTTGAAGCGGCTGGGTCCAAGTCTGCCGCCTTGTGGCAGGGTGGGGGCGTTGCAGGCGAAGCAAGGCTCTTAGCCTCCCAGGCGGGGCACAGGCCAGACTCCCCACGGGAGAACCGGTCCGTGGACGAGGGTCCCGCCCGCCCGCCCGGACCCGCTCCACCTGGCGCGGAACCGTGGCCGGCCCCTCTTCCCGGCCCCAGGTCCCTAGTTCTTCCCTGGCACTCTGCCTCTGCGGGGGTGGGAGAGCTGCTGGGAAGTGTGGTCCACGGGAAAACGCGCGGTCCTCTGGGTGGCAGGGAGGGCTTCCCTTAACTCTGACACCAGCCCAGGAACCCGGTGAACCTGGCCTGATATCTCAAGGGGGGGGTGGCTCGTAGCCCGGAGGGATGGGCTTGAGGTGGGGCCTGCTTGCGCCTGCGCGGCCCCGCCTCTGGGCCCGAAACCACCCAGACGCGGCTCGGACAAAAGCCATCTCCTGGGGGCCTCCCCCCTGTTCTTCCATCCGTAAAGGGGGACCCCTTTACGGATGGAAGAACAGGGGGATCTTCGCAGTGATGGGGACGGGACGGAGGGGTCTGCGGGTTTGCCGCCTCGTAGGCCAGTTGCTCGCACCCCGGCCCCATGTGTCCCAGCTCCATGGAGGAGGTGGGCTGCTTATGGCGGGATGCAGGCGTCCTGCGGGAGTCAGGGGATGGCGTGGGCCCTCCCCGGACAAGAGAGGGCGCCTGGGACCAGAGAGAGCACCCGGGAAAATGCCCAGCCCTGGCCCCCGTGGCTCCAGTGGCCTCCCCAGGCTCCTGCCGCGGGGCCTGGTCACGCTCACCTGGGCCCAGGTTCTCCGCAGGTGAATGCCTTTTGCGCACACCAAGGACCACAGGCCGCGGATCCCTTCACGGGGAGGGGGGGTTCGAGCTCTGTGGGACCCAGGTCGCATCCCACACAGTCCCTTCTCTCAAAGTTCAGCCCAGACTTCAGAGAGTATAAGCGTCTCGGTGCAGATTTGCCGCCTCGGGGCAGGGTGGGGCCGTTTGAGCCAAGAAAGACTCTCAGCCCCCCGGGCAGGTCACAGGCCCGAGACCCCCCGGGAGACCGGGTCCCAGGGCTTGGGTCCCGCCTCCCCGGGCCCGCCCCACCTGGCCCGGAACCGTGGCCGGCCCCTGTTCCCGGCCCCAGGTCCCTGGTTCTTCCCTGGCACTCTGCCTCTGGCGGGGTGGGAGACGGGCTGGCAAGTGGGGTCCACGGGAAAAGGATCGGACCTCTGGGTGGCGGGGAGAGCTCCCAGTTCCACGGACACGACCCCAGGGACCCTGTGAAGCAGGCCTGATATGTCCAGGGTGGGCCCCATTGCCCCTAGGGAGGCTTCTGGTGGGGCTGCCTGCCCTGAGCCTGCCGGGGTACCGCGTCTTGGCCCGAAACTGGCCAGTCGCGGCTCTAAGAAAAGCCATCTCCTGGGGGCCTCCCCCCTGTCCTTCGCAGTTGGGCGGTCGGGACGGAGGGGTCTGCGCGTTTCCAGCCACTTAGCCCAGTGACCCGCAGCCCGGCCCCAGAGTTCCAAGCTCCACGGAGGCAGGGGGCCTCTTATCACGGGAAGCAGGTGTCTCGCGGGGCTCAAGGGATGGCGTGGGCACGCTCTAGGCGAGAGATGTTGCCCGTGCCCCGAGAGAGCCCCGGGGAGAGCCCGAGGCCTGGCCGCAGAGGCTGCCATTGCCTCCCCGGGCTCCTACCATGGGGCCTGGCCCTGCTCGCCCGAGGCCCAGGTTCACCGCAGGTGAATGCCTTTTGCGGACGCCAAGGACAGGAGGCCGCCGATTCCCTCACAGAGGTGGGTTTCCGAGCTCTGGGGGACTGAGGTCGCAGCGGTCACACTCCATTTTTGGGTGGTTCAGCAGAGACTGGAAGGTTGAAGCGGCTGGGTCCAAGTCTGCCGCCTTGTGGCAGGGTGGGGGCGTTGCAGGCGAAGCAAGGCTCTTAGCCTCCCAGGCGGGGCACAGGCCAGACTCCCCACGGGAGAACCGGTCCGTGGACGAGGGTCCCGCCCGCCCGCCCGGACCCGCTCCACCTGGCGCGGAACCGTGGCCGGCCCCTCTTCCCGGCCCCAGGTCCCTAGTTCTTCCCTGGCACTCTGCCTCTGCGGGGGTGGGAGAGCTGCTGGGAAGTGTGGTCCACGGGAAAACGCGCGGTCCTCTGGGTGGCAGGGAGGGCTTCCCTTAACTCTGACACCAGCCCAGGAACCCGGTGAACCTGGCCTGATATCTCAAGGGGGGGGTGGCTCGTAGCCCGGAGGGATGGGCTTGAGGTGGGGCCTGCTTGCGCCTGCGCGGCCCCGCCTCTGGGCCCGAAACCACCCAGACGCGGCTCGGACAAAAGCCATCTCCTGGGGGCCTCCCCCCTGTTCTTCCATCCGTAAAGGGGGACCCCTTTACGGATGGAAGAACAGGGGGATCTTCGCAGTGATGGGGACGGGACGGAGGGGTCTGCGGGTTTGCCGCCTCGTAGGCCAGTTGCTCGCACCCCGGCCCCATGTGTCCCAGCTCCATGGAGGAGGTGGGCTGCTTATGGCGGGATGCAGGCGTCCTGCGGGAGTCAGGGGATGGCGTGGGCCCTCCCCGGACAAGAGAGGGCGCCTGGGACCAGAGAGAGCACCCGGGAAAATGCCCAGCCCTGGCCCCCGTGGCTCCAGTGGCCTCCCCAGGCTCCTGCCGCGGGGCCTGGTCACGCTCACCTGGGCCCAGGTTCTCCGCAGGTGAATGCCTTTTGCGCACACCAAGGACCACAGGCCGCGGATCCCTTCACGGGGAGGGGGGGTTCGAGCTCTGTGGGACCCAGGTCGCATCCCACACAGTCCCTTCTCTCAAAGTTCAGCCCAGACTTCAGAGAGTATAAGCGTCTCGGTGCAGATTTGCCGCCTCGGGGCAGGGTGGGGCCGTTTGAGCCAAGAAAGACTCTCAGCCCCCCGGGCAGGTCACAGGCCCGAGACCCCCCGGGAGACCGGGTCCCAGGGCGTGGGTCCCGCCTCCCCGGGCCCGCCCCACCTGGCCCGGAACCGTGGCCGGCCCCTGTTCCCGGCCCCAGGTCCCTGGTTCTTCCCTGGCACTCTGCCTCTGGCGGGGTGGGAGACGGGCTGGCAAGTGGGGTCCACGGGAAAAGGATCGGACCTCTGGGTGGCGGGGAGAGCTCCCAGTTCCACGGACACGACCCCAGGGACCCTGTGAAGCAGGCCTGATATGTCCAGGGTGGGCCCCATTGCCCCTAGGGAGGCTTCTGGTGGGGCTGCCTGCCCTGAGCCTGCCGGGTACCGCGTCTTGGCCCGAAACTGGCCAGTCGCGGCTCTAAGAAAAGCCATCTCCTGGGGGCCTCCCCCCTGTCCTTCGCAGTTGGGCGGTCGGGACGGAGGGGTCTGCGCGTTTCCAGCCACTTAGCCCAGTGACCCGCAGCCCGGCCCCAGAGTTCCAAGCTCCACGGAGGCAGGGGGCCTCTTATCACGGGAAGCAGGTGTCTCGCGGGGCTCAAGGGATGGCGTGGGCACGCTCTAGGCGAGAGATGTTGCCCGTGCCCCGAGAGAGCCCCGGGGAGAGCCCGAGGCCTGGCCGCAGAGGCTGCCATTGCCTCCCCGGGCTCCTACCATGGGGCCTGGCCCTGCTCGCCCGAGGCCCAGGTTCACCGCAGGTGAATGCCTTTTGCGGACGCCAAGGACAGGAGGCCGCCGATTCCCTCACAGAGGTGGGTTTCCGAGCTCTGGGGGACTGAGGTCGCAGCGGTCACACTCCATTTTTGGGTGGTTCAGCAGAGACTGGAAGGTTGAAGCGGCTGGGTCCAAGTCTGCCGCCTTGTGGCAGGGTGGGGGCGTTGCAGGCGAAGCAAGGCTCTTAGCCTCCCAGGCGGGGCACAGGCCAGACTCCCCACGGGAGATCCGGTCCGTGGACGAGGGTCCCGCCCGCCCGCCCGGACCCGCTCCACCTGGCGCGGAACCGTGGCCGGCCCCTCTTCCCGGCCCCAGGTCCCTAGTTCTTCCCTGGCACTCTGCCTCTGCGGGGGTGGGAGAGCTGCTGGGAAGTGTGGTCCACGGGAAAACGCGCGGTCCTCTGGGTGGCAGGGAGGGCTTCCCTTAACTCTGACACCAGCCCAGGAACCCGGTGAACCTGGCCTGATATCTCAAGGGGGGGGTGGCTCGTAGCCCAGAGTGATGGGCTTGGGGTGGGGCCTGCTTGCGCCTGCGCGGCCCCGCCTCTGGGCCCGAAACCACCCAGCCGCGGCTCGGACAAAAGCCATCTCCTGGGCGCCTCCCCCCTGTTCTTCCATCCGTAAAGGGGGACCCCTTTACGGATGGAAGAACAGGGGGATCTTCGCTGTGGTGAGGACGGGACGGAGGGGTCTGCGGTTTTGCCGCCATGTAGGCCCGTTGCTCGCACCCAGGCCCCATGTGTCCCAGCTCCATGGAGGATGTGGGCCGCTTATGGCAGGATGCAGGCGTCCTGCGGGGGTGAAGGGACGCCGTGGGCACTCCCCGGGCGAGAGAGGGCGCCTGGGACCAGAGAGAGCACCCGGGAAAATGCCCAGCCCTGGCCCCCGTGGCTCCAGTGGCCTCCCCAGGCTCCTGCCGCGGGGCCTGGTCACGCTCACCTGGGCCCAGGTTCTCCGCAGGTGAATGCCTTTTGCGCACACCAAGGACCACAGGCCGCGGATCCCTTCACGGGGAGGGGGGGTTCGAGCTCTGTGGGACCCAGGTCGCATCCCACACAGTCCCTTCTCTCAAAGTTCAGCCCAGACTTCAGAGAGTATAAGCGTCTCGGTGCAGATTTGCCGCCTCGGGGCAGGGTGGGGCCGTTTGAGCCAAGAAAGACTCTCAGCCCCCCGGGCAGGTCACAGGCCCGAGACCCCCCGGGAGACCGGGTCCCAGGGCGTGGGTCCCGCCTCCCCGGGCCCGCCCCACCTGGCCCGGAACCGTGGCCGGCCCCTGTTCCCGGCCCCAGGTCCCTGGTTCTTCCCTGGCACTCTGCCTCTGGCGGGGTGGGAGACGGGCTGGCAAGTGGGGTCCACGGGAAAAGGATCGGACCTCTGGGTGGCGGGGAGAGCTCCCAGTTCCACGGACACGACCCCAGGGACCCTGTGAAGCAGGCCTGATATGTCCAGGGTGGGCCCCATTGCCCCTAGGGAGGCTTCTGGTGGGGCTGCCTGCCCTGAGCCTGCCGGGTACCGCGTCTTGGCCCGAAACTGGCCAGTCGCGGCTCTAAGAAAAGCCATCTCCTGGGGGCCTCCCCCCTGTCCTTCGCAGTTGGGCGGTCGGGACGGAGGGGTCTGCGCGTTTCCAGCCACTTAGCCCAGTGACCCGCAGCCCGGCCCCAGAGTTCCAAGCTCCACGGAGGCAGGGGGCCTCTTATCACGGGAAGCAGGTGTCTCGCGGGGCTCAAGGGATGGCGTGGGCACGCTCTAGGCGAGAGATGTTGCCCGTGCCCCGAGAGAGCCCCGGGGAGAGCCCGAGGCCTGGCCGCAGAGGCTGCCATTGCCTCCCCGGGCTCCTACCATGGGGCCTGGCCCTGCTCGCCCGAGGCCCAGGTTCACCGCAGGTGAATGCCTTTTGCGGACGCCAAGGACAGGAGGCCGCCGATTCCCTCACAGAGGTGGGTTTCCGAGCTCTGGGGGACTGAGGTCGCAGCGGTCACACTCCATTTTTGGGTGGTTCAGCAGAGACTGGAAGGTTGAAGCGGCTGGGTCCAAGTCTGCCGCCTTGTGGCAGGGTGGGGGCGTTGCAGGCGAAGCAAGGCTCTTAGCCTCCCAGGCGGGGCACAGGCCAGACTCCCCACGGGAGAACCGGTCCGTGGACGAGGGTCCCGCCCGCCCGCCCGGACCCGCTCCACCTGGCGCGGAACCGTGGCCGGCCCCTCTTCCCGGCCCCAGGTCCCTAGTTCTTCCCTGGCACTCTGCCTCTGCGGGGGTGGGAGAGCTGCTGGGAAGTGTGGTCCACGGGAAAACGCGCGGTCCTCTGGGTGGCAGGGAGGGCTTCCCTTAACTCTGACACCAGCCCAGGAACCCGGTGAACCTGGCCTGATATCTCAAGGGGGGGGTGGCTCGTAGCCCGGAGGGATGGGCTTGAGGTGGGGCCTGCTTGCGCCTGCGCGGCCCCGCCTCTGGGCCCGAAACCACCCAGACGCGGCTCGGACAAAAGCCATCTCCTGGGGGCCTCCCCCCTGTTCTTCCATCCGTAAAGGGGGACCCCTTTACGGATGGAAGAACAGGGGGATCTTCGCAGTGATGGGGACGGGACGGAGGGGTCTGCGGGTTTGCCGCCTCGTAGGCCAGTTGCTCGCACCCCGGCCCCATGTGTCCCAGCTCCATGGAGGAGGTGGGCTGCTTATGGCGGGATGCAGGCGTCCTGCGGGAGTCAGGGGATGGCGTGGGCCCTCCCCGGACAAGAGAGGGCGCCTGGGACCAGAGAGAGCACCCGGGAAAATGCCCAGCCCTGGCCCCCGTGGCTCCAGTGGCCTCCCCAGGCTCCTGCCGCGGGGCCTGGTCACGCTCACCTGGGCCCAGGTTCTCCGCAGGTGAATGCCTTTTGCGCACACCAAGGACCACAGGCCGCGGATCCCTTCACGGGGAGGGGGGGTTCGAGCTCTGTGGGACCCAGGTCGCATCCCACACAGTCCCTTCTCTCAAAGTTCAGCCCAGACTTCAGAGAGTATAAGCGTCTCGGTGCAGATTTGCCGCCTCGGGGCAGGGTGGGGCCGTTTGAGCCAAGAAAGACTCTCAGCCCCCCGGGCAGGTCACAGGCCCGAGACCCCCCGGGAGACCGGGTCCCAGGGCGTGGGTCCCGCCTCCCCGGGCCCGCCCCACCTGGCCCGGAACCGTGGCCGGCCCCTGTTCCCGGCCCCAGGTCCCTGGTTCTTCCCTGGCACTCTGCCTCTGGCGGGGTGGGAGACGGGCTGGCAAGTGGGGTCCACGGGAAAAGGATCGGACCTCTGGGTGGCGGGGAGAGCTCCCAGTTCCACGGACACGACCCCAGGGACCCTGTGAAGCAGGCCTGATATGTCCAGGGTGGGCCCCATTGCCCCTAGGGAGGCTTCTGGTGGGGCTGCCTGCCCTGAGCCTGCCGGGTACCGCGTCTTGGCCCGAAACTGGCCAGTCGCGGCTCTAAGAAAAGCCATCTCCTGGGGGCCTCCCCCCTGTCCTTCGCAGTTGGGCGGTCGGGACGGAGGGGTCTGCGCGTTTCCAGCCACTTAGCCCAGTGACCCGCAGCCCGGCCCCAGAGTTCCAAGCTCCACGGAGGCAGGGGGCCTCTTATCACGGGAAGCAGGTGTCTCGCGGGGCTCAAGGGATGGCGTGGGCACGCTCTAGGCGAGAGATGTTGCCCGTGCCCCGAGAGAGCCCCGGGGAGAGCCCGAGGCCTGGCCGCAGAGGCTGCCATTGCCTCCCCGGGCTCCTACCATGGGGCCTGGCCCTGCTCGCCCGAGGCCCAGGTTCACCGCAGGTGAATGCCTTTTGCGGACGCCAAGGACAGGAGGCCGCCGATTCCCTCACAGAGGTGGGTTTCCGAGCTCTGGGGGACTGAGGTCGCAGCGGTCACACTCCATTTTTGGGTGGTTCAGCAGAGACTGGAAGGTTGAAGCGGCTGGGTCCAAGTCTGCCGCCTTGTGGCAGGGTGGGGGCGTTGCAGGCGAAGCAAGGCTCTTAGCCTCCCAGGCGGGGCACAGGCCAGACTCCCCACGGGAGATCCGGTCCGTGGACGAGGGTCCCGCCCGCCCGCCCGGACCCGCTCCACCTGGCGCGGGAACCGTGGCCGGCCCCTCTTCCCGGCCCCAGGTCCCTAGTTCTTCCCTGGCACTCTGCCTCTGCGGGGGTGGGAGAGCTGCTGGGAAGTGTGGTCCACGGGAAAACGCGCGGTCCTCTGGGTGGCAGGGAGGGCTTCCCTTAACTCTGACACCAGCCCAGGAACCCGGTGAACCTGGCCTGATATCTCAAGGGGGGGGTGGCTCGTAGCCCAGAGTGATGGGCTTGGGGTGGGGCCTGCTTGCGCCTGCGCGGCCCCGCCTCTGGGCCCGAAACCACCCAGCCGCGGCTCGGACAAAAGCCATCTCCTGGGGGCCTCCCCCCTGTTCTTCCATCCGTAAAGGGGGACCCCTTTACGGATGGAAGAACAGGGGGATCTTCGCTGTGGTGAGGACGGGACGGAGGGGTCTGCGGTTTTGCCGCCATGTAGGCCCGTTGCTCGCACCCAGGCCCCATGTGTCCCAGCTCCATGGAGGATGTGGGCCGCTTATGGCAGGATGCAGGCGTCCTGCGGGGGTGAAGGGACGCCGTGGGCACTCCCCGGGCGAGAGAGGGCGCCTGGGACCCGAGAGAGCACCCGGGAAAATGCCCAGCCCTGGCCCCCGTGGCTCCAGTGGCCTCCCCAGGCTCCTGCCGCGGGGCCTGGTCACGCTCACCTGGGCCCAGGTTCTCCGCAGGTGAATGCCTTTTGCGCACACCAAGGACCACAGGCCGCGGATCCCTTCACGGGGAGGGGGGGTTCGAGCTCTGTGGGACCCAGGTCGCATCCCACACAGTCCCTTCTCTCAAAGTTCAGCCCAGACTTCAGAGAGTATAAGCGTCTCGGTGCAGATTTGCCGCCTCGGGGCAGGGTGGGGCCGTTTGAGCCAAGAAAGACTCTCAGCCCCCCGGGCAGGTCACAGGCCCGAGACCCCCCGGGAGACCGGGTCCCAGGGCGTGGGTCCCGCCTCCCCGGGCCCGCCCCACCTGGCCCGGAACCGTGGCCGGCCCCTGTTCCCGGCCCCAGGTCCCTGGTTCTTCCCTGGCACTCTGCCTCTGGCGGGGTGGGAGACGGGCTGGCAAGTGGGGTCCACGGGAAAAGGATCGGACCTCTGGGTGGCGGGGAGAGCTCCCAGTTCCACGGACACGACCCCAGGGACCCTGTGAAGCAGGCCTGATATGTCCAGGGTGGGCCCCATTGCCCCTAGGGAGGCTTCTGGTGGGGCTGCCTGCCCTGAGCCTGCCGGGTACCGCGTCTTGGCCCGAAACTGGCCAGTCGCGGCTCTAAGAAAAGCCATCTCCTGGGGGCCTCCCCCCTGTCCTTCGCAGTTGGGCGGTCGGGACGGAGGGGTCTGCGCGTTTCCAGCCACTTAGCCCAGTGACCCGCAGCCCGGCCCCAGAGTTCCAAGCTCCACGGAGGCAGGGGGCCTCTTATCACGGGAAGCAGGTGTCTCGCGGGGCTCAAGGGATGGCGTGGGCACGCTCTAGGCGAGAGATGTTGCCCGTGCCCCGAGAGAGCCCCGGGGAGAGCCCGAGGCCTGGCCGCAGAGGCTGCCATTGCCTCCCCGGGCTCCTACCATGGGGCCTGGCCCTGCTCGCCCGAGGCCCAGGTTCACCGCAGGTGAATGCCTTTTGCGGACGCCAAGGACAGGAGGCCGCCGATTCCCTCACAGAGGTGGGTTTCCGAGCTCTGGGGGACTGAGGTCGCAGCGGTCACACTCCATTTTTGGGTGGTTCAGCAGAGACTGGAAGGTTGAAGCGGCTGGGTCCAAGTCTGCCGCCTTGTGGCAGGGTGGGGGCGTTGCAGGCGAAGCAAGGCTCTTAGCCTCCCAGGCGGGGCACAGGCCAGACTCCCCACGGGAGAACCGGTCCGTGGACGAGGGTCCCGCCCGCCCGCCCGGACCCGCTCCACCTGGCGCGGAACCGTGGCCGGCCCCTCTTCCCGGCCCCAGGTCCCTAGTTCTTCCCTGGCACTCTGCCTCTGCGGGGGTGGGAGAGCTGCTGGGAAGTGTGGTCCACGGGAAAACGCGCGGTCCTCTGGGTGGCAGGGAGGGCTTCCCTTAACTCTGACACCAGCCCAGGAACCCGGTGAACCTGGCCTGATATCTCAAGGGGGGGGTGGCTCGTAGCCCGGAGGGATGGGCTTGAGGTGGGGCCTGCTTGCGCCTGCGCGGCCCCGCCTCTGGGCCCGAAACCACCCAGCCGCGGCTCGGACAAAAGCCATCTCCTGGGGGCCTCCCCCCTGTTCTTCCATCCGTAAAGGGGGACCCCTTTACGGATGGAAGAACAGGGGGATCTTCGCAGTGATGGGGACGGGACGGAGGGGTCTGCGGGTTTGCCGCCTCGTAGGCCAGTTGCTCGCACCCAGGCCCCATGTGTCCCAGCTCCATGGAGGAGGTGGGCTGCTTATGGCGGGATGCAGGCGTCCTGCGGGAGTCAGGGGATGGCGTGGGCCCTCCCCGGACAAGAGAGGGCGCCTGGGACCAGAGAGAGCACCCGGGAAAATGCCCAGCCCTGGCCCCCGTGGCTCCAGTGGCCTCCCCAGGCTCCTGCCGCGGGGCCTGGTCACGCTCACCTGGGCCCAGGTTCTCCGCAGGTGAATGCCTTTTGCGCACACCAAGGACCACAGGCCGCGGATCCCTTCACGGGGAGGGGGGGTTCGAGCTCTGTGGGACCCAGGTCGCATCCCACACAGTCCCTTCTCTCAAAGTTCAGCCCAGACTTCAGAGAGTATAAGCGTCTCGGTGCAGATTTGCCGCCTCGGGGCAGGGTGGGGCCGTTTGAGCCAAGAAAGACTCTCAGCCCCCCGGGCAGGTCACAGGCCCGAGACCCCCCGGGAGACCGGGTCCCAGGGCGTGGGTCCCGCCTCCCCGGGCCCGCCCCACCTGGCCCGGAACCGTGGCCGGCCCCTGTTCCCGGCCCCAGGTCCCTGGTTCTTCCCTGGCACTCTGCCTCTGGCGGGGTGGGAGACGGGCTGGCAAGTGGGGTCCACGGGAAAAGGATCGGACCTCTGGGTGGCGGGGAGAGCTCCCAGTTCCACGGACACGACCCCAGGGACCCTGTGAAGCAGGCCTGATATGTCCAGGGTGGGCCCCATTGCCCCTAGGGAGGCTTCTGGTGGGGCTGCCTGCCCTGAGCCTGCCGGGTACCGCGTCTTGGCCCGAAACTGGCCAGTCGCGGCTCTAAGAAAAGCCATCTCCTGGGGGCCTCCCCCCTGTCCTTCGCAGTTGGGCGGTCGGGACGGAGGGGTCTGCGCGTTTCCAGCCACTTAGCCCAGTGACCCGCAGCCCGGCCCCAGAGTTCCAAGCTCCACGGAGGCAGGGGGCCTCTTATCACGGGAAGCAGGTGTCTCGCGGGGCTCAAGGGATGGCGTGGGCACGCTCTAGGCGAGAGATGTTGCCCGTGCCCCGAGAGAGCCCCGGGGAGAGCCCGAGGCCTGGCCGCAGAGGCTGCCATTGCCTCCCCGGGCTCCTACCATGGGGCCTGGCCCTGCTCGCCCGAGGCCCAGGTTCACCGCAGGTGAATGCCTTTTGCGGACGCCAAGGACAGGAGGCCGCCGATTCCCTCACAGAGGTGGGTTTCCGAGCTCTGGGGGACTGAGGTCGCAGCGGTCACACTCCATTTTTGGGTGGTTCAGCAGAGACTGGAAGGTTGAAGCGGCTGGGTCCAAGTCTGCCGCCTTGTGGCAGGGTGGGGGCGTTGCAGGCGAAGCAAGGCTCTTAGCCTCCCAGGCGGGGCACAGGCCAGACTCCCCACGGGAGATCCGGTCCGTGGACGAGGGTCCCGCCCGCCCGCCCGGACCCGCTCCACCTGGCGCGGAACCGTGGCCGGCCCCTCTTCCCGGCCCCAGGTCCCTAGTTCTTCCCTGGCACTCTGCCTCTGCGGGGGTGGGAGAGCTGCTGGGAAGTGTGGTCCACGGGAAAACGCGCGGTCCTCTGGGTGGCAGGGAGGGCTTCCCTTAACTCTGACACCAGCCCAGGAACCCGGTGAACCTGGCCTGATATCTCAAGGGGGGGGTGGCTCGTAGCCCAGAGTGATGGGCTTGGGGTGGGGCCTGCTTGCGCCTGCGCGGCCCCGCCTCTGGGCCCGAAACCACCCAGCCGCGGCTCGGACAAAAGCCATCTCCTGGGGGCCTCCCCCCTGTTCTTCCATCCGTAAAGGGGGACCCCTTTACGGATGGAAGAACAGGGGGATCTTCGCTGTGGTGAGGACGGGACGGAGGGGTCTGCGGTTTTGCCGCCATGTAGGCCCGTTGCTCGCACCCAGGCCCCATGTGTCCCAGCTCCATGGAGGATGTGGGCCGCTTATGGCAGGATGCAGGCGTCCTGCGGGGGTGAAGGGACGCCGTGGGCACTCCCCGGGCGAGAGAGGGCGCCTGGGACCAGAGAGAGCACCCGGGAAAATGCCCAGCCCTGGCCCCCGTGGCTCCAGTGGCCTCCCCAGGCTCCTGCCGCGGGGCCTGGTCACGCTCACCTGGGCCCAGGTTCTCCGCAGGTGAATGCCTTTTGCGCACACCAAGGACCACAGGCCGCGGATCCCTTCACGGGGAGGGGGGGTTCGAGCTCTGTGGGACCCAGGTCGCATCCCACACAGTCCCTTCTCTCAAAGTTCAGCCCAGACTTCAGAGAGTATAAGCGTCTCGGTGCAGATTTGCCGCCTCGGGGCAGGGTGGGGCCGTTTGAGCCAAGAAAGACTCTCAGCCCCCCGGGCAGGTCACAGGCCCGAGACCCCCCGGGAGACCGGGTCCCAGGGCGTGGGTCCCGCCTCCCCGGGCCCGCCCCACCTGGCCCGGAACCGTGGCCGGCCCCTGTTCCCGGCCCCAGGTCCCTGGTTCTTCCCTGGCACTCTGCCTCTGGCGGGGTGGGAGACGGGCTGGCAAGTGGGGTCCACGGGAAAAGGATCGGACCTCTGGGTGGCGGGGAGAGCTCCCAGTTCCACGGACACGACCCCAGGGACCCTGTGAAGCAGGCCTGATATGTCCAGGGTGGGCCCCATTGCCCCTAGGGAGGCTTCTGGTGGGGCTGCCTGCCCTGAGCCTGCCGGGTACCGCGTCTTGGCCCGAAACTGGCCAGTCGCGGCTCTAAGAAAAGCCATCTCCTGGGGGCCTCCCCCCTGTCCTTCGCAGTTGGGCGGTCGGGACGGAGGGGTCTGCGCGTTTCCAGCCACTTAGCCCAGTGACCCGCAGCCCGGCCCCAGAGTTCCAAGCTCCACGGAGGCAGGGGGCCTCTTATCACGGGAAGCAGGTGTCTCGCGGGGCTCAAGGGATGGCGTGGGCACGCTCTAGGCGAGAGATGTTGCCCGTGCCCCGAGAGAGCCCCGGGGAGAGCCCGAGGCCTGGCCGCAGAGGCTGCCATTGCCTCCCCGGGCTCCTACCATGGGGCCTGGCCCTGCTCGCCCGAGGCCCAGGTTCACCGCAGGTGAATGCCTTTTGCGGACGCCAAGGACAGGAGGCCGCCGATTCCCTCACAGAGGTGGGTTTCCGAGCTCTGGGGGACTGAGGTCGCAGCGGTCACACTCCATTTTTGGGTGGTTCAGCAGAGACTGGAAGGTTGAAGCGGCTGGGTCCAAGTCTGCCGCCTTGTGGCAGGGTGGGGGCGTTGCAGGCGAAGCAAGGCTCTTAGCCTCCCAGGCGGGGCACAGGCCAGACTCCCCACGGGAGAACCGGTCCGTGGACGAGGGTCCCGCCCGCCCGCCCGGACCCGCTCCACCTGGCGCGGAACCGTGGCCGGCCCCTCTTCCCGGCCCCAGGTCCCTAGTTCTTCCCTGGCACTCTGCCTCTGCGGGGGTGGGAGAGCTGCTGGGAAGTGTGGTCCACGGGAAAACGCGCGGTCCTCTGGGTGGCAGGGAGGGCTTCCCTTAACTCTGACACCAGCCCAGGAACCCGGTGAACCTGGCCTGATATCTCAAGGGGGGGGTGGCTCGTAGCCCGGAGGGATGGGCTTGAGGTGGGGCCTGCTTGCGCCTGCGCGGCCCCGCCTCTGGGCCCGAAACCACCCAGACGCGGCTCGGACAAAAGCCATCTCCTGGGGGCCTCCCCCCTGTTCTTCCATCCGTAAAGGGGGACCCCTTTACGGATGGAAGAACAGGGGGATCTTCGCAGTGATGGGGACGGGACGGAGGGGTCTGCGGGTTTGCCGCCTCGTAGGCCAGTTGCTCGCACCCCGGCCCCATGTGTCCCAGCTCCATGGAGGAGGTGGGCTGCTTATGGCGGGATGCAGGCGTCCTGCGGGAGTCAGGGGATGGCGTGGGCCCTCCCCGGACAAGAGAGGGCGCCTGGGACCAGAGAGAGCACCCGGGAAAATGCCCAGCCCTGGCCCCCGTGGCTCCAGTGGCCTCCCCAGGCTCCTGCCGCGGGGCCTGGTCACGCTCACCTGGGCCCAGGTTCTCCGCAGGTGAATGCCTTTTGCGCACACCAAGGACCACAGGCCGCGGATCCCTTCACGGGGAGGGGGGGTTCGAGCTCTGTGGGACCCAGGTCGCATCCCACACAGTCCCTTCTCTCAAAGTTCAGCCCAGACTTCAGAGAGTATAAGCGTCTCGGTGCAGATTTGCCGCCTCGGGGCAGGGTGGGGCCGTTTGAGCCAAGAAAGACTCTCAGCCCCCCGGGCAGGTCACAGGCCCGAGACCCCCCGGGAGACCGGGTCCCAGGGCGTGGGTCCCGCCTCCCCGGGCCCGCCCCACCTGGCCCGGAACCGTGGCCGGCCCCTGTTCCCGGCCCCAGGTCCCTGGTTCTTCCCTGGCACTCTGCCTCTGGCGGGGTGGGAGACGGGCTGGCAAGTGGGGTCCACGGGAAAAGGATCGGACCTCTGGGTGGCGGGGAGAGCTCCCAGTTCCACGGACACGACCCCAGGGACCCTGTGAAGCAGGCCTGATATGTCCAGGGTGGGCCCCATTGCCCCTAGGGAGGCTTCTGGTGGGGCTGCCTGCCCTGAGCCTGCCGGGTACCGCGTCTTGGCCCGAAACTGGCCAGTCGCGGCTCTAAGAAAAGCCATCTCCTGGGGGCCTCCCCCCTGTCCTTCGCAGTTGGGCGGTCGGGACGGAGGGGTCTGCGCGTTTCCAGCCACTTAGCCCAGTGACCCGCAGCCCGGCCCCAGAGTTCCAAGCTCCACGGAGGCAGGGGGCCTCTTATCACGGGAAGCAGGTGTCTCGCGGGGCTCAAGGGATGGCGTGGGCACGCTCTAGGCGAGAGATGTTGCCCGTGCCCCGAGAGAGCCCCGGGGAGAGCCCGAGGCCTGGCCGCAGAGGCTGCCATTGCCTCCCCGGGCTCCTACCATGGGGCCTGGCCCTGCTCGCCCGAGGCCCAGGTTCACCGCAGGTGAATGCCTTTTGCGGACGCCAAGGACAGGAGGCCGCCGATTCCCTCACAGAGGTGGGTTTCCGAGCTCTGGGGGACTGAGGTCGCAGCGGTCACACTCCATTTTTGGGTGGTTCAGCAGAGACTGGAAGGTTGAAGCGGCTGGGTCCAAGTCTGCCGCCTTGTGGCAGGGTGGGGGCGTTGCAGGCGAAGCAAGGCTCTTAGCCTCCCAGGCGGGGCACAGGCCAGACTCCCCACGGGAGATCCGGTCCGTGGACGAGGGTCCCGCCCGCCCGCCCGGACCCGCTCCACCTGGCGCGGAACCGTGGCCGGCCCCTCTTCCCGGCCCCAGGTCCCTAGTTCTTCCCTGGCACTCTGCCTCTGCGGGGGTGGAGAGCTGCTGGGAAGTGTGGTCCACGGGAAAACGCGCGGTCCTCTGGGTGGCAGGGAGGGCTTCCCTTAACTCTGACACCAGCCCAGGAACCCGGTGAACCTGGCCTGATATCTCAAGGGGGGGGTGGCTCGTAGCCCAGAGTGATGGGCTTGGGGTGGGGCCTGCTTGCGCCTGCGCGGCCCCGCCTCTGGGCCCGAAACCACCCAGCCGCGGCTCGGACAAAAGCCATCTCCTGGGGGCCTCCCCCCTGTTCTTCCATCCGTAAAGGGGGACCCCTTTACGGATGGAAGAACAGGGGGATCTTCGCTGTGGTGAGGACGGGACGGAGGGGTCTGCGGTTTTGCCGCCATGTAGGCCCGTTGCTCGCACCCAGGCCCCATGTGTCCCAGCTCCATGGAGGATGTGGGCCGCTTATGGCAGGATGCAGGCGTCCTGCGGGGGTGAAGGGACGCCGTGGGCACTCCCCGGGCGAGAGAGGGCGCCTGGGACCCGAGAGAGCACCCGGGAAAATGCCCAGCCCTGGCCCCCGTGGCTCCAGTGGCCTCCCCAGGCTCCTGCCGCGGGGCCTGGTCACGCTCACCTGGGCCCAGGTTCTCCGCAGGTGAATGCCTTTTGCGCACACCAAGGACCACAGGCCGCGGATCCCTTCACGGGGAGGGGGGGTTCGAGCTCTGTGGGACCCAGGTCGCATCCCACACAGTCCCTTCTCTCAAAGTTCAGCCCAGACTTCAGAGAGTATAAGCGTCTCGGTGCAGATTTGCCGCCTCGGGGCAGGGTGGGGCCGTTTGAGCCAAGAAAGACTCTCAGCCCCCCGGGCAGGTCACAGGCCCGAGACCCCCCGGGAGACCGGGTCCCAGGGCGTGGGTCCCGCCTCCCCGGGCCCGCCCCACCTGGCCCGGAACCGTGGCCGGCCCCTGTTCCCGGCCCCAGGTCCCTGGTTCTTCCCTGGCACTCTGCCTCTGGCGGGGTGGGAGACGGGCTGGCAAGTGGGGTCCACGGGAAAAGGATCGGACCTCTGGGTGGCGGGGAGAGCTCCCAGTTCCACGGACACGACCCCAGGGACCCTGTGAAGCAGGCCTGATATGTCCAGGGTGGGCCCCATTGCCCCTAGGGAGGCTTCTGGTGGGGCTGCCTGCCCTGAGCCTGCCGGGTACCGCGTCTTGGCCCGAAACTGGCCAGTCGCGGCTCTAAGAAAAGCCATCTCCTGGGGGCCTCCCCCCTGTCCTTCGCAGTTGGGCGGTCGGGACGGAGGGGTCTGCGCGTTTCCAGCCACTTAGCCCAGTGACCCGCAGCCCGGCCCCAGAGTTCCAAGCTCCACGGAGGCAGGGGGCCTCTTATCACGGGAAGCAGGTGTCTCGCGGGGCTCAAGGGATGGCGTGGGCACGCTCTAGGCGAGAGATGTTGCCCGTGCCCCGAGAGAGCCCCGGGGAGAGCCCGAGGCCTGGCCGCAGAGGCTGCCATTGCCTCCCCGGGCTCCTACCATGGGGCCTGGCCCTGCTCGCCCGAGGCCCAGGTTCACCGCAGGTGAATGCCTTTTGCGGACGCCAAGGACAGGAGGCCGCCGATTCCCTCACAGAGGTGGGTTTCCGAGCTCTGGGGGACTGAGGTCGCAGCGGTCACACTCCATTTTTGGGTGGTTCAGCAGAGACTGGAAGGTTGAAGTGGCTGGGTCCAAGTCTGCCGCCTTGTGGCAGGGTGGGGGCGTTGCAGGCGAAGCAAGGCTCTTAGCCTCCCAGGCGGGGCACAGGCCAGACTCCCCACGGGAGAACCGGTCCGTGGACGAGGGTCCCGCCCGCCCGCCCGGACCCGCTCCACCTGGCGCGGAACCGTGGCCGGCCCCTCTTCCCGGCCCCAGGTCCCTAGTTCTTCCCTGGCACTCTGCCTCTGCGGGGGTGGGAGAGCTGCTGGGAAGTGTGGTCCACGGGAAAACGCGCGGTCCTCTGGGTGGCAGGGAGGGCTTCCCTTAACTCTGACACCAGCCCAGGAACCCGGTGAACCTGGCCTGATATCTCAAGGGGGGGGTGGCTCGTAGCCCGGAGGGATGGGCTTGAGGTGGGGCCTGCTTGCGCCTGCGCGGCCCCGCCTCTGGGCCCGAAACCACCCAGCCGCGGCTCGGACAAAAGCCATCTCCTGGGGGCCTCCCCCCTGTTCTTCCATCCGTAAAGGGGGACCCCTTTACGGATGGAAGAACAGGGGGATCTTCGCAGTGATGGGGACGGGACGGAGGGGTCTGCGGGTTTGCCGCCTCGTAGGCCAGTTGCTCGCACCCAGGCCCCATGTGTCCCAGCTCCATGGAGGAGGTGGGCTGCTTATGGCGGGATGCAGGCGTCCTGCGGGAGTCAGGGGATGGCGTGGGCCCTCCCCGGACAAGAGAGGGCGCCTGGGACCAGAGAGAGCACCCGGGAAAATGCCCAGCCCTGGCCCCCGTGGCTCCAGTGGCCTCCCCAGGCTCCTGCCGCGGGGCCTGGTCACGCTCACCTGGGCCCAGGTTCTCCGCAGGTGAATGCCTTTTGCGCACACCAAGGACCACAGGCCGCGGATCCCTTCACGGGGAGGGGGGGTTCGAGCTCTGTGGGACCCAGGTCGCATCCCACACAGTCCCTTCTCTCAAAGTTCAGCCCAGACTTCAGAGAGTATAAGCGTCTCGGTGCAGATTTGCCGCCTCGGGGCAGGGTGGGGCCGTTTGAGCCAAGAAAGACCTCTCAGCCCCCCGGGCAGGTCACAGGCCCGAGACCCCCCGGGAGACCGGGGTCCCAGGGCGTGGGTCCCGCCTCCCCGGGCCCGCCCCACCTGGCCCGGAACCGTGGCCGGCCCCTGTTCCCGGCCCCAGGTCCCTGGTTCTTCCCTGGCACTCTGCCTCTGGCGGGGTGGGAGACGGGCTGGCAAGTGGGGTCCACGGGAAAAGGATCGGACCCTCTGGGTGGCGGGGAGAGCTCCCAGTTCCACGGACACGACCCCAGGGACCCTGTGAAGCAGGCCTGATATGTCCAGGGTGGGCCCCATTGCCCCTAGGGAGGCTTCTGGTGGGGCTTGCCTGCCCTGAGCCTGCCGGGGTACCGCGTCTTGGCCCGAAACTGGCCAGTCGCGGCTCTAAGAAAAGCCATCTCCTGGGGGCCTCCCCCCCTGTCCTTCGCAGTTGGGCGGTCGGGACGGAGGGGTCTGCGCGTTTCCAGCCACTTAGCCCAGTGACCCGCAGCCCGGCCCCAGAGTTCCAAGCTCCACGGAGGCAGGGGGCCTCTTATCACGGGAAGCAGGTGTCTCGCGGGGCTCAAGGGATGGCGTGGGCACGCTCTAGGCGAGAGATGTTGCCCGTGCCCCGAGAGAGCCCCGGGGAGAGCCCGAGGCCTGGGCCGCAGAGGCTGCCATTGCCTCCCCGGGCTCCTACCATGGGGCCTGGCCCTGCTCGCCCGAGGCCCAGGTTCACCGCAGGTGAATGCCTTTTGCGGACGGCCAAGGACAGGAGGCCGCCGATTCCCTCACAGAGGTGGGTTTCCGAGCTCTGGGGGGACTGAGGTCGCAGCGGTCACACTCCATTTTTGGGTGGTTCAGCAGAGACTGGAAGGTTGAAGCGGCTGGGTCCAAGTCTGCCGCCTTGTGGCAGGGTGGGGGCGTTGCAGGCGAAGCAAGGCTCTTAGCCTCCCAGGCGGGGCACAGGCCAGACTCCCCACGGGAGATCCGGTCCGTGGACGAGGGTCCCGCCCGCCCGCCCGGACCCGCTCCACCTGGCGCTAGGAACCGTGGCCGGCCCCTCTTCCCGGCCCCAGGTCCCTAGTTCTTCCCTGGCACTCTGCCTCTGCGGGGGTGGGAGAGCTGCTGGAAGTGTGGTCCACGGGAAAACGCGCGGTCCTCTGGGTGGCAGGGAGGGCTTCCCTTAACTCTGACACCAGCCCAGGAACCCGGTGAACCTGGCCCTGATATCTCAAGGGGGGGGTGGGCTCGTAGCCCAGAGTGATGGGCTTGGGGTGGGGCCTGCTTGCGCCCTGCGCGGCCCCGCCTCTGGGCCCGAAACCACCCAGCCGCGGCTCGGACAAAAGCCATCTCCTGGGGGCCTCCCCCTGTTCTTCCATCCGTAAAGGGGGGACCCCTTTACGGATGGAAGAACAGGGGGATCTTCGCTGTGGTGAGGACGGGGACGGAGGGGTCTGCGGTTTTGCCGCCATGTAGGCCCGTTGCTCGCACCCAGGCCCCATGTGTCCCAGCTCCATGGAGGATGTGGGGCCGCTTATGGCAGGATGCAGGCGTCCTGCGGGGGTGAAGGGACGCCGTGGGCACTCCCCGGGCGAGAGAGGGCGCCTGGGACCCGAGAGAGCACCCGGGAAAATGCCCAGCCCTGGCCCCCGTGGCTCCAGTGGCCTCCCCAGGCTCCTGCCGCGGGGCCTGGTCACGCTCACCTGGGCCCAGGTTCTCCGCAGGTGAATGCCTTTTGCGCACACCAAGGACCACAGGCCGCGGATCCCTTCACGGGGAGGGGGGGTTCGAGCTCTGTGGGACCCAGGTCGCATCCCACACAGTCCCTTCTCTCAAAGTTCAGCCCAGACTTCAGAGAGTATAAGCGTCTCGGTGCAGATTTGCCGCCTCGGGGCAGGGTGGGGCCGTTTGAGCCAAGAAAGACTCTCAGCCCCCCCGGGCAGGTCACAGGCCCGAGACCCCCCGGGGAGACCGGGTCCCAGGGCGTGGGTCCCGCCTCCCCGGGCCCGCCCCCACCTGGCCCGGAACCGTGGGCCGGCCCCTGTTCCCGGCCCCAGGTCCCTGGTTCTTCCCTGGCACTCTGCCTCTGGCGGGGTGGGAGACGGGCTGGCAAGTGGGGTCCACGGGAAAAGGATCGGACCTCTGGGTGGCGGGGAGAGCTCCCAGTTCCACGGACACGACCCCAGGGACCCTGTGAAGCAGGCCTGATATGTCCAGGGTGGGCCCCATTGCCCCTAGGGAGGCTTCTGGTGGGGCTGCCTGCCCTGAGCCTGCCGGGGTACCGCGTCTTGGCCCGAAACTGGCCAGTCGCGGCTCTAAGAAAAGCCATCTCCTGGGGGCCTCCCCCCTGTCCTTCGCAGTTGGGGCGGTCGGGACGGAGGGGTCTGCGCGTTTCCAGCCACTTAGCCCAGTGACCCGCAGCCCGGCCCCAGAGTTCCAAGCTCCCACGGAGGCAGGGGGCCTCTTATCACGGGAAAGCAGGTGTCTCGCGGGGCTCAAGGGATGGCGTGGGCACGCTCTAGGCGAGAGATGTTGCCCGTGCCCCGAGAGAGCCCCGGGGAGAGCCCGAGGCCTGGCCGCAGAGGCTGCCATTGCCTCCCCGGGCTCCTACCATGGGGCCTGGCCCTGCTCGCCCGAGGCCCAGGTTCACCGCAGGTGAATGCCTTTTGCGGACGCCAAGGACAGGAGGCCGCCGATTCCCTCACAGAGGTGGGTTTCCGAGCTCTGGGGGACTGAGGGTCGCAGCGGTCACACTCCATTTTTGGGTGGTTCAGCAGAGACTGGAAGGTTGAAGTGGCTGGGTCCAAGTCTGCCGCCTTGTGGCAGGGTGGGGGCGTTGCAGGCGAAGCAAGGCTCTTAGCCTCCCAGGCGGGGGCACAGGCCAGACTCCCCACGGGGAGAACCGGTCCGTGGACGAGGGTCCCGCCCCGCCCGCCCGGACCCGCTCCACCTGGCGCGGGAACCGTGGCCGGCCCCCTCTTCCCGGCCCCAGGTCCCTAGTTCTTCCCTGGCACTCTGCCTCTGCGGGGGTGGGGAGAGCTGCTGGGAAGTGTGGTCCACGGGAAAACGCGCGGTCCTCTGGGTGGCAGGGAGGGCTTCCCTTAACTCTGACACCAGCCCAGGAACCCGGTGAACCTGGCCCTGATATCTCAAGGGGGGGGTGGCTCGTAGCCCGGAGGGATGGGCTTGAGGTGGGGCCTGCTTGCGCTCTGCGCGGCCCCGCCTCTGGGCCCGAAACCACCCAGCCGCGGCTCGGACAAAAGCCATCTCCTGGGGGCCTCCCCCCTGTTTCTTCCATCCGTAAAGGGGGACCCCCTTTACGGATGGAAGAACAGGGGGATCTCGCAGTGATGGGGACGGGACGGAGGGGTCTGCGGGTTTGCCGCCTCGTAGGCCAGTTGCTCGCACCCAGGCCCCATGTGTCCCAGCTCCATGGAGGAGGTGGGCTGCTTATGGCGGGATGCAGGCGTCCTGCGGGGAGTCAGGGGATGGCGTTGGGCCCTCCCCGGACAAGAGAGGGCGCCTGGACCAGAGAGAGCACCGGGGGAAAATGCCCAGCCCTGGCCCCCGTGGCTCCAGTGGCCCTCCCCAGGCTCCTGCCGCGGGGGCCTGGTCACGCTCACCTGGGCCCAGGTTCTCCGCAGGTGAATGCCTTTTGCGCACACCAAGGACCACAGGCCGCGATCCCTTCACGGGGAGGGTGGGGGTTCGAGCTCTGTGGGACCCAGGGTCGCATCCCACACAGTCCCTTCTCTCAAAGTTCAGCCCAGACTTCAGAGAGTATAAGCGTCTCGGTGCAGATTTGCCGCCTCGGGGCAGGGTGGGGCCGTTTGAGCCAAGAAAGACTCTCAGCCCCCCGGGCAGGTCACAGGCCCGAGACCCCCCGGGAGACCGGGTCCCAGGGCGTGGGTCCCGCCTCCCCGGGCCCGCCCCACCTGGCCCGGAACCGTGGCCGGCCCCTGTTCCCGGCCCCAGGTCCTGGTTCTTCCCTGGCACTCTGCCTCTGGCGGGGTGGGAGACGGGCTGGCAAGTGGGGTCCACGGGAAAAGGATCGGACCTCTGGGTGGCGGGGAGAGCTCCCAGTTCCACGGACACGACCCCAGGGACCCTGTGAAGCAGGCCTGATATGTCCAGGGTGGGCCCCATTGCCCCTAGGGAGGCTTCTGGTGGGGGCTGCTGCCCTGAGCCTGCCGGGGTACCGCGTCTTGGCCCGAAACTGGCCAGTCGCGGCTCTAAGAAAAGCCATCTCCTGGGGGCCTCCCCCCTGTCCTTCGCAGTTGGGGCGGTCGGGACGGAGGGGTCTGCGCGTTTCCAGCCACTTAGCGCCAGTGACCCGCAGCCCGGCCCCAGAGTTCCAAGCTCCACGGAGGCAGGGGGCCTCTTATCACGGGAAGCAGGTGTCTCGCGGGGCTCAAGGGATGGCGTGGGCACGCTCTAGGCGAGAGATGTTGCCCGTGCCCCGAGAGAGCCCCGGGGAGAGCCCGAGGCCTGGCCGCAGAGGCTGCCATTGCCTCCCCGGGCTCCTACCATGGGGCCTGGCCCTGCTCGCCCGAGGCCCAGGTTCACCGCAGGTGAATGCCTTTTGCGGACGCCAAGGACAGGAGGCCGCCGATTCCCTCACAGAGGTGGGTTTCCGAGCTCTGGGGGACTGAGGTCGCAGCGGTCACACTCCATTTTTGGGGTGGTTCAGCAGAGACTGGAAGGTTGAAGCGGCTGGGTCCAAGTCTGCCGCCTTGTGGCAGGGTGGGGGCGTTGCAGGCGAAGCAAGGCTCTTAGCCTCCCAGGGCGGGGCACAGGCCAGACTCCCCACGGGAGATCCGGTCCGTGGACGAGGGTCCCCGCCCCGCCCGCCCGGACCCGCTCCACCTGGCGCGGAACCGTGGCCGGCCCCTCTTCCCGGCCCCAGGTCCCTAGTTCTTCCCTGGCACTCTGCCTCTGCGGGGGTGGGAGAGCTGCTGGGGAAGTGTGGTCCACGGGGAAAACGCGCGGGGTCCTCTGGGTGGCAGGGAGGGCTTCCCTTAACTCTGACACCAGCCCAGGAACCCGGTGAACCTGGCCTGATATCTCAAGGGGAGGGGTGGCTCGTAGCCCAGAGTGATGGGCTTGGGGTGGGGCCTGCTTGCGCCTGCGCGGCCCCGCCTCTGGGCCCGAAACCACCCAGCCGCGGCTCGGACAAAAGCCATCTCCTGGGGGCCTCCCCCCCTGTTCTTCCATCCGTAAAGGGGGACCCCTTTACGGATGGAAGAACAGGGGGATCTTCGCTGTGGTGAGGACGGGACGGAGGGGTCTGCGGTTTTGCCGCCATGTAGGCCCCGTTGCTCGCACCCCAGGCCCCCATGTGTCCCAGCTCCATGGAGGATGTGGGCCGCTTATGGCAGGATGCAGGCGTCCTGCGGGGGTGAAGGGACGCCGTGGGCACTCCCCGGGCGAGAGAGGGCGCCTGGGACCCGAGAGAGCACCCGGGAAAATGCCCAGCCCTGGCCCCCCGTGGCTCCAGTGGCCTCCCCAGGCTCCTGCCGCGGGGCCTGGTCACGCTCACCTGGGCCCAGGTTCTCCGCAGGTGAATGCCTTTTGCGGCACACCAAGGACCACAGGCCCGCGGATCCCTTCACGGGGAGGGGGGGTTCGAGCTCTGTGGGACCCAGGTCGCATCCCACACAGTCCCTTCTCTCAAAGTTCAGCCCAGACTTCAGAGAGAGTATAAGCGTCTCGGTGCAGATTTGCCGCCTCGGGGCAGGGTGGGGCCGTTTGAGCCAAGAAAGACTCTCAGCCCCCCGGGCAGGTCACAGGCCCGAGACCCCCCGGGAGACCGGGTCCCAGGGCGTGGGGTCCCGCCTCCCCGGGCCCGCCCCACCTGGCCCGGAACCGTGGCCGGCCCCTGTTCCCGGCCCCAGGTCCCTGGTTCTTCCCCTGGCACTCTGCCTCTGGCGGGGTGGGAGACGGGCTGGCAAGTGGGGTCCACGGGGAAAAGGATCGTATGTCCAGGGTGGGCCCCATTGCCCCTAGGGAGGCTTCTGGTGGGGCTGCCTGCCCTGAGCCTGCCGGGTACCGCGTCTTGGCCCGAAACTGGCCAGTCGCGGCTCTAAGAAAAGCCATCTCCTGGGGGCCTCCCCCCTGTCCTTCGCAGTTGGGCGGTCGGGACGGAGGGGTCTGCGCGTTTCCAGCCACTTAGCCCAGTGACCCGCAGCCCGGCCCCAGAGTTCCAAGCTCCACGGAGGCAGGGGGCCTCTTATCACGGGAAGCAGGTGTCTCGCGGGGCTCAAGGGATGGCGTGGGCACGCTCTAGGCGAGAGATGTTGCCCGTGCCCCGAGAGAGCCCCGGGGAGAGCCCGAGGCCTGGCCGCAGAGGCTGCCATTGCCTCCCCGGGCTCCTACCATGGGGCCTGGCCCTGCTCGCCCGAGGCCCAGGTTCACCGCAGGTGAATGCCTTTTGCGGACGCCAAGGACAGGAGGCCGCCGATTCCCTCACAGAGGTGGGTTTCCGAGCTCTGGGGGACTGAGGTCGCAGCGGTCACACTCCATTTTTGGGTGGTTCAGCAGAGACTGGAAGGTTGAAGCGGCTGGGTCCAAGTCTGCCGCCTTGTGGCAGGGTGGGGGCGTTGCAGGCGAAGCAAGGCTCTTAGCCTCCCAGGCGGGGCACAGGCCAGACTCCCCACGGGAGAACCGGTCCGTGGACGAGGGTCCCGCCCGCCCGCCCGGACCCGCTCCACCTGGCGCGGAACCGTGGCCGGCCCCTCTTCCCGGCCCCAGGTCCCTAGTTCTTCCCTGGCACTCTGCCTCTGCGGGGGTGGGAGAGCTGCTGGGAAGTGTGGTCCACGGGAAAACGCGCGGTCCTCTGGGTGGCAGGGAGGGCTTCCCTTAACTCTGACACCAGCCCAGGAACCCGGTGAACCTGGCCTGATATCTCAAGGGGGGGGTGGCTCGTAGCCCGGAGGGATGGGCTTGAGGTGGGGCCTGCTTGCGCCTGCGCGGCCCCGCCTCTGGGCCCGAAACCACCCAGCCGCGGCTCGGACAAAAGCCATCTCCTGGGGGCCTCCCCCCTGTTCTTCCATCCGTAAAGGGGGACCCCTTTACGGATGGAAGAACAGGGGGATCTTCGCAGTGATGGGGACGGGACGGAGGGGTCTGCGGGTTTGCCGCCTCGTAGGCCAGTTGCTCGCACCCCGGCCCCATGTGTCCCAGCTCCATGGAGGAGGTGGGCTGCTTATGGCGGGATGCAGGCGTCCTGCGGGAGTCAGGGGATGGCGTGGGCCCTCCCCGGACAAGAGAGGGCGCCTGGGACCAGAGAGAGCACCCGGGAAAATGCCCAGCCCTGGCCCCCGTGGCTCCAGTGGCCTCCCCAGGCTCCTGCCGCGGGGCCTGGTCACGCTCACCTGGGCCCAGGTTCTCCGCAGGTGAATGCCTTTTGCGCACACCAAGGACCACAGGCCGCGGATCCCTTCACGGGGAGGGGGGGTTCGAGCTCTGTGGGACCCAGGTCGCATCCCACACAGTCCCTTCTCTCAAAGTTCAGCCCAGACTTCAGAGAGTATAAGCGTCTCGGTGCAGATTTGCCGCCTCGGGGCAGGGTGGGGCCGTTTGAGCCAAGAAAGACTCTCAGCCCCCCGGGCAGGTCACAGGCCCGAGACCCCCCGGGAGACCGGGTCCCAGGGCGTGGGTCCCGCCTCCCCGGGCCCGCCCCACCTGGCCCGGAACCGTGGCCGGCCCCTGTTCCCGGCCCCAGGTCCCTGGTTCTTCCCTGGCACTCTGCCTCTGGCGGGGTGGGAGACGGGCTGGCAAGTGGGGTCCACGGGAAAAGGATCGGACCTCTGGGTGGCGGGGAGAGCTCCCAGTTCCACGGACACGACCCCAGGGACCCTGTGAAGCAGGCCTGATATGTCCAGGGTGGGCCCCATTGCCCCTAGGGAGGCTTCTGGTGGGGCTGCCTGCCCTGAGCCTGCCGGGTACCGCGTCTTGGCCCGAAACTGGCCAGTCGCGGCTCTAAGAAAAGCCATCTCCTGGGGGCCTCCCCCCTGTCCTTCGCAGTTGGGCGGTCGGGACGGAGGGGTCTGCGCGTTTCCAGCCACTTAGCCCAGTGACCCGCAGCCCGGCCCCAGAGTTCCAAGCTCCACGGAGGCAGGGGGCCTCTTATCACGGGAAGCAGGTGTCTCGCGGGGCTCAAGGGATGGCGTGGGCACGCTCTAGGCGAGAGATGTTGCCCGTGCCCCGAGAGAGCCCCGGGGAGAGCCCGAGGCCTGGCCGCAGAGGCTGCCATTGCCTCCCCGGGCTCCTACCATGGGGCCTGGCCCTGCTCGCCCGAGGCCCAGGTTCACCGCAGGTGAATGCCTTTTGCGGACGCCAAGGACAGGAGGCCGCCGATTCCCTCACAGAGGTGGGTTTCCGAGCTCTGGGGGACTGAGGTCGCAGCGGTCACACTCCATTTTTGGGTGGTTCAGCAGAGACTGGAAGGTTGAAGCGGCTGGGTCCAAGTCTGCCGCCTTGTGGCAGGGTGGGGGCGTTGCAGGCGAAGCAAGGCTCTTAGCCTCCCAGGCGGGGCACAGGCCAGACTCCCCACGGGAGAACCGGTCCGTGGACGAGGGTCCCGCCCGCCCGCCCGGACCCGCTCCACCTGGCGCGGAACCGTGGCCGGCCCCTCTTCCCGGCCCCAGGTCCCTAGTTCTTCCCTGGCACTCTGCCTCTGCGGGGGTGGGAGAGCTGCTGGGAAGTGTGGTCCACGGGAAAACGCGCGGTCCTCTGGGTGGCAGGGAGGGCTTCCCTTAACTCTGACACCAGCCCAGGAACCCGGTGAACCTGGCCTGATATCTCAAGGGGGGGGTGGCTCGTAGCCCGGAGGGATGGGCTTGAGGTGGGGCCTGCTTGCGCCTGCGCGGCCCCGCCTCTGGGCCCGAAACCACCCAGCCGCGGCTCGGACAAAAGCCATCTCCTGGGGGCCTCCCCCCTGTTCTTCCATCCGTAAAGGGGGACCCCTTTACGGATGGAAGAACAGGGGGATCTTCGCAGTGATGGGGACGGGACGGAGGGGTCTGCGGGTTTGCCGCCTCGTAGGCCAGTTGCTCGCACCCCGGCCCCATGTGTCCCAGCTCCATGGAGGAGGTGGGCTGCTTATGGCGGGATGCAGGCGTCCTGCGGGAGTCAGGGGATGGCGTGGGCCCTCCCCGGACAAGAGAGGGCGCCTGGGACCAGAGAGAGCACCCGGGAAAATGCCCAGCCCTGGCCCCCGTGGCTCCAGTGGCCTCCCCAGGCTCCTGCCGCGGGGCCTGGTCACGCTCACCTGGGCCCAGGTTCTCCGCAGGTGAATGCCTTTTGCGCACACCAAGGACCACAGGCCGCGGATCCCTTCACGGGGAGGGGGGGTTCGAGCTCTGTGGGACCCAGGTCGCATCCCACACAGTCCCTTCTCTCAAAGTTCAGCCCAGACTTCAGAGAGTATAAGCGTCTCGGTGCAGATTTGCCGCCTCGGGGCAGGGTGGGGCCGTTTGAGCCAAGAAAGACTCTCAGCCCCCCGGGCAGGTCACAGGCCCGAGACCCCCCGGGAGACCGGGTCCCAGGGCGTGGGTCCCGCCTCCCCGGGCCCGCCCCACCTGGCCCGGAACCGTGGCCGGCCCCTGTTCCCGGCCCCAGGTCCCTGGTTCTTCCCTGGCACTCTGCCTCTGGCGGGGTGGGAGACGGGCTGGCAAGTGGGGTCCACGGGAAAAGGATCGGACCTCTGGGTGGCGGGGAGAGCTCCCAGTTCCACGGACACGACCCCAGGGACCCTGTGAAGCAGGCCAGATATGTCCAGGGTGGGCCCCATTGCCCCTAGGGAGGCTTCTGGTGGGGCTGCCTGCCCTGAGCCTGCCGGGTACCGCGTCTTGGCCCGAAACTGGCCAGTCGCGGCTCTAAGAAAAGCCATCTCCTGGGGGCCTCCCCCCTGTCCTTCGCAGTTGGGCGGTCGGGACGGAGGGGTCTGCGCGTTTCCAGCCACTTAGCCCAGTGACCCGCAGCCCGGCCCCAGAGTTCCAAGCTCCACGGAGGCAGGGGGCCTCTTATCACGGGAAGCAGGTGTCTCGCGGGGCTCAAGGGATGGCGTGGGCACGCTCTAGGCGAGAGATGTTGCCCGTGCCCCGAGAGAGCCCCGGGGAGAGCCCAAGGCCTGGCCGCAGAGGCTGCCATTGCCTCCCCGGGCTCCTACCATGGGGCCTGGCCCTGCTCGCCCGAGGCCCAGGTTCACCGCAGGTGAATGCCTTTTGCGGACGCCAAGGACAGGAGGCCGCCGATTCCCTCACAGAGGTGGGTTTCCGAGCTCTGGGGGACTGAGGTCGCAGCGGTCACACTCCATTTTTGGGTGGTTCAGCAGAGACTGGAAGGTTGAAGCGGCTGGGTCCAAGTCTGCCGCCTTGTGGCAGGGTGGGGGCGTTGCAGGCGAAGCAAGGCTCTTAGCCTCCCAGGCGGGGCACAGGCCAGACTCCCCACGGGAGATCCGGTCCGTGGACGAGGGTCCCGCCCGCCCGCCCGGACCCGCTCCACCTGGCGCGGAACCGTGGCCGGCCCCTCTTCCCGGCCCCAGGTCCCTAGTTCTTCCCTGGCACTCTGCCTCTGCGGGGGTGGGAGAGCTGCTGGGAAGTGTGGTCCACGGGAAAACGCGCGGTCCTCTGGGTGGCAGGGAGGGCTTCCCTTAACTCTGACACCAGCCCAGGAACCCGGTGAACCTGGCCTGATATCTCAAGGGGGGGGTGGCTCGTAGCCCAGAGTGATGGGCTTGGGGTGGGGCCTGCTTGCGCCTGCGCGGCCCCGCCTCTGGGCCCGAAACCACCCAGCCGCGGCTCGGACAAAAGCCATCTCCTGGGGGCCTCCCCCCTGTTCTTCCATCCGTAAAGGGGGACCCCTTTACGGATGGAAGAACAGGGGGATCTTCGCTGTGGTGAGGACGGGACGGAGGGGTCTGCGGTTTTGCCGCCATGTAGGCCCGTTGCTCGCACCCAGGCCCCATGTGTCCCAGCTCCATGGAGGATGTGGGCCGCTTATGGCAGGATGCAGGCGTCCTGCGGGGGTGAAGGGACGCCGTGGGCACTCCCCGGGCGAGAGAGGGCGCCTGGGACCCGAGAGAGCACCCGGGAAAATGCCCAGCCCTGGCCCCCGTGGCTCCAGTGGCCTCCCCAGGCTCCTGCCGCGGGGCCTGGTCACGCTCACCTGGGCCCAGGTTCTCCGCAGGTGAATGCCTTTTGCGCACACCAAGGACCACAGGCCGCGGATCCCTTCACGGGGAGGGGGGGTTCGAGCTCTGTGGGACCCAGGTCGCATCCCACACAGTCCCTTCTCTCAAAGTTCAGCCCAGACTTCAGAGAGTATAAGCGTCTCGGTGCAGATTTGCCGCCTCGGGGCAGGGTGGGGCCGTTTGAGCCAAGAAAGACTCTCAGCCCCCCGGGCAGGTCACAGGCCCGAGACCCCCCGGGAGACCGGGTCCCAGGGCGTGGGTCCCGCCTCCCCGGGCCCGCCCCACCTGGCCCGGAACCGTGGCCGGCCCCTGTTCCCGGCCCCAGGTCCCTGGTTCTTCCCTGGCACTCTGCCTCTGGCGGGGTGGGAGACGGGCTGGCAAGTGGGGTCCACGGGAAAAGGATCGGACCTCTGGGTGGCGGGGAGAGCTCCCAGTTCCACGGACACGACCCCAGGGACCCTGTGAAGCAGGCCTGATATGTCCAGGGTGGGCCCCATTGCCCCTAGGGAGGCTTCTGGTGGGGCTGCCTGCCCTGAGCCTGCCGGGGTACCGCGTCTTGGCCCGAAACTGGCCAGTCGCGGCTCTAAGAAAAGCCATCTCCTGGGGGCCTCCCCCCTGTCCTTCGCAGTTGGGCGGTCGGGACGGAGGGGTCTGCGCGTTTCCAGCCACTTAGCCCAGTGACCCGCAGCCCGGCCCCAGAGTTCCAAGCTCCACGGAGGCAGGGGGCCTCTTATCACGGGAAGCAGGTGTCTCGCGGGGCTCAAGGGATGGCGTGGGCACGCTCTAGGCGAGAGATGTTGCCCGTGCCCCGAGAGAGCCCCGGGGAGAGCCCGAGGCCTGGCCGCAGAGGCTGCCATTGCCTCCCCGGGCTCCTACCATGGGGCCTGGCCCTGCTCGCCCGAGGCCCAGGTTCACCGCAGGTGAATGCCTTTTGCGGACGCCAAGGACAGGAGGCCGCCGATTCCCTCACAGAGGTGGGTTTCCGAGCTCTGGGGGACTGAGGTCGCAGCGGTCACACTCCATTTTTGGGTGGTTCAGCAGAGACTGGAAGGTTGAAGCGGCTGGGTCCAAGTCTGCCGCCTTGTGGCAGGGTGGGGGCGTTGCAGGCGAAGCAAGGCTCTTAGCCTCCCAGGCGGGGCACAGGCCAGACTCCCCACGGGAGAACCGGTCCGTGGACGAGGGTCCCGCCCGCCCGCCCGGACCCACTCCACCTGGCGCGGAACCGTGGCCGGCCCCTCTTCCCGGCCCCAGGTCCCTAGTTCTTCCCTGGCACTCTGCCTCTGCGGGGGTGGGAGAGCTGCTGGGAAGTGTGGTCCACGGGAAAACGCGCGGTCCTCTGGGTGGCAGGGAGGGCTTCCCTTAACTCTGACACCAGCCCAGGAACCCGGTGAACCTGGCCTGATATCTCAAGGGGGGGGTGGCTCGTAGCCCGGAGTGATGGGCTTGGGGTGGGGCCTGCTTGCGCCTGCGCGGCCCCGCCTCTGGGCCCGAAACCACCCAGCCGCGGCTCGGACAAAAGCCATCTCCTGGGGGCCTCCCCCCTGTTCTTCCATCCGTAAAGGGGGACCCCTTTACGGATGGAAGAACAGGGGGATCTTCGCAGTGATGGGGACGGGACGGAGGGGTCTGCGGGTTTGCCGCCTCGTAGGCCAGTTGCTCGCACCCCGGCCCCATGTGTCCCAGCTCCATGGAGGAGGTGGGCTGCTTATGGCGGGATGCAGGCGTCCTGCGGGAGTCAGGGGATGGCGTGGGCCCTCCCCGGACAAGAGAGGGCGCCTGGGACCAGAGAGAGCACCCGGGAAAATGCCCAGCCCTGGCCCCCGTGGCTCCAGTGGCCTCCCCAGGCTCCTGCCGCGGGGCCTGGTCACGCTCACCTGGGCCCAGGTTCTCCGCAGGTGAATGCCTTTTGCGCACACCAAGGACCACAGGCCGCGGATCCCTTCACGGGGAGGGGGGGTTCGAGCTCTGTGGGACCCAGGTCGCATCCCACACAGTCCCTTCTCTCAAAGTTCAGCCCAGACTTCAGAGAGTATAAGCGTCTCGGTGCAGATTTGCCGCCTCGGGGCAGGGTGGGGCCGTTTGAGCCAAGAAAGACTCTCAGCCCCCCGGGCAGGTCACAGGCCCGAGACCCCCCGGGAGACCGGGTCCCAGGGCGTGGGTCCCGCCTCCCCGGGCCCGCCCCACCTGGCCCGGAACCGTGGCCGGCCCCTGTTCCCGGCCCCAGGTCCCTGGTTCTTCCCTGGCACTCTGCCTCTGGCGGGGTGGGAGACGGGCTGGCAAGTGGGGTCCACGGGAAAAGGATCGGACCTCTGGGTGGCGGGGAGAGCTCCCAGTTCCACGGACACGACCCCAGGGACCCTGTGAAGCAGGCCTGATATGTCCAGGGTGGGCCCCATTGCCCCTAGGGAGGCTTCTGGTGGGGCTGCCTGCCCTGAGCCTGCCGGGTACCGCGTCTTGGCCCGAAACTGGCCAGTCGCGGCTCTAAGAAAAGCCATCTCCTGGGGGCCTCCCCCCTGTCCTTCGCAGTTGGGCGGTCGGGACGGAGGGGTCTGCGCGTTTCCAGCCACTTAGCCCAGTGACCCGCAGCCCGGCCCCAGAGTTCCAAGCTCCACGGAGGCAGGGGGCCTCTTATCACGGGAAGCAGGTGTCTCGCGGGGCTCAAGGGATGGCGTGGGCACGCTCTAGGCGAGAGATGTTGCCCGTGCCCCGAGAGAGCCCCGGGGAGAGCCCGAGGCCTGGCCGCAGAGGCTGCCATTGCCTCCCCGGGCTCCTACCATGGGGCCTGGCCCTGCTCGCCCGAGGCCCAGGTTCACCGCAGGTGAATGCCTTTTGCGGACGCCAAGGACAGGAGGCCGCCGATTCCCTCACAGAGGTGGGTTTCCGAGCTCTGGGGGACTGAGGTCGCAGCGGTCACACTCCATTTTTGGGTGGTTCAGCAGAGACTGGAAGGTTGAAGCGGCTGGGTCCAAGTCTGCCGCCTTGTGGCAGGGTGGGGGCGTTGCAGGCGAAGCAAGGCTCTTAGCCTCCCAGGCGGGGCACAGGCCAGACTCCCCACGGGAGATCCGGTCCGTGGACGAGGGTCCCGCCCGCCCGCCCGGACCCGCTCCACCTGGCGCGGAACCGTGGCCGGCCCCTCTTCCCGGCCCCAGGTCCCTAGTTCTTCCCTGGCACTCTGCCTCTGCGGGGGTGGGAGAGCTGCTGGGAAGTGTGGTCCACGGGAAAACGCGCGGTCCTCTGGGTGGCAGGGAGGGCTTCCCTTAACTCTGACACCAGCCCAGGAACCCGGTGAACCTGGCCTGATATCTCAAGGGGGGGGTGGCTCGTAGCCCAGAGTGATGGGCTTGGGGTGGGGCCTGCTTGCGCCTGCGCGGCCCCGCCTCTGGGCCCGAAACCACCCAGCCGCGGCTCGGACAAAAGCCATCTCCTGGGGGCCTCCCCCCTGTTCTTCCATCCGTAAAGGGGGACCCCTTTACGGATGGAAGAACAGGGGGATCTTCGCTGTGGTGAGGACGGGACGGAGGGGTCTGCGGTTTTGCCGCCATGTAGGCCCGTTGCTCGCACCCAGGCCCCATGTGTCCCAGCTCCATGGAGGATGTGGGCCGCTTATGGCAGGATGCAGGCGTCCTGCGGGGGTGAAGGGACGCCGTGGGCACTCCCCGGGCGAGAGAGGGCGCCTGGGACCCGAGAGAGCACCCGGGAAAATGCCCAGCCCTGGCCCCCGTGGCTCCAGTGGCCTCCCCAGGCTCCTGCCGCGGGGCCTGGTCACGCTCACCTGGGCCCAGGTTCTCCGCAGGTGAATGCCTTTTGCGCACACCAAGGACCACAGGCCGCGGATCCCTTCACGGGGAGGGGGGGTTCGAGCTCTGTGGGACCCAGGTCGCATCCCACACAGTCCCTTCTCTCAAAGTTCAGCCCAGACTTCAGAGAGTATAAGCGTCTCGGTGCAGATTTGCCGCCTCGGGGCAGGGTGGGGCCGTTTGAGCCAAGAAAGACTCTCAGCCCCCCGGGCAGGTCACAGGCCCGAGACCCCCCGGGAGACCGGGTCCCAGGGCGTGGGTCCCGCCTCCCCGGGCCCGCCCCACCTGGCCCGGAACCGTGGCCGGCCCCTGTTCCCGGCCCCAGGTCCCTGGTTCTTCCCTGGCACTCTGCCTCTGGCGGGGTGGGAGACGGGCTGGCAAGTGGGGTCCACGGGAAAAGGATCGGACCTCTGGGTGGCGGGGAGAGCTCCCAGTTCCACGGACACGACCCCAGGGACCCTGTGAAGCAGGCCTGATATGTCCAGGGTGGGCCCCATTGCCCCTAGGGAGGCTTCTGGTGGGGCTGCCTGCCCTGAGCCTGCCGGGTACCGCGTCTTGGCCCGAAACTGGCCAGTCGCGGCTCTAAGAAAAGCCATCTCCTGGGGGCCTCCCCCCTGTCCTTCGCAGTTGGGCGGTCGGGACGGAGGGGTCTGCGCGTTTCCAGCCACTTAGCCCAGTGACCCGCAGCCCGGCCCCAGAGTTCCAAGCTCCACGGAGGCAGGGGGCCTCTTATCACGGGAAGCAGGTGTCTCGCGGGGCTCAAGGGATGGCGTGGGCACGCTCTAGGCGAGAGATGTTGCCCGTGCCCCGAGAGAGCCCCGGGGAGAGCCCGAGGCCTGGCCGCAGAGGCTGCCATTGCCTCCCCGGGCTCCTACCATGGGGCCTGGCCCTGCTCGCCCGAGGCCCAGGTTCACCGCAGGTGAATGCCTTTTGCGGACGCCAAGGACAGGAGGCCGCCGATTCCCTCACAGAGGTGGGTTTCCGAGCTCTGGGGGACTGAGGTCGCAGCGGTCACACTCCATTTTTGGGTGGTTCAGCAGAGACTGGAAGGTTGAAGCGGCTGGGTCCAAGTCTGCCGCCTTGTGGCAGGGTGGGGGCGTTGCAGGCGAAGCAAGGCTCTTAGCCTCCCAGGCGGGGCACAGGCCAGACTCCCCACGGGAGAACCGGTCCGTGGACGAGGGTCCCGCCCGCCCGCCCGGACCCGCTCCACCTGGCGCGGAACCGTGGCCGGCCCCTCTTCCCGGCCCCAGGTCCCTAGTTCTTCCCTGGCACTCTGCCTCTGCGGGGGTGGGAGAGCTGCTGGGAAGTGTGGTCCACGGGAAAACGCGCGGTCCTCTGGGTGGCAGGGAGGGCTTCCCTTAACTCTGACACCAGCCCAGGAACCCGGTGAACCTGGCCTGATATCTCAAGGGGGGGGTGGCTCGTAGCCCGGAGGGATGGGCTTGAGGTGGGGCCTGCTTGCGCCTGCGCGGCCCCGCCTCTGGGCCCGAAACCACCCAGCCGCGGCTCGGACAAAAGCCATCTCCTGGGGGCCTCCCCCCTGTTCTTCCATCCGTAAAGGGGGACCCCTTTACGGATGGAAGAACAGGGGGATCTTCGCAGTGATGGGGACGGGACGGAGGGGTCTGCGGGTTTGCCGCCTCGTAGGCCAGTTGCTCGCACCCCGGCCCCATGTGTCCCAGCTCCATGGAGGAGGTGGGCTGCTTATGGCGGGATGCAGGCGTCCTGCGGGAGTCAGGGGATGGCGTGGGCCCTCCCCGGACAAGAGAGGGCGCCTGGGACCAGAGAGAGCACCCGGGAAAATGCCCAGCCCTGGCCCCCGTGGCTCCAGTGGCCTCCCCAGGCTCCTGCCGCGGGGCCTGGTCACGCTCACCTGGGCCCAGGTTCTCCGCAGGTGAATGCCTTTTGCGCACACCAAGGACCACAGGCCGCGGATCCCTTCACGGGGAGGGGGGGTTCGAGCTCTGTGGGACCCAGGTCGCATCCCACACAGTCCCTTCTCTCAAAGTTCAGCCCAGACTTCAGAGAGTATAAGCGTCTCGGTGCAGATTTGCCGCCTCGGGGCAGGGTGGGGCCGTTTGAGCCAAGAAAGACTCTCAGCCCCCCGGGCAGGTCACAGGCCCGAGACCCCCCGGGAGACCGGGTCCCAGGGCGTGGGTCCCGCCTCCCCGGGCCCGCCCCACCTGGCCCGGAACCGTGGCCGGCCCCTGTTCCCGGCCCCAGGTCCCTGGTTCTTCCCTGGCACTCTGCCTCTGGCGGGGTGGGAGACGGGCTGGCAAGTGGGGTCCACGGGAAAAGGATCGGACCTCTGGGTGGCGGGGAGAGCTCCCAGTTCCACGGACACGACCCCAGGGACCCTGTGAAGCAGGCCTGATATGTCCAGGGTGGGCCCCATTGCCCCTAGGGAGGCTTCTGGTGGGGCTGCCTGCCCTGAGCCTGCCGGGTACCGCGTCTTGGCCCGAAACTGGCCAGTCGCGGCTCTAAGAAAAGCCATCTCCTGGGGGCCTCCCCCCTGTCCTTCGCAGTTGGGCGGTCGGGACGGAGGGGTCTGCGCGTTTCCAGCCACTTAGCCCAGTGACCCGCAGCCCGGCCCCAGAGTTCCAAGCTCCACGGAGGCAGGGGGCCTCTTATCACGGGAAGCAGGTGTCTCGCGGGGCTCAAGGGATGGCGTGGGCACGCTCTAGGCGAGAGATGTTGCCCGTGCCCCGAGAGAGCCCCGGGGAGAGCCCGAGGCCTGGCCGCAGAGGCTGCCATTGCCTCCCCGGGCTCCTACCATGGGGCCTGGCCCTGCTCGCCCGAGGCCCAGGTTCACCGCAGGTGAATGCCTTTTGCGGACGCCAAGGACAGGAGGCCGCCGATTCCCTCACAGAGGTGGGTTTCCGAGCTCTGGGGGACTGAGGTCGCAGCGGTCACACTCCATTTTTGGGTGGTTCAGCAGAGACTGGAAGGTTGAAGCGGCTGGGTCCAAGTCTGCCGCCTTGTGGCAGGGTGGGGGCGTTGCAGGCGAAGCAAGGCTCTTAGCCTCCCAGGCGGGGCACAGGCCAGACTCCCCACGGGAGATCCGGTCCGTGGACGAGGGTCCCGCCCGCCCGCCCGGACCCGCTCCACCTGGCGCGGAACCGTGGCCGGCCCCTCTTCCCGGCCCCAGGTCCCTAGTTCTTCCCTGGCACTCTGCCTCTGCGGGGGTGGGAGAGCTGCTGGGAAGTGTGGTCCACGGGAAAACGCGCGGTCCTCTGGGTGGCAGGGAGGGCTTCCCTTAACTCTGACACCAGCCCAGGAACCCGGTGAACCTGGCCTGATATCTCAAGGGGGGGGTGGCTCGTAGCCCAGAGTGATGGGCTTGGGGTGGGGCCTGCTTGCGCCTGCGCGGCCCAGCCTCTGGGCCCGAAACCACCCAGCCGCGGCTCGGACAAAAGCCATCTCCTGGGGGCCTCCCCCCTGTTCTTCCATCCGTAAAGGGGGACCCCTTTACGGATGGAAGAACAGGGGGATCTTCGCTGTGGTGAGGACGGGACGGAGGGGTCTGCGGTTTTGCCGCCATGTAGGCCCGTTGCTCGCACCCAGGCCCCATGTGTCCCAGCTCCATGGAGGATGTGGGCCGCTTATGGCAGGATGCAGGCGTCCTGCGGGGGTGAAGGGACGCCGTGGGCACTCCCCGGGCGAGAGAGGGCGCCTGGGACCCGAGAGAGCACCCGGGAAAATGCCCAGCCCTGGCCCCCGTGGCTCCAGTGGCCTCCCCAGGCTCCTGCCGCGGGGCCTGGTCACGCTCACCTGGGCCCAGGTTCTCCGCAGGTGAATGCCTTTTGCGCACACCAAGGACCACAGGCCGCGGATCCCTTCACGGGGAGGGGGGGTTCGAGCTCTGTGGGACCCAGGTCGCATCCCACACAGTCCCTTCTCTCAAAGTTCAGCCCAGACTTCAGAGAGTATAAGCGTCTCGGTGCAGATTTGCCGCCTCGGGGCAGGGTGGGGCCGTTTGAGCCAAGAAAGACTCTCAGCCCCCCGGGCAGGTCACAGGCCCGAGACCCCCCGGGAGACCGGGTCCCAGGGCGTGGGTCCCGCCTCCCCGGGCCCGCCCCACCTGGCCCGGAACCGTGGCCGGCCCCTGTTCCCGGCCCCAGGTCCCTGGTTCTTCCCTGGCACTCTGCCTCTGGCGGGGTGGGAGACGGGCTGGCAAGTGGGGTCCACGGGAAAAGGATCGGACCTCTGGGTGGCGGGGAGAGCTCCCAGTTCCACGGACACGACCCCAGGGACCCTGTGAAGCAGGCCTGATATGTCCAGGGTGGGCCCCATTGCCCCTAGGGAGGCTTCTGGTGGGGCTGCCTGCCCTGAGCCTGCCGGGTACCGCGTCTTGGCCCGAAACTGGCCAGTCGCGGCTCTAAGAAAAGCCATCTCCTGGGGGCCTCCCCCCTGTCCTTCGCAGTTGGGCGGTCGGGACGGAGGGGTCTGCGCGTTTCCAGCCACTTAGCCCAGTGACCCGCAGCCCGGCCCCAGAGTTCCAAGCTCCACGGAGGCAGGGGGCCTCTTATCACGGGAAGCAGGTGTCTCGCGGGGCTCAAGGGATGGCGTGGGCACGCTCTAGGCGAGAGATGTTGCCCGTGCCCCGAGAGAGCCCCGGGGAGAGCCCGAGGCCTGGCCGCAGAGGCTGCCATTGCCTCCCCGGGCTCCTACCATGGGGCCTGGCCCTGCTCGCCCGAGGCCCAGGTTCACCGCAGGTGAATGCCTTTTGCGGACGCCAAGGACAGGAGGCCGCCGATTCCCTCACAGAGGTGGGTTTCCGAGCTCTGGGGGACTGAGGTCGCAGCGGTCACACTCCATTTTTGGGTGGTTCAGCAGAGACTGGAAGGTTGAAGCGGCTGGGTCCAAGTCTGCCGCCTTGTGGCAGGGTGGGGGCGTTGCAGGCGAAGCAAGGCTCTTAGCCTCCCAGGCGGGGCACAGGCCAGACTCCCCACGGGAGAACCGGTCCGTGGACGAGGGTCCCGCCCGCCCGCCCGGACCCGCTCCACCTGGCGCGGAACCGTGGCCGGCCCCTCTTCCCGGCCCCAGGTCCCTAGTTCTTCCCTGGCACTCTGCCTCTGCGGGGGTGGGAGAGCTGCTGGGAAGTGTGGTCCACGGGAAAACGCGCGGTCCTCTGGGTGGCAGGGAGGGCTTCCCTTAACTCTGACACCAGCCCAGGAACCCGGTGAACCTGGCCTGATATCTCAAGGGGGGGGTGGCTCGTAGCCCGGAGGGATGGGCTTGAGGTGGGGCCTGCTTGCGCCTGCGCGGCCCCGCCTCTGGGCCCGAAACCACCCAGCCGCGGCTCGGACAAAAGCCATCTCCTGGGGGCCTCCCCCCTGTTCTTCCATCCGTAAAGGGGGACCCCTTTACGGATGGAAGAACAGGGGGATCTTCGCAGTGATGGGGACGGGACGGAGGGGTCTGCGGGTTTGCCGCCTCGTAGGCCAGTTGCTCGCACCCCGGCCCCATGTGTCCCAGCTCCATGGAGGAGGTGGGCTGCTTATGGCGGGATGCAGGCGTCCTGCGGGAGTCAGGGGATGGCGTGGGCCCTCCCCGGACAAGAGAGGGCGCCTGGGACCAGAGAGAGCACCCGGGAAAATGCCCAGCCCTGGCCCCCGTGGCTCCAGTGGCCTCCCCAGGCTCCTGCCGCGGGGCCTGGTCACGCTCACCTGGGCCCAGGTTCTCCGCAGGTGAATGCCTTTTGCGCACACCAAGGACCACAGGCCGCGGATCCCTTCACGGGGAGGGGGGGTTCGAGCTCTGTGGGACCCAGGTCGCATCCCACACAGTCCCTTCTCTCAAAGTTCAGCCCAGACTTCAGAGAGTATAAGCGTCTCGGTGCAGATTTGCCGCCTCGGGGCAGGGTGGGGCCGTTTGAGCCAAGAAAGACTCTCAGCCCCCCGGGCAGGTCACAGGCCCGAGACCCCCCGGGAGACCGGGTCCCAGGGCGTGGGTCCCGCCTCCCCGGGCCCGCCCCACCTGGCCCGGAACCGTGGCCGGCCCCTGTTCCCGGCCCCAGGTCCCTGGTTCTTCCCTGGCACTCTGCCTCTGGCGGGGTGGGAGACGGGCTGGCAAGTGGGGTCCACGGGAAAAGGATCGGACCTCTGGGTGGCGGGGAGAGCTCCCAGTTCCACGGACACGACCCCAGGGACCCTGTGAAGCAGGCCTGATATGTCCAGGGTGGGCCCCATTGCCCCTAGGGAGGCTTCTGGTGGGGCTGCCTGCCCTGAGCCTGCCGGGTACCGCGTCTTGGCCCGAAACTGGCCAGTCGCGGCTCTAAGAAAAGCCATCTCCTGGGGGCCTCCCCCCTGTCCTTCGCAGTTGGGCGGTCGGGACGGAGGGGTCTGCGCGTTTCCAGCCACTTAGCCCAGTGACCCGCAGCCCGGCCCCAGAGTTCCAAGCTCCACGGAGGCAGGGGGCCTCTTATCACGGGAAGCAGGTGTCTCGCGGGGCTCAAGGGATGGCGTGGGCACGCTCTAGGCGAGAGATGTTGCCCGTGCCCCGAGAGAGCCCCGGGGAGAGCCCGAGGCCTGGCCGCAGAGGCTGCCATTGCCTCCCCGGGCTCCTACCATGGGGCCTGGCCCTGCTCGCCCGAGGCCCAGGTTCACCGCAGGTGAATGCCTTTTGCGGACGCCAAGGACAGGAGGCCGCCGATTCCCTCACAGAGGTGGGTTTCCGAGCTCTGGGGGACTGAGGTCGCAGCGGTCACACTCCATTTTTGGGTGGTTCAGCAGAGACTGGAAGGTTGAAGCGGCTGGGTCCAAGTCTGCCGCCTTGTGGCAGGGTGGGGGCGTTGCAGGCGAAGCAAGGCTCTTAGCCTCCCAGGCGGGGCACAGGCCAGACTCCCCACGGGAGAACCGGTCCGTGGACGAGGGTCCCGCCCGCCCGCCCGGACCCGCTCCACCTGGCGCGGAACCGTGGCCGGCCCCTCTTCCCGGCCCCAGGTCCCTAGTTCTTCCCTGGCACTCTGCCTCTGCGGGGGTGGGAGAGCTGCTGGGAAGTGTGGTCCACGGGAAAACGCGCGGTCCTCTGGGTGGCAGGGAGGGCTTCCCTTAACTCTGACACCAGCCCAGGAACCCGGTGAACCTGGCCTGATATCTCAAGGGGGGGGTGGCTCGTAGCCCGGAGGGATGGGCTTGAGGTGGGGCCTGCTTGCGCCTGCGCGGCCCCGCCTCTGGGCCCGAAACCACCCAGCCGCGGCTCGGACAAAAGCCATCTCCTGGGGGCCTCCCCCCTGTTCTTCCATCCGTAAAGGGGGACCCCTTTACGGATGGAAGAACAGGGGGATCTTCGCAGTGATGGGGACGGGACGGAGGGGTCTGCGGGTTTGCCGCCTCGTAGGCCAGTTGCTCGCACCCCGGCCCCATGTGTCCCAGCTCCATGGAGGAGGTGGGCTGCTTATGGCGGGATGCAGGCGTCCTGCGGGAGTCAGGGGATGGCGTGGGCCCTCCCCGGACAAGAGAGGGCGCCTGGGACCAGAGAGAGCACCCGGGAAAATGCCCAGCCCTGGCCCCCGTGGCTCCAGTGGCCTCCCCAGGCTCCTGCCGCGGGGCCTGGTCACGCTCACCTGGGCCCAGGTTCTCCGCAGGTGAATGCCTTTTGCGCACACCAAGGACCACAGGCCGCGGATCCCTTCACGGGGAGGGGGGGTTCGAGCTCTGTGGGACCCAGGTCGCATCCCACACAGTCCCTTCTCTCAAAGTTCAGCCCAGACTTCAGAGAGTATAAGCGTCTCGGTGCAGATTTGCCGCCTCGGGGCAGGGTGGGGCCGTTTGAGCCAAGAAAGACTCTCAGCCCCCCGGGCAGGTCACAGGCCCGAGACCCCCCGGGAGACCGGGTCCCAGGGCGTGGGTCCCGCCTCCCCGGGCCCGCCCCACCTGGCCCGGAACCGTGGCCGGCCCCTGTTCCCGGCCCCAGGTCCCTGGTTCTTCCCTGGCACTCTGCCTCTGGCGGGGTGGGAGACGGGCTGGCAAGTGGGGTCCACGGGAAAAGGATCGGACCTCTGGGTGGCGGGGAGAGCTCCCAGTTCCACGGACACGACCCCAGGGACCCTGTGAAGCAGGCCTGATATGTCCAGGGTGGGCCCCATTGCCCCTAGGGAGGCTTCTGGTGGGGCTGCCTGCCCTGAGCCTGCCGGGTACCGCGTCTTGGCCCGAAACTGGCCAGTCGCGGCTCTAAGAAAAGCCATCTCCTGGGGGCCTCCCCCCTGTCCTTCGCAGTTGGGCGGTCGGGACGGAGGGGTCTGCGCGTTTCCAGCCACTTAGCCCAGTGACCCGCAGCCCGGCCCCAGAGTTCCAAGCTCCACGGAGGCAGGGGGCCTCTTATCACGGGAAGCAGGTGTCTCGCGGGGCTCAAGGGATGGCGTGGGCACGCTCTAGGCGAGAGATGTTGCCCGTGCCCCGAGAGAGCCCCGGGGAGAGCCCGAGGCCTGGCCGCAGAGGCTGCCATTGCCTCCCCGGGCTCCTACCATGGGGCCTGGCCCTGCTCGCCCGAGGCCCAGGTTCACCGCAGGTGAATGCCTTTTGCGGACGCCAAGGACAGGAGGCCGCCGATTCCCTCACAGAGGTGGGTTTCCGAGCTCTGGGGGACTGAGGTCGCAGCGGTCACACTCCATTTTTGGGTGGTTCAGCAGAGACTGGAAGGTTGAAGCGGCTGGGTCCAAGTCTGCCGCCTTGTGGCAGGGTGGGGGCGTTGCAGGCGAAGCAAGGCTCTTAGCCTCCCAGGCGGGGCACAGGCCAGACTCCCCACGGGAGATCCGGTCCGTGGACGAGGGTCCCGCCCGCCCGCCCGGACCCGCTCCACCTGGCGCGGAACCGTGGCCGGCCCCTCTTCCCGGCCCCAGGTCCCTAGTTCTTCCCTGGCACTCTGCCTCTGCGGGGGTGGGAGAGCTGCTGGGAAGTGTGGTCCACGGGAAAACGCGCGGTCCTCTGGGTGGCAGGGAGGGCTTCCCTTAACTCTGACACCAGCCCAGGAACCCGGTGAACCTGGCCTGATATCTCAAGGGGGGGGTGGCTCGTAGCCCAGAGTGATGGGCTTGGGGTGGGGCCTGCTTGCGCCTGCGCGGCCCAGCCTCTGGGCCCGAAACCACCCAGCCGCGGCTCGGACAAAAGCCATCTCCTGGGGGCCTCCCCCCTGTTCTTCCATCCGTAAAGGGGGACCCCTTTACGGATGGAAGAACAGGGGGATCTTCGCTGTGGTGAGGACGGGACGGAGGGGTCTGCGGTTTTGCCGCCATGTAGGCCCGTTGCTCGCACCCAGGCCCCATGTGTCCCAGCTCCATGGAGGATGTGGGCCGCTTATGGCAGGATGCAGGCGTCCTGCGGGGGTGAAGGGACGCCGTGGGCACTCCCCGGGCGAGAGAGGGCGCCTGGGACCCGAGAGAGCACCCGGGAAAATGCCCAGCCCTGGCCCCCGTGGCTCCAGTGGCCTCCCCAGGCTCCTGCCGCGGGGCCTGGTCACGCTCACCTGGGCCCAGGTTCTCCGCAGGTGAATGCCTTTTGCGCACACCAAGGACCACAGGCCGCGGATCCCTTCACGGGGAGGGGGGGTTCGAGCTCTGTGGGACCCAGGTCGCATCCCACACAGTCCCTTCTCTCAAAGTTCAGCCCAGACTTCAGAGAGTATAAGCGTCTCGGTGCAGATTTGCCGCCTCGGGGCAGGGTGGGGCCGTTTGAGCCAAGAAAGACTCTCAGCCCCCCGGGCAGGTCACAGGCCCGAGACCCCCCGGGAGACCGGGTCCCAGGGCGTGGGTCCCGCCTCCCCGGGCCCGCCCCACCTGGCCCGGAACCGTGGCCGGCCCCTGTTCCCGGCCCCAGGTCCCTGGTTCTTCCCTGGCACTCTGCCTCTGGCGGGGTGGGAGACGGGCTGGCAAGTGGGGTCCACGGGAAAAGGATCGGACCTCTGGGTGGCGGGGAGAGCTCCCAGTTCCACGGACACGACCCCAGGGACCCTGTGAAGCAGGCCTGATATGTCCAGGGTGGGCCCCATTGCCCCTAGGGAGGCTTCTGGTGGGGCTGCCTGCCCTGAGCCTGCCGGGTACCGCGTCTTGGCCCGAAACTGGCCAGTCGCGGCTCTAAGAAAAGCCATCTCCTGGGGGCCTCCCCCCTGTCCTTCGCAGTTGGGCGGTCGGGACGGAGGGGTCTGCGCGTTTCCAGCCACTTAGCCCAGTGACCCGCAGCCCGGCCCCAGAGTTCCAAGCTCCACGGAGGCAGGGGGCCTCTTATCACGGGAAGCAGGTGTCTCGCGGGGCTCAAGGGATGGCGTGGGCACGCTCTAGGCGAGAGATGTTGCCCGTGCCCCGAGAGAGCCCCGGGGAGAGCCCGAGGCCTGGCCGCAGAGGCTGCCATTGCCTCCCCGGGCTCCTACCATGGGGCCTGGCCCTGCTCGCCCGAGGCCCAGGTTCACCGCAGGTGAATGCCTTTTGCGGACGCCAAGGACAGGAGGCCGCCGATTCCCTCACAGAGGTGGGTTTCCGAGCTCTGGGGGACTGAGGTCGCAGCGGTCACACTCCATTTTTGGGTGGTTCAGCAGAGACTGGAAGGTTGAAGCGGCTGGGTCCAAGTCTGCCGCCTTGTGGCAGGGTGGGGGCGTTGCAGGCGAAGCAAGGCTCTTAGCCTCCCAGGCGGGGCACAGGCCAGACTCCCCACGGGAGAACCGGTCCGTGGACGAGGGTCCCGCCCGCCCGCCCGGACCCGCTCCACCTGGCGCGGAACCGTGGCCGGCCCCTCTTCCCGGCCCCAGGTCCCTAGTTCTTCCCTGGCACTCTGCCTCTGCGGGGGTGGGAGAGCTGCTGGGAAGTGTGGTCCACGGGAAAACGCGCGGTCCTCTGGGTGGCAGGGAGGGCTTCCCTTAACTCTGACACCAGCCCAGGAACCCGGTGAACCTGGCCTGATATCTCAAGGGGGGGGTGGCTCGTAGCCCGGAGGGATGGGCTTGAGGTGGGGCCTGCTTGCGCCTGCGCGGCCCCGCCTCTGGGCCCGAAACCACCCAGCCGCGGCTCGGACAAAAGCCATCTCCTGGGGGCCTCCCCCCTGTTCTTCCATCCGTAAAGGGGGACCCCTTTACGGATGGAAGAACAGGGGGATCTTCGCAGTGATGGGGACGGGACGGAGGGGTCTGCGGGTTTGCCGCCTCGTAGGCCAGTTGCTCGCACCCCGGCCCCATGTGTCCCAGCTCCATGGAGGAGGTGGGCTGCTTATGGCGGGATGCAGGCGTCCTGCGGGAGTCAGGGGATGGCGTGGGCCCTCCCCGGACAAGAGAGGGCGCCTGGGACCAGAGAGAGCACCCGGGAAAATGCCCAGCCCTGGCCCCCGTGGCTCCAGTGGCCTCCCCAGGCTCCTGCCGCGGGGCCTGGTCACGCTCACCTGGGCCCAGGTTCTCCGCAGGTGAATGCCTTTTGCGCACACCAAGGACCACAGGCCGCGGATCCCTTCACGGGGAGGGGGGGTTCGAGCTCTGTGGGACCCAGGTCGCATCCCACACAGTCCCTTCTCTCAAAGTTCAGCCCAGACTTCAGAGAGTATAAGCGTCTCGGTGCAGATTTGCCGCCTCGGGGCAGGGTGGGGCCGTTTGAGCCAAGAAAGACTCTCAGCCCCCCGGGCAGGTCACAGGCCCGAGACCCCCCGGGAGACCGGGTCCCAGGGCGTGGGTCCCGCCTCCCCGGGCCCGCCCCACCTGGCCCGGAACCGTGGCCGGCCCCTGTTCCCGGCCCCAGGTCCCTGGTTCTTCCCTGGCACTCTGCCTCTGGCGGGGTGGGAGACGGGCTGGCAAGTGGGGTCCACGGGAAAAGGATCGGACCTCTGGGTGGCGGGGAGAGCTCCCAGTTCCACGGACACGACCCCAGGGACCCTGTGAAGCAGGCCTGATATGTCCAGGGTGGGCCCCATTGCCCCTAGGGAGGCTTCTGGTGGGGCTGCCTGCCCTGAGCCTGCCGGGTACCGCGTCTTGGCCCGAAACTGGCCAGTCGCGGCTCTAAGAAAAGCCATCTCCTGGGGGCCTCCCCCCTGTCCTTCGCAGTTGGGCGGTCGGGACGGAGGGGTCTGCGCGTTTCCAGCCACTTAGCCCAGTGACCCGCAGCCCGGCCCCAGAGTTCCAAGCTCCACGGAGGCAGGGGGCCTCTTATCACGGGAAGCAGGTGTCTCGCGGGGCTCAAGGGATGGCGTGGGCACGCTCTAGGCGAGAGATGTTGCCCGTGCCCCGAGAGAGCCCCGGGGAGAGCCCGAGGCCTGGCCGCAGAGGCTGCCATTGCCTCCCCGGGCTCCTACCATGGGGCCTGGCCCTGCTCGCCCGAGGCCCAGGTTCACCGCAGGTGAATGCCTTTTGCGGACGCCAAGGACAGGAGGCCGCCGATTCCCTCACAGAGGTGGGTTTCCGAGCTCTGGGGGACTGAGGTCGCAGCGGTCACACTCCATTTTTGGGTGGTTCAGCAGAGACTGGAAGGTTGAAGCGGCTGGGTCCAAGTCTGCCGCCTTGTGGCAGGGTGGGGGCGTTGCAGGCGAAGCAAGGCTCTTAGCCTCCCAGGCGGGGCACAGGCCAGACTCCCCACGGGAGAACCGGTCCGTGGACGAGGGTCCCGCCCGCCCGCCCGGACCCGCTCCACCTGGCGCGGAACCGTGGCCGGCCCCTCTTCCCGGCCCCAGGTCCCTAGTTCTTCCCTGGCACTCTGCCTCTGCGGGGGTGGGAGAGCTGCTGGGAAGTGTGGTCCACGGGAAAACGCGCGGTCCTCTGGGTGGCAGGGAGGGCTTCCCTTAACTCTGACACCAGCCCAGGAACCCGGTGAACCTGGCCTGATATCTCAAGGGGGGGGTGGCTCGTAGCCCGGAGGGATGGGCTTGAGGTGGGGCCTGCTTGCGCCTGCGCGGCCCCGCCTCTGGGCCCGAAACCACCCAGCCGCGGCTCGGACAAAAGCCATCTCCTGGGGGCCTCCCCCCTGTTCTTCCATCCGTAAAGGGGGACCCCTTTACGGATGGAAGAACAGGGGGATCTTCGCAGTGATGGGGACGGGACGGAGGGGTCTGCGGGTTTGCCGCCTCGTAGGCCAGTTGCTCGCACCCCGGCCCCATGTGTCCCAGCTCCATGGAGGAGGTGGGCTTCTTATGGCGGGATGCAGGCGTCCTGCGGGAGTCAGGGGATGGCGTGGGCCCTCCCCGGACAAGAGAGGGCGCCTGGGACCAGAGAGAGCACCCGGGAAAATGCCCAGCCCTGGCCCCCGTGGCTCCAGTGGCCTCCCCAGGCTCCTGCCGCGGGGCCTGGTCACGCTCACCTGGGCCCAGGTTCTCCGCAGGTGAATGCCTTTTGCGCACACCAAGGACCACAGGCCGCGGATCCCTTCACGGGGAGGGGGGGTTCGAGCTCTGTGGGACCCAGGTCGCATCCCACACAGTCCCTTCTCTCAAAGTTCAGCCCAGACTTCAGAGAGTATAAGCGTCTCGGTGCAGATTTGCCGCCTCGGGGCAGGGTGGGGCCGTTTGAGCCAAGAAAGACTCTCAGCCCCCCGGGCAGGTCACAGGCCCGAGACCCCCCGGGAGACCGGGTCCCAGGGCGTGGGTCCCGCCTCCCCGGGCCCGCCCCACCTGGCCCGGAACCGTGGCCGGCCCCTGTTCCCGGCCCCAGGTCCCTGGTTCTTCCCTGGCACTCTGCCTCTGGCGGGGTGGGAGACGGGCTGGCAAGTGGGGTCCACGGGAAAAGGATCGGACCTCTGGGTGGCGGGGAGAGCTCCCAGTTCCACGGACACGACCCCAGGGACCCTGTGAAGCAGGCCTGATATGTCCAGGGTGGGCCCCATTGCCCCTAGGGAGGCTTCTGGTGGGGCTGCCTGCCCTGAGCCTGCCGGGTACCGCGTCTTGGCCCGAAACTGGCCAGTCGCGGCTCTAAGAAAAGCCATCTCCTGGGGGCCTCCCCCCTGTCCTTCGCAGTTGGGCGGTCGGGACGGAGGGGTCTGCGCGTTTCCAGCCACTTAGCCCAGTGACCCGCAGCCCGGCCCCAGAGTTCCAAGCTCCACGGAGGCAGGGGGCCTCTTATCACGGGAAGCAGGTGTCTCGCGGGGCTCAAGGGATGGCGTGGGCACGCTCTAGGCGAGAGATGTTGCCCGTGCCCCGAGAGAGCCCCGGGGAGAGCCCGAGGCCTGGCCGCAGAGGCTGCCATTGCCTCCCCGGGCTCCTACCATGGGGCCTGGCCCTGCTCGCCCGAGGCCCAGGTTCACCGCAGGTGAATGCCTTTTGCGGACGCCAAGGACAGGAGGCCGCCGATTCCCTCACAGAGGTGGGTTTCCGAGCTCTGGGGGACTGAGGTCGCAGCGGTCACACTCCATTTTTGGGTGGTTCAGCAGAGACTGGAAGGTTGAAGCGGCTGGGTCCAAGTCTGCCGCCTTGTGGCAGGGTGGGGGCGTTGCAGGCGAAGCAAGGCTCTTAGCCTCCCAGGCGGGGCACAGGCCAGACTCCCCACGGGAGATCCGGTCCGTGGACGAGGGTCCCGCCCGCCCGCCCGGACCCGCTCCACCTGGCGCGGAACCGTGGCCGGCCCCTCTTCCCGGCCCCAGGTCCCTAGTTCTTCCCTGGCACTCTGCCTCTGCGGGGGTGGGAGAGCTGCTGGGAAGTGTGGTCCACGGGAAAACGCGCGGTCCTCTGGGTGGCAGGGAGGGCTTCCCTTAACTCTGACACCAGCCCAGGAACCCGGTGAACCTGGCCTGATATCTCAAGGGGGGGGTGGCTCGTAGCCCAGAGTGATGGGCTTGGGGTGGGGCCTGCTTGCGCCTGCGCGGCCCCGCCTCTGGGCCCGAAACCACCCAGCCGCGGCTCGGACAAAAGCCATCTCCTGGGGGCCTCCCCCCTGTTCTTCCATCCGTAAAGGGGGACCCCTTTACGGATGGAAGAACAGGGGGATCTTCGCTGTGGTGAGGACGGGACGGAGGGGTCTGCGGTTTTGCCGCCATGTAGGCCCGTTGCTCGCACCCAGGCCCCATGTGTCCCAGCTCCATGGAGGATGTGGGCCGCTTATGGCAGGATGCAGGCGTCCTGCGGGGGTGAAGGGACGCCGTGGGCACTCCCCGGGCGAGAGAGGGCGCCTGGGACCCGAGAGAGCACCCGGGAAAATGCCCAGCCCTGGCCCCCGTGGCTCCAGTGGCCTCCCCAGGCTCCTGCCGCGGGGCCTGGTCACGCTCACCTGGGCCCAGGTTCTCCGCAGGTGAATGCCTTTTGCGCACACCAAGGACCACAGGCCGCGGATCCCTTCACGGGGAGGGGGGGTTCGAGCTCTGTGGGACCCAGGTCGCATCCCACACAGTCCCTTCTCTCAAAGTTCAGCCCAGACTTCAGAGAGTATAAGCGTCTCGGTGCAGATTTGCCGCCTCGGGGCAGGGTGGGGCCGTTTGAGCCAAGAAAGACTCTCAGCCCCCCGGGCAGGTCACAGGCCCGAGACCCCCCGGGAGACCGGGTCCCAGGGCGTGGGTCCCGCCTCCCCGGGCCCGCCCCACCTGGCCCGGAACCGTGGCCGGCCCCTGTTCCCGGCCCCAGGTCCCTGGTTCTTCCCTGGCACTCTGCCTCTGGCGGGGTGGGAGACGGGCTGGCAAGTGGGGTCCACGGGAAAAGGATCGGACCTCTGGGTGGCGGGGAGAGCTCCCAGTTCCACGGACACGACCCCAGGGACCCTGTGAAGCAGGCCTGATATGTCCAGGGTGGGCCCCATTGCCCCTAGGGAGGCTTCTGGTGGGGCTGCCTGCCCTGAGCCTGCCGGGTACCGCGTCTTGGCCCGAAACTGGCCAGTCGCGGCTCTAAGAAAAGCCATCTCCTGGGGGCCTCCCCCCTGTCCTTCGCAGTTGGGCGGTCGGGACGGAGGGGTCTGCGCGTTTCCAGCCACTTAGCCCAGTGACCCGCAGCCCGGCCCCAGAGTTCCAAGCTCCACGGAGGCAGGGGGCCTCTTATCACGGGAAGCAGGTGTCTCGCGGGGCTCAAGGGATGGCGTGGGCACGCTCTAGGCGAGAGATGTTGCCCGTGCCCCGAGAGAGCCCCGGGGAGAGCCCGAGGCCTGGCCGCAGAGGCTGCCATTGCCTCCCCGGGCTCCTACCATGGGGCCTGGCCCTGCTCGCCCGAGGCCCAGGTTCACCGCAGGTGAATGCCTTTTGCGGACGCCAAGGACAGGAGGCCGCCGATTCCCTCACAGAGGTGGGTTTCCGAGCTCTGGGGGACTGAGGTCGCAGCGGTCACACTCCATTTTTGGGTGGTTCAGCAGAGACTGGAAGGTTGAAGCGGCTGGGTCCAAGTCTGCCGCCTTGTGGCAGGGTGGGGGCGTTGCAGGCGAAGCAAGGCTCTTAGCCTCCCAGGCGGGGCACAGGCCAGACTCCCCACGGGAGATCCGGTCCGTGGACGAGGGTCCCGCCCGCCCGCCCGGACCCGCTCCACCTGGCGCGGAACCGTGGCCGGCCCCTCTTCCCGGCCCCAGGTCCCTAGTTCTTCCCTGGCACTCTGCCTCTGCGGGGGTGGGAGAGCTGCTGGGAAGTGTGGTCCACGGGAAAACGCGCGGTCCTCTGGGTGGCAGGGAGGGCTTCCCTTAACTCTGACACCAGCCCAGGAACCCGGTGAACCTGGCCTGATATCTCAAGGGGGGGGTGGCTCGTAGCCCAGAGTGATGGGCTTGGGGTGGGGCCTGCTTGCGCCTGCGGGGCCCCGCCTCTGGGCCCGAAACCACCCAGCCGCGGCTCGGACAAAAGCCATCTCCTGGGGGCCTCCCCCCTGTTCTTCCATCCGTAAAGGGGGACCCCTTTACGGATGGAAGAACAGGGGGATCTTCGCTGTGGTGAGGACGGGACGGAGGGGTCTGCGGTTTTGCCGCCATGTAGGCCCGTTGCTCGCACCCAGGCCCCATGTGTCCCAGCTCCATGGAGGATGTGGGCCGCTTATGGCAGGATGCAGGCGTCCTGCGGGGGTGAAGGGACGCCGTGGGCACTCCCCGGGCGAGAGAGGGCGCCTGGGACCCGAGAGAGCACCCGGGAAAATGCCCAGCCCTGGCCCCCGTGGCTCCAGTGGCCTCCCCAGGCTCCTGCCGCGGGGCCTGGTCACGCTCACCTGGGCCCAGGTTCTCCGCAGGTGAATGCCTTTTGCGCACACCAAGGACCACAGGCCGCGGATCCCTTCACGGGGAGGGGGGGTTCGAGCTCTGTGGGACCCAGGTCGCATCCCACACAGTCCCTTCTCTCAAAGTTCAGCCCAGACTTCAGAGAGTATAAGCGTCTCGGTGCAGATTTGCCGCCTCGGGGCAGGGTGGGGCCGTTTGAGCCAAGAAAGACTCTCAGCCCCCCGGGCAGGTCACAGGCCCGAGACCCCCCGGGAGACCGGGTCCCAGGGCGTGGGTCCCGCCTCCCCGGGCCCGCCCCACCTGGCCCGGAACCGTGGCCGGCCCCTGTTCCCGGCCCCAGGTCCCTGGTTCTTCCCTGGCACTCTGCCTCTGGCGGGGTGGGAGACGGGCTGGCAAGTGGGGTCCACGGGAAAAGGATCGGACCTCTGGGTGGCGGGGAGAGCTCCCAGTTCCACGGACACGACCCCAGGGACCCTGTGAAGCAGGCCTGATATGTCCAGGGTGGGCCCCATTGCCCCTAGGGAGGCTTCTGGTGGGGCTGCCTGCCCTGAGCCTGCCGGGTACCGCGTCTTGGCCCGAAACTGGCCAGTCGCGGCTCTAAGAAAAGCCATCTCCTGGGGGCCTCCCCCCTGTCCTTCGCAGTTGGGCGGTCGGGACGGAGGGGTCTGCGCGTTTCCAGCCACTTAGCCCAGTGACCCGCAGCCCGGCCCCAGAGTTCCAAGCTCCACGGAGGCAGGGGGCCTCTTATCACGGGAAGCAGGTGTCTCGCGGGGCTCAAGGGATGGCGTGGGCACGCTCTAGGCGAGAGATGTTGCCCGTGCCCCGAGAGAGCCCCGGGGAGAGCCCGAGGCCTGGCCGCAGAGGCTGCCATTGCCTCCCCGGGCTCCTACCATGGGGCCTGGCCCTGCTCGCCCGAGGCCCAGGTTCACCGCAGGTGAATGCCTTTTGCGGACGCCAAGGACAGGAGGCCGCCGATTCCCTCACAGAGGTGGGTTTCCGAGCTCTGGGGGACTGAGGTCGCAGCGGTCACACTCCATTTTTGGGTGGTTCAGCAGAGACTGGAAGGTTGAAGCGGCTGGGTCCAAGTCTGCCGCCTTGTGGCAGGGTGGGGGCGTTGCAGGCGAAGCAAGGCTCTTAGCCTCCCAGGCGGGGCACAGGCCAGACTCCCCACGGGAGATCCGGTCCGTGGACGAGGGTCCCGCCCGCCCGCCCGGACCCGCTCCACCTGGCGCGGAACCGTGGCCGGCCCCTCTTCCCGGCCCCAGGTCCCTAGTTCTTCCCTGGCACTCTGCCTCTGCGGGGGTGGGAGAGCTGCTGGGAAGTGTGGTCCACGGGAAAACGCGCGGTCCTCTGGGTGGCAGGGAGGGCTTCCCTTAACTCTGACACCAGCCCAGGAACCCGGTGAACCTGGCCTGATATCTCAAGGGGGGGGTGGCTCGTAGCCCGGAGTGATGGGCTTGGGGTGGGGCCTGCTTGCGCCTGCGGGGCCCCGCCTCTGGGCCCGAAACCACCCAGCCGCGGCTCGGACAAAAGCCATCTCCTGGGGGCCTCCGCCCTGTTCTTCCATCCGTAAAGGGGGACCCCTTTACGGATGGAAGAACAGGGGGATCTTCGCTGTGGTGAGGACGGGACGGAGGGGTCTGCGGTTTTGCCGCCATGTAGGCCCGTTGCTCGCACCCAGGCACCATGTGTCCCAGCTCCATGGAGGATGTGGGCCGCTTATGGCAGGATGCAGGCGTCCTGCGGGGGTGAAGGGACGCCGTGGGCACTCCCCGGGCGAGAGAGGGCGCCTGGGACCCGAGAGAGCACCCGGGAAAATGCCCAGCCCTGGCCCCCGTGGCTCCAGTGGCCTCCCCAGGCTCCTGCCGCGGGGCCTGGTCACGCTCACCTGGGCCCAGGTTCTCCGCAGGTGAATGCCTTTTGCGCACACCAAGGACCACAGGCCGCGGATCCCTTCACGGGGAGGGGGGGTTCGAGCTCTGTGGGACCCAGGTCGCATCCCACACAGTCCCTTCTCTCAAAGTTCAGCCCAGACTTCAGAGAGTATAAGCGTCTCGGTGCAGATTTGCCGCCTCGGGGCAGGGTGGGGCCGTTTGAGCCAAGAAAGACTCTCAGCCCCCCGGGCAGGTCACAGGCCCGAGACCCCCCGGGAGACCGGGTCCCAGGGCGTGGGTCCCGCCTCCCCGGGCCCGCCCCACCTGGCCCGGAACCGTGGCCGGCCCCTGTTCCCGGCCCCAGGTCCCTGGTTCTTCCCTGGCACTCTGCCTCTGGCGGGGTGGGAGACGGGCTGGCAAGTGGGGTCCACGGGAAAAGGATCGGACCTCTGGGTGGCGGGGAGAGCTCCCAGTTCCACGGACACGACCCCAGGGACCCTGTGAAGCAGGCCTGATATGTCCACGGTGGGCCCCATTGCCCCTAGGGAGGCTTCTGGTGGGGCTGCCTGCCCTGAGCCTGCCGGGTACCGCGTCTTGGCCCGAAACTGGCCAGTCGCGGCTCTAAGAAAAGCCATCTCCTGGGGGCCTCCCCCCTGTCCTTCGCAGTTGGGCGGTCGGGACGGAGGGGTCTGCGCGTTTCCAGCCACTTAGCCCAGTGACCCGCAGCCCGGCCCCAGAGTTCCAAGCTCCACGGAGGCAGGGGGCCTCTTATCACGGGAAGCAGGTGTCTCGCGGGGCTCAAGGGATGGCGTGGGCACGCTCTAGGCGAGAGATGTTGCCCGTGCCCCGAGAGAGCCCCGGGGAGAGCCCGAGGCCTGGCCGCAGAGGCTGCCATTGCCTCCCCGGGCTCCTACCATGGGGCCTGGCCCTGCTCGCCCGAGGCCCAGGTTCACCGCAGGTGAATGCCTTTTGCGGACGCCAAGGACAGGAGGCCGCCGATTCCCTCACAGAGGTGGGTTTCCGAGCTCTGGGGGACTGAGGTCGCAGCGGTCACACTCCATTTTTGGGTGGTTCAGCAGAGACTGGAAGGTTGAAGCGGCTGGGTCCAAGTCTGCCGCCTTGTGGCAGGGTGGGGGCGTTGCAGGCGAAGCAAGGCTCTTAGCCTCCCAGGCGGGGCACAGGCCAGACTCCCCACGGGAGATCCGGTCCGTGGACGAGGGTCCCGCCCGCCCGCCCGGACCCGCTCCACCTGGCGCGGAACCGTGGCCGGCCCCTCTTCCCGGCCCCAGGTCCCTAGTTCTTCCCTGGCACTCTGCCTCTGCGGGGGTGGGAGAGCTGCTGGGAAGTGTGGTCCACGGGAAAACGCGCGGTCCTCTGGGTGGCAGGGAGGGCTTCCCTTAACTCTGACACCAGCCCAGGAACCCGGTGAACCTGGCCTGATATCTCAAGGGGGGGGTGGCTCGTAGCCCGGAGGGATGGGCTTGAGGTGGGGCCTGCTTGCGCCTGCGCGGCCCCGCCTCTGGGCCCGAAACCACCCAGCCGCGGCTCGGACAAAAGCCATCTCCTGGGGGCCTCCCCCCTGTTCTTCCATCCGTAAAGGGGGACCCCTTTACGGATGGAAGAACAGGGGGATCTTCGCAGTGATGGGGACGGGACGGAGGGGTCTGCGGGTTTGCCGCCTCGTAGGCCAGTTGCTCGCACCCCGGCCCCATGTGTCCCAGCTCCATGGAGGAGGTGGGCTGCTTATGGCGGGATGCAGGCGTCCTGCGGGAGTCAGGGGATGGCGTGGGCCCTCCCCGGACAAGAGAGGGCGCCTGGGACCAGAGAGAGCACCCGGGAAAATGCCCAGCCCTGGCCCCCGTGGCTCCAGTGGCCTCCCCAGGCTCCTGCCGCGGGGCCTGGTCACGCTCACCTGGGCCCAGGTTCTCCGCAGGTGAATGCCTTTTGCGCACACCAAGGACCACAGGCCGCGGATCCCTTCACGGGGAGGGGGGGTTCGAGCTCTGTGGGACCCAGGTCGCATCCCACACAGTCCCTTCTCTCAAAGTTCAGCCCAGACTTCAGAGAGTATAAGCGTCTCGGTGCAGATTTGCCGCCTCGGGGCAGGGTGGGGCCGTTTGAGCCAAGAAAGACTCTCAGCCCCCCGGGCAGGTCACAGGCCCGAGACCCCCCGGGAGACCGGGTCCCAGGGCGTGGGTCCCGCCTCCCCGGGCCCGCCCCACCTGGCCCGGAACCGTGGCCGGCCCCTGTTCCCGGCCCCAGGTCCCTGGTTCTTCCCTGGCACTCTGCCTCTGGCGGGGTGGGAGACGGGCTGGCAAGTGGGGTCCACGGGAAAAGGATCGGACCTCTGGGTGGCGGGGAGAGCTCCCAGTTCCACGGACACGACCCCAGGGACCCTGTGAAGCAGGCCTGATATGTCCAGGGTGGGCCCCATTGCCCCTAGGGAGGCTTCTGGTGGGGCTGCCTGCCCTGAGCCTGCCGGGTACCGCGTCTTGGCCCGAAACTGGCCAGTCGCGGCTCTAAGAAAAGCCATCTCCTGGGGGCCTCCCCCCTGTCCTTCGCAGTTGGGCGGTCGGGACGGAGGGGTCTGCGCGTTTCCAGCCACTTAGCCCAGTGACCCGCAGCCCGGCCCCAGAGTTCCAAGCTCCACGGAGGCAGGGGGCCTCTTATCACGGGAAGCAGGTGTCTCGCGGGGCTCAAGGGATGGCGTGGGCACGCTCTAGGCGAGAGATGTTGCCCGTGCCCCGAGAGAGCCCCGGGGAGAGCCCGAGGCCTGGCCGCAGAGGCTGCCATTGCCTCCCCGGGCTCCTACCATGGGGCCTGGCCCTGCTCGCCCGAGGCCCAGGTTCACCGCAGGTGAATGCCTTTTGCGGACGCCAAGGACATGAGGCCGCCGATTCCCTCACAGAGGTGGGTTTCCGAGCTCTGGGGGACTGAGGTCGCAGCGGTCACACTCCATTTTTGGGTGGTTCAGCAGAGACTGGAAGGTTGAAGCGGCTGGGTCCAAGTCTGCCGCCTTGTGGCAGGGTGGGGGCGTTGCAGGCGAAGCAAGGCTCTTAGCCTCCCAGGCGGGGCACAGGCCAGACTCCCCACGGGAGAACCGGTCCGTGGACGAGGGTCCCGCCCGCCCGCCCGGACCCGCTCCACCTGGCGCGGAACCGTGGCCGGCCCCTCTTCCCGGCCCCAGGTCCCTAGTTCTTCCCTGGCACTCTGCCTCTGCGGGGGTGGGAGAGCTGCTGGGAAGTGTGGTCCACGGGAAAACGCGCGGTCCTCTGGGTGGCAGGGAGGGCTTCCCTTAACTCTGACACCAGCCCAGGAACCCGGTGAACCTGGCCTGATATCTCAAGGGGGGGGTGGCTCGTAGCCCGGAGGGATGGGCTTGAGGTGGGGCCTGCTTGCGCCTGCGCGGCCCCGCCTCTGGGCCCGAAACCACCCAGCCGCGGCTCGGACAAAAGCCATCTCCTGGGGGCCTCCCCCCTGTTCTTCCATCCGTAAAGGGGGACCCCTTTACGGATGGAAGAACAGGGGGATCTTCGCAGTGATGGGGACGGGACGGAGGGGTCTGCGGGTTTGCCGCCTCGTAGGCCAGTTGCTCGCACCCAGGCCCCATGTGTCCCAGCTCCATGGAGGAGGTGGGCTGCTTATGGCGGGATGCAGGCGTCCTGCGGGAGTCAGGGGATGGCGTGGGCCCTCCCCGGACAAGAGAGGGCGCCTGGGACCAGAGAGAGCACCCGGGAAAATGCCCAGCCCTGGCCCCCGTGGCTCCAGTGGCCTCCCCAGGCTCCTGCCGCGGGGCCTGGTCACGCTCACCTGGGCCCAGGTTCTCCGCAGGTGAATGCCTTTTGCGCACACCAAGGACCACAGGCCGCGGATCCCTTCACGGGGAGGGGGGGTTCGAGCTCTGTGGGACCCAGGTCGCATCCCACACAGTCCCTTCTCTCAAAGTTCAGCCCAGACTTCAGAGAGTATAAGCGTCTCGGTGCAGATTTGCCGCCTCGGGGCAGGGTGGGGCCGTTTGAGCCAAGAAAGACTCTCAGCCCCCCGGGCAGGTCACAGGCCCGAGACCCCCCGGGAGACCGGGTCCCAGGGCGTGGGTCCCGCCTCCCCGGGCCCGCCCCACCTGGCCCGGAACCGTGGCCGGCCCCTGTTCCCGGCCCCAGGTCCCTGGTTCTTCCCTGGCACTCTGCCTCTGGCGGGGTGGGAGACGGGCTGGCAAGTGGGGTCCACGGGAAAAGGATCGGACCTCTGGGTGGCGGGGAGAGCTCCCAGTTCCACGGACACGACCCCAGGGACCCTGTGAAGCAGGCCTGATATGTCCAGGGTGGGCCCCATTGCCCCTAGGGAGGCTTCTGGTGGGGCTGCCTGCCCTGAGCCTGCCGGGTACCGCGTCTTGGCCCGAAACTGGCCAGTCGCGGCTCTAAGAAAAGCCATCTCCTGGGGGCCTCCCCCCTGTCCTTCGCAGTTGGGCGGTCGGGACGGAGGGGTCTGCGCGTTTCCAGCCACTTAGCCCAGTGACCCGCAGCCCGGCCCCAGAGTTCCAAGCTCCACGGAGGCAGGGGGCCTCTTATCACGGGAAGCAGGTGTCTCGCGGGGCTCAAGGGATGGCGTGGGCACGCTCTAGGCGAGAGATGTTGCCCGTGCCCCGAGAGAGCCCCGGGGAGAGCCCGAGGCCTGGCCGCAGAGGCTGCCATTGCCTCCCCGGGCTCCTACCATGGGGCCTGGCCCTGCTCGCCCGAGGCCCAGGTTCACCGCAGGTGAATGCCTTTTGCGGACGCCAAGGACAGGAGGCCGCCGATTCCCTCACAGAGGTGGGTTTCCGAGCTCTGGGGGACTGAGGTCGCAGCGGTCACACTCCATTTTTGGGTGGTTCAGCAGAGACTGGAAGGTTGAAGCGGCTGGGTCCAAGTCTGCCGCCTTGTGGCAGGGTGGGGGCGTTGCAGGCGAAGCAAGGCTCTTAGCCTCCCAGGCGGGGCACAGGCCAGACTCCCCACGGGAGATCCGGTCCGTGGACGAGGGTCCCGCCCGCCCGCCCGGACCCGCTCCACCTGGCGCGGAACCGTGGCCGGCCCCTCTTCCCGGCCCCAGGTCCCTAGTTCTTCCCTGGCACTCTGCCTCTGCGGGGGTGGGAGAGCTGCTGGGAAGTGTGGTCCACGGGAAAACGCGCGGTCCTCTGGGTGGCAGGGAGGGCTTCCCTTAACTCTGACACCAGCCCAGGAACCCGGTGAACCTGGCCTGATATCTCAAGGGGGGGGTGGCTCGTAGCCCGGAGTGATGGGCTTGGGGTGGGGCCTGCTTGCGCCTGCGGGGCCCCGCCTCTGGGCCCGAAACCACCCAGCCGCGGCTCGGACAAAAGCCATCTCCTGGGGGCCTCCCCCCTGTTCTTCCATCCGTAAAGGGGGACCCCTTTACGGATGGAAGAACAGGGGGATCTTCGCTGTGGTGAGGACGGGACGGAGGGGTCTGCGGTTTTGCCGCCATGTAGGCCCGTTGCTCGCACCCAGGCCCCATGTGTCCCAGCTCCATGGAGGATGTGGGCCGCTTATGGCAGGATGCAGGCGTCCTGCGGGGGTGAAGGGACGCCGTGGGCACTCCCCGGGCGAGAGAGGGCGCCTGGGACCCGAGAGAGCACCCGGGAAAATGCCCAGCCCTGGCCCCCGTGGCTCCAGTGGCCTCCCCAGGCTCCTGCCGCGGGGCCTGGTCACGCTCACCTGGGCCCAGGTTCTCCGCAGGTGAATGCCTTTTGCGCACACCAAGGACCACAGGCCGCGGATCCCTTCACGGGGAGGGGGGGTTCGAGCTCTGTGGGACCCAGGTCGCATCCCACACAGTCCCTTCTCTCAAAGTTCAGCCCAGACTTCAGAGAGTATAAGCGTCTCGGTGCAGATTTGCCGCCTCGGGGCAGGGTGGGGCCGTTTGAGCCAAGAAAGACTCTCAGCCCCCCGGGCAGGTCACAGGCCCGAGACCCCCCGGGAGACCGGGTCCCAGGGCGTGGGTCCCGCCTCCCCGGGCCCGCCCCACCTGGCCCGGAACCGTGGCCGGCCCCTGTTCCCGGCCCCAGGTCCCTGGTTCTTCCCTGGCACTCTGCCTCTGGCGGGGTGGGAGACGGGCTGGCAAGTGGGGTCCACGGGAAAAGGATCGGACCTCTGGGTGGCGGGGAGAGCTCCCAGTTCCACGGACACGACCCCAGGGACCCTGTGAAGCAGGCCTGATATGTCCAGGGTGGGCCCCATTGCCCCTAGGGAGGCTTCTGGTGGGGCTGCCTGCCCTGAGCCTGCCGGGGTACCGCGTCTTGGCCCGAAACTGGCCAGTCGCGGCTCTAAGAAAAGCCATCTCCTGGGGGCCTCCCCCCTGTCCTTCGCAGTTGGGCGGTCGGGACGGAGGGGTCTGCGCGTTTCCAGCCACTTAGCCCAGTGACCCGCAGCCCGGCCCCAGAGTTCCAAGCTCCACGGAGGCAGGGGGCCTCTTATCACGGGAAGCAGGTGTCTCGCGGGGCTCAAGGGATGGCGTGGGCACGCTCTAGGCGAGAGATGTTGCCCGTGCCCCGAGAGAGCCCCGGGGAGAGCCCGAGGCCTGGCCGCAGAGGCTGCCATTGCCTCCCCGGGCTCCTACCATGGGGCCTGGCCCTGCTCGCCCGAGGCCCAGGTTCACCGCAGGTGAATGCCTTTTGCGGACGCCAAGGACAGGAGGCCGCCGATTCCCTCACAGAGGTGGGTTTCCGAGCTCTGGGGGACTGAGGTCGCAGCGGTCACACTCCATTTTTGGGTGGTTCAGCAGAGACTGGAAGGTTGAAGCGGCTGGGTCCAAGTCTGCCGCCTTGTGGCAGGGTGGGGGCGTTGCAGGCGAAGCAAGGCTCTTAGCCTCCCAGGCGGGGCACAGGCCAGACTCCCCACGGGAGATCCGGTCCGTGGACGAGGGTCCCGCCCGCCCGCCCGGACCCGCTCCACCTGGCGCGGAACCGTGGCCGGCCCCTCTTCCCGGCCCCAGGTCCCTAGTTCTTCCCTGGCACTCTGCCTCTGCGGGGGTGGGAGAGCTGCTGGGAAGTGTGGTCCACGGGAAAACGCGCGGTCCTCTGGGTGGCAGGGAGGGCTTCCCTTAACTCTGACACCAGCCCAGGAACCCGGTGAACCTGGCCTGATATCTCAAGGGGGGGGTGGCTCGTAGCCCGGAGTGATGGGCTTGGGGTGGGGCCTGCTTGCGCCTGCGGGGCCCCGCCTCTGGGCCCGAAACCACCCAGCCGCGGCTCGGACAAAAGCCATCTCCTGGGGGCCTCCCCCCTGTTCTTCCATCCGTAAAGGGGGACCCCTTTACGGATGGAAGAACAGGGGGATCTTCGCTGTGGTGAGGACGGGACGGAGGGGTCTGCGGTTTTGCCGCCATGTAGGCCCGTTGCTCGCACCCAGGCACCATGTGTCCCAGCTCCATGGAGGATGTGGGCCGCTTATGGCAGGATGCAGGCGTCCTGCGGGGGTGAAGGGACGCCGTGGGCACTCCCCGGGCGAGAGAGGGCGCCTGGGACCCGAGAGAGCACCCGGGAAAATGCCCAGCCCTGGCCCCCGTGGCTCCAGTGGCCTCCCCAGGCTCCTGCCGCGGGGCCTGGTCACGCTCACCTGGGCCCAGGTTCTCCGCAGGTGAATGCCTTTTGCGCACACCAAGGACCACAGGCCGCGGATCCCTTCACGGGGAGGGGGGGTTCGAGCTCTGTGGGACCCAGGTCGCATCCCACACAGTCCCTTCTCTCAAAGTTCAGCCCAGACTTCAGAGAGTATAAGCGTCTCGGTGCAGATTTGCCGCCTCGGGGCAGGGTGGGGCCGTTTGAGCCAAGAAAGACTCTCAGCCCCCCGGGCAGGTCACAGGCCCGAGACCCCCCGGGAGACCGGGTCCCAGGGCGTGGGTCCCGCCTCCCCGGGCCCGCCCCACCTGGCCCGGAACCGTGGCCGGCCCCTGTTCCCGGCCCCAGGTCCCTGGTTCTTCCCTGGCACTCTGCCTCTGGCGGGGTGGGAGACGGGCTGGCAAGTGGGGTCCACGGGAAAAGGATCGGACCTCTGGGTGGCGGGGAGAGCTCCCAGTTCCACGGACACGACCCCAGGGACCCTGTGAAGCAGGCCTGATATGTCCACGGTGGGCCCCATTGCCCCTAGGGAGGCTTCTGGTGGGGCTGCCTGCCCTGAGCCTGCCGGGTACCGCGTCTTGGCCCGAAACTGGCCAGTCGCGGCTCTAAGAAAAGCCATCTCCTGGGGGCCTCCCCCCTGTCCTTCGCAGTTGGGCGGTCGGGACGGAGGGGTCTGCGCGTTTCCAGCCACTTAGCCCAGTGACCCGCAGCCCGGCCCCAGAGTTCCAAGCTCCACGGAGGCAGGGGGCCTCTTATCACGGGAAGCAGGTGTCTCGCGGGGCTCAAGGGATGGCGTGGGCACGCTCTAGGCGAGAGATGTTGCCCGTGCCCCGAGAGAGCCCCGGGGAGAGCCCGAGGCCTGGCCGCAGAGGCTGCCATTGCCTCCCCGGGCTCCTACCATGGGGCCTGGCCCTGCTCGCCCGAGGCCCAGGTTCACCGCAGGTGAATGCCTTTTGCGGACGCCAAGGACAGGAGGCCGCCGATTCCCTCACAGAGGTGGGTTTCCGAGCTCTGGGGGACTGAGGTCGCAGCGGTCACACTCCATTTTTGGGTGGTTCAGCAGAGACTGGAAGGTTGAAGCGGCTGGGTCCAAGTCTGCCGCCTTGTGGCAGGGTGGGGGCGTTGCAGGCGAAGCAAGGCTCTTAGCCTCCCAGGCGGGGCACAGGCCAGACTCCCCACGGGAGATCCGGTCCGTGGACGAGGGTCCCGCCCGCCCGCCCGGACCCGCTCCACCTGGCGCGGAACCGTGGCCGGCCCCTCTTCCCGGCCCCAGGTCCCTAGTTCTTCCCTGGCACTCTGCCTCTGCGGGGGTGGGAGAGCTGCTGGGAAGTGTGGTCCACGGGAAAACGCGCGGTCCTCTGGGTGGCAGGGAGGGCTTCCCTTAACTCTGACACCAGCCCAGGAACCCGGTGAACCTGGCCTGATATCTCAAGGGGGGGGTGGCTCGTAGCCCGGAGGGATGGGCTTGAGGTGGGGCCTGCTTGCGCCTGCGCGGCCCCGCCTCTGGGCCCGAAACCACCCAGCCGCGGCTCGGACAAAAGCCATCTCCTGGGGGCCTCCCCCCTGTTCTTCCATCCGTAAAGGGGGACCCCTTTACGGATGGAAGAACAGGGGGATCTTCGCAGTGATGGGGACGGGACGGAGGGGTCTGCGGGTTTGCCGCCTCGTAGGCCAGTTGCTCGCACCCCGGCCCCATGTGTCCCAGCTCCATGGAGGAGGTGGGCTGCTTATGGCGGGATGCAGGCGTCCTGCGGGAGTCAGGGGATGGCGTGGGCCCTCCCCGGACAAGAGAGGGCGCCTGGGACCAGAGAGAGCACCCGGGAAAATGCCCAGCCCTGGCCCCCGTGGCTCCAGTGGCCTCCCCAGGCTCCTGCCGCGGGGCCTGGTCACGCTCACCTGGGCCCAGGTTCTCCGCAGGTGAATGCCTTTTGCGCACACCAAGGACCACAGGCCGCGGATCCCTTCACGGGGAGGGGGGGTTCGAGCTCTGTGGGACCCAGGTCGCATCCCACACAGTCCCTTCTCTCAAAGTTCAGCCCAGACTTCAGAGAGTATAAGCGTCTCGGTGCAGATTTGCCGCCTCGGGGCAGGGTGGGGCCGTTTGAGCCAAGAAAGACTCTCAGCCCCCCGGGCAGGTCACAGGCCCGAGACCCCCCGGGAGACCGGGTCCCAGGGCGTGGGTCCCGCCTCCCCGGGCCCGCCCCACCTGGCCCGGAACCGTGGCCGGCCCCTGTTCCCGGCCCCAGGTCCCTGGTTCTTCCCTGGCACTCTGCCTCTGGCGGGGTGGGAGACGGGCTGGCAAGTGGGGTCCACGGGAAAAGGATCGGACCTCTGGGTGGCGGGGAGAGCTCCCAGTTCCACGGACACGACCCCAGGGACCCTGTGAAGCAGGCCTGATATGTCCAGGGTGGGCCCCATTGCCCCTAGGGAGGCTTCTGGTGGGGCTGCCTGCCCTGAGCCTGCCGGGTACCGCGTCTTGGCCCGAAACTGGCCAGTCGCGGCTCTAAGAAAAGCCATCTCCTGGGGGCCTCCCCCCTGTCCTTCGCAGTTGGGCGGTCGGGACGGAGGGGTCTGCGCGTTTCCAGCCACTTAGCCCAGTGACCCGCAGCCCGGCCCCAGAGTTCCAAGCTCCACGGAGGCAGGGGGCCTCTTATCACGGGAAGCAGGTGTCTCGCGGGGCTCAAGGGATGGCGTGGGCACGCTCTAGGCGAGAGATGTTGCCCGTGCCCCGAGAGAGCCCCGGGGAGAGCCCGAGGCCTGGCCGCAGAGGCTGCCATTGCCTCCCCGGGCTCCTACCATGGGGCCTGGCCCTGCTCGCCCGAGGCCCAGGTTCACCGCAGGTGAATGCCTTTTGCGGACGCCAAGGACATGAGGCCGCCGATTCCCTCACAGAGGTGGGTTTCCGAGCTCTGGGGGACTGAGGTCGCAGCGGTCACACTCCATTTTTGGGTGGTTCAGCAGAGACTGGAAGGTTGAAGCGGCTGGGTCCAAGTCTGCCGCCTTGTGGCAGGGTGGGGGCGTTGCAGGCGAAGCAAGGCTCTTAGCCTCCCAGGCGGGGCACAGGCCAGACTCCCCACGGGAGAACCGGTCCGTGGACGAGGGTCCCGCCCGCCCGCCCGGACCCGCTCCACCTGGCGCGGAACCGTGGCCGGCCCCTCTTCCCGGCCCCAGGTCCCTAGTTCTTCCCTGGCACTCTGCCTCTGCGGGGGTGGGAGAGCTGCTGGGAAGTGTGGTCCACGGGAAAACGCGCGGTCCTCTGGGTGGCAGGGAGGGCTTCCCTTAACTCTGACACCAGCCCAGGAACCCGGTGAACCTGGCCTGATATCTCAAGGGGGGGGTGGCTCGTAGCCCGGAGGGATGGGCTTGAGGTGGGGCCTGCTTGCGCCTGCGCGGCCCCGCCTCTGGGCCCGAAACCACCCAGCCGCGGCTCGGACAAAAGCCATCTCCTGGGGGCCTCCCCCCTGTTCTTCCATCCGTAAAGGGGGACCCCTTTACGGATGGAAGAACAGGGGGATCTTCGCAGTGATGGGGACGGGACGGAGGGGTCTGCGGGTTTGCCGCCTCGTAGGCCAGTTGCTCGCACCCAGGCCCCATGTGTCCCAGCTCCATGGTGGAGGTGGGCTGCTTATGGCGGGATGCAGGCGTCCTGCGGGAGTCAGGGGATGGCGTGGGCCCTCCCCGGACAAGAGAGGGCGCCTGGGACCAGAGAGAGCACCCGGGAAAATGCCCAGCCCTGGCCCCCGTGGCTCCAGTGGCCTCCCCAGGCTCCTGCCGCGGGGCCTGGTCACGCTCACCTGGGCCCAGGTTCTCCGCAGGTGAATGCCTTTTGCGCACACCAAGGACCACAGGCCGCGGATCCCTTCACGGGGAGGGGGGGTTCGAGCTCTGTGGGACCCAGGTCGCATCCCACACAGTCCCTTCTCTCAAAGTTCAGCCCAGACTTCAGAGAGTATAAGCGTCTCGGTGCAGATTTGCCGCCTCGGGGCAGGGTGGGGCCGTTTGAGCCAAGAAAGACTCTCAGCCCCCCGGGCAGGTCACAGGCCCGAGACCCCCCGGGAGACCGGGTCCCAGGGCGTGGGTCCCGCCTCCCCGGGCCCGCCCCACCTGGCCCGGAACCGTGGCCGGCCCCTGTTCCCGGCCCCAGGTCCCTGGTTCTTCCCTGGCACTCTGCCTCTGGCGGGGTGGGAGACGGGCTGGCAAGTGGGGTCCACGGGAAAAGGATCGGACCTCTGGGTGGCGGGGAGAGCTCCCAGTTCCACGGACACGACCCCAGGGACCCTGTGAAGCAGGCCTGATATGTCCAGGGTGGGCCCCATTGCCCCTAGGGAGGCTTCTGGTGGGGCTGCCTGCCCTGAGCCTGCCGGGTACCGCGTCTTGGCCCGAAACTGGCCAGTCGCGGCTCTAAGAAAAGCCATCTCCTGGGGGCCTCCCCCCTGTCCTTCGCAGTTGGGCGGTCGGGACGGAGGGGTCTGCGCGTTTCCAGCCACTTAGCCCAGTGACCCGCAGCCCGGCCCCAGAGTTCCAAGCTCCACGGAGGCAGGGGGCCTCTTATCACGGGAAGCAGGTGTCTCGCGGGGCTCAAGGGATGGCGTGGGCACGCTCTAGGCGAGAGATGTTGCCCGTGTCCCGAGAGAGCCCCGGGGAGAGCCCGAGGCCTGGCCGCAGAGGCTGCCATTGCCTCCCCGGGCTCCTACCATGGGGCCTGGCCCTGCTCGCCCGAGGCCCAGGTTCACCGCAGGTGAATGCCTTTTGCGGACGCCAAGGACAGGAGGCCGCCGATTCCCTCACAGAGGTGGGTTTCCGAGCTCTGGGGGACTGAGGTCGCAGCGGTCACACTCCATTTTTGGGTGGTTCAGCAGAGACTGGAAGGTTGAAGCGGCTGGGTCCAAGTCTGCCGCCTTGTGGCAGGGTGGGGGCGTTGCAGGCGAAGCAAGGCTCTTAGCCTCCCAGGCGGGGCACAGGCCAGACTCCCCACGGGAGAACCGGTCCGTGGACGAGGGTCCCGCCCGCCCGCCCGGACCCGCTCCACCTGGCGCGGAACCGTGGCCGGCCCCTCTTCCCGGCCCCAGGTCCCTAGTTCTTCCCTGGCACTCTGCCTCTGCGGGGGTGGGAGAGCTGCTGGGAAGTGTGGTCCACGGGAAAACGCGCGGTCCTCTGGGTGGCAGGGAGGGCTTCCCTTAACTCTGACACCAGCCCAGGAACCCGGTGAACCTGGCCTGATATCTCAAGGGGGGGGTGGCTCGTAGCCCGGAGGGATGGGCTTGAGGTGGGGCCTGCTTGCGCCTGCGCGGCCCCGCTTCTGGGCCCGAAACCACCCAGCCGCGGCTCGGACAAAAGCCATCTCCTGGGGGCCTCCCCCCTGTTCTTCCATCCGTAAAGGGTGACCCCTTTACGAATGGAAGAACAGGGGGATCTTCGCTGTGGTGAGGACTGGACGGAGGGGTCTGCTGTTTTGCCGCCATGTAGGCCCGTTGCTCGCACCCAGGCCCCATGTGTCCCAGCTCCATGGAGGATGTGGGCCGCTTATGGCAGGATGCAGGCGTCCTGCGGGGGTGAAGGGACGCCGTGGGCACTCCCCGGGCGAGAGAGGGCGCCTGGGACCCGAGAGAGCACCCGGGAAAATGCCCAGGCCTGGCCCCCGTGGCTCCAGTGGCCTCCCCAGGCTCCTGCCGCGGGGCCTGGTCACGCTCACCTGGGCCCAGGTTCTCCGCAGGTGAATGCCTTTTGCGCACACCAAGGACCACAGGCCGCGGATCCCTTCACGGGGAGGGGGGGTTCGAGCTCTGTGGGACCCAGGTCGCATCCCACACAGTCCCTTCTCTCAAAGTTCAGCCCAGACTTCAGAGAGTATAAGCGTCTCGGTGCAGATTTGCCGCCTCGGGGCAGGGTGGGGCCGTTTGAGCCAAGAAAGACTCTCAGCCCCCCGGGCAGGTCACAGGCCCGAGACCCCCCGGGAGACCGGGTCCCAGGGCGTGGGTCCCGCCTCCCCGGGCCCGCCCCACCTGGCCCGGAACCGTGGCCGGCCCCTGTTCCCGGCCCCAGGTCCCTGGTTCTTCCCTGGCACTCTGCCTCTGGCGGGGTGGGAGACGGGCTGGCAAGTGGGGTCCACGGGAAAAGGATCGGACCTCTGGGTGGCGGGGAGAGCTCCCAGTTCCACGGACACGACCCCAGGGACCCTGTGAAGCAGGCCTGATATGTCCACGGTGGGCCCCATTGCCCCTAGGGAGGCTTCTGGTGGGGCTGCCTGCCCTGAGCCTGCCGGGTACCGCGTCTTGGCCCGAAACTGGCCAGTCGCGGCTCTAAGAAAAGCCATCTCCTGGGGGCCTCCCCCCTGTCCTTCGCAGTTGGGCGGTCGGGACGGAGGGGTCTGCGCGTTTCCAGCCACTTAGCCCAGTGACCCGCAGCCCGGCCCCAGAGTTCCAAGCTCCACGGAGGCAGGGGGCCTCTTATCACGGGAAGCAGGTGTCTCGCGGGGCTCAAGGGATGGCGTGGGCACGCTCTAGGCGAGAGATGTTGCCCGTGCCCCGAGAGAGCCCCGGGGAGAGCCCGAGGCCTGGCCGCAGAGGCTGCCATTGCCTCCCCGGGCTCCTACCATGGGGCCTGGCCCTGCTCGCCCGAGGCCCAGGTTCACCGCAGGTGAATGCCTTTTGCGGACGCCAAGGACAGGAGGCCGCCGATTCCCTCACAGAGGTGGGTTTCCGAGCTCTGGGGGACTGAGGTCGCAGCGGTCACACTCCATTTTTGGGTGGTTCAGCAGAGACTGGAAGGTTGAAGCGGCTGGGTCCAAGTCTGCCGCCTTGTGGCAGGGTGGGGGCGTTGCAGGCGAAGCAAGGCTCTTAGCCTCCCAGGCGGGGCACAGGCCAGACTCCCCACGGGAGAACCGGTCCGTGGACGAGGGTCCCGCCCGCCCGCCCGGACCCGCTCCACCTGGCGCGGAACCGTGGCCGGCCCCTCTTCCCGGCCCCAGGTCCCTAGTTCTTCCCTGGCACTCTGCCTCTGCGGGGGTGGGAGAGCTGCTGGGAAGTGTGGTCCACGGGAAAACGCGCGGTCCTCTGGGTGGCAGGGAGGGCTTCCCTTAACTCTGACACCAGCCCAGGAACCCGGTGAACCTGGCCTGATATCTCAAGGGGGGGGTGGCTCGTAGCCCGGAGGGATGGGCTTGAGGTGGGGCCTGCTTGCGCCTGCGCGGCCCCGCTTCTGGGCCCGAAACCACCCAGCCGCGGCTCGGACAAAAGCCATCTCCTGGGGGCCTCCCCCCTGTTCTTCCATCCGTAAAGGGTGACCCCTTTACGAATGGAAGAACAGGGGGATCTTCGCTGTGGTGAGGACGGGACGGAGGGGTCTGCGGTTTTGCCGCCATGTAGGCCCGTTGCTCGCACCCAGGCCCCATGTGTCCCAGCTCCATGGAGGATGTGGGCCGCTTATGGCAGGATGCAGGCGTCCTGCGGGGGTGAAGGGACGCCGTGGGCACTCCCCGGGCGAGAGAGGGCGCCTGGGACCCGAGAGAGCACCCGGGAAAATGCCCAGCCCTGGCCCCCGTGGCTCCAGTGGCCTCCCCAGGCTCCTGCCGCGGGGCCTGGTCACGCTCACCTGGGCCCAGGTTCTCCGCAGGTGAATGCCTTTTGCGCACACCAAGGACCACAGGCCGCGGATCCCTTCACGGGGAGGGGGGGTTCGAGCTCTGTGGGACCCAGGTCGCATCCCACACAGTCCCTTCTCTCAAAGTTCAGCCCAGACTTCAGAGAGTATAAGCGTCTCGGTGCAGATTTGCCGCCTCGGGGCAGGGTGGGGCCGTTTGAGCCAAGAAAGACTCTCAGCCCCCCGGGCAGGTCACAGGCCCGAGACCCCCCGGGAGACCGGGTCCCAGGGCGTGGGTCCCGCCTCCCCGGGCCCGCCCCACCTGGCCCGGAACCGTGGCCGGCCCCTGTTCCCGGCCCCAGGTCCCTGGTTCTTCCCTGGCACTCTGCCTCTGGCGGGGTGGGAGACGGGCTGGCAAGTGGGGTCCACGGGAAAAGGATCGGACCTCTGGGTGGCGGGGAGAGCTCCCAGTTCCACGGACACGACCCCAGGGACCCTGTGAAGCAGGCCTGATATGTCCAGGGTGGGCCCCATTGCCCCTAGGGAGGCTTCTGGTGGGGCTGCCTGCCCTGAGCCTGCCGGGTACCGCGTCTTGGCCCGAAACTGGCCAGTCGCGGCTCTAAGAAAAGCCATCTCCTGGGGGCCTCCCCCCTGTCCTTCGCAGTTGGGCGGTCGGGACGGAGGGGTCTGCGCGTTTCCAGCCACTTAGCCCAGTGACCCGCAGCCCGGCCCCAGAGTTCCAAGCTCCACGGAGGCAGGGGGCCTCTTATCACGGGAAGCAGGTGTCTCGCGGGGCTCAAGGGATGGCGTGGGCACGCTCTAGGCGAGAGATGTTGCCCGTGCCCCGAGAGAGCCCCGGGGAGAGCCCGAGGCCTGGCCGCAGAGGCTGCCATTGCCTCCCCGGGCTCCTACCATGGGGCCTGGCCCTGCTCGCCCGAGGCCCAGGTTCACCGCAGGTGAATGCCTTTTGCGGACGCCAAGGACAGGAGGCCGCCGATTCCCTCACAGAGGTGGGTTTCCGAGCTCTGGGGGACTGAGGTCGCAGCGGTCACACTCCATTTTTGGGTGGTTCAGCAGAGACTGGAAGGTTGAAGCGGCTGGGTCCAAGTCTGCCGCCTTGTGGCAGGGTGGGGGCGTTGCAGGCGAAGCAAGGCTCTTAGCCTCCCAGGCGGGGCACAGGCCAGACTCCCCACGGGAGAACCGGTCCGTGGACGAGGGTCCCGCCCGCCCGCCCGGACCCGCTCCACCTGGCGCGGAACCGTGGCCGGCCCCTCTTCCCGGCCCCAGGTCCCTAGTTCTTCCCTGGCACTCTGCCTCTGCGGGGGTGGGAGAGCTGCTGGGAAGTGTGGTCCACGGGAAAACGCGCGGTCCTCTGGGTGGCAGGGAGGGCTTCCCTTAACTCTGACACCAGCCCAGGAACCCGGTGAACCTGGCCTGATATCTCAAGGGGGGGGTGGCTCGTAGCCCGGAGGGATGGGCTTGAGGTGGGGCCTGCTTGCGCCTGCGCGGCCCCGCCTCTGGGCCCGAAACCACCCAGCCGCGGCTCGGACAAAAGCCATCTCCTGGGGGCCTCCCCCCTGTTCTTCCATCCGTAAAGGGTGACCCCTTTACGAATGGAAGAACAGGGGGATCTTCGCTGTGGTGAGGACGGACGGAGGGGTCTGCGGTTTTGCCGCCATGTAGGCCCGTTGCTCGCACCCAGGCCCCATGTGTCCCAGCTCCATGGAGGATGTGGGCCGCTTATGGCAGGATGCAGGCGTCCTGCGGGGGTGAAGGGACGCCGTGGGCACTCCCCGGGCGAGAGAGGGCGCCTGGGACCCGAGAGAGCACCCGGGAAAATGCCCAGGCCTGGCCCCCGTGGCTCCAGTGGCCTCCCCAGGCTCCTGCCGCGGGGCCTGGTCACGCTCACCTGGGCCCAGGTTCTCCGCAGGTGAATGCCTTTTGCGCACACCAAGGACCACAGGCCGCGGATCCCTTCACGGGGAGGGGGGGTTCGAGCTCTGTGGGACCCAGGTCGCATCCCACACAGTCCCTTCTCTCAAAGTTCAGCCCAGACTTCAGAGAGTATAAGCGTCTCGGTGCAGATTTGCCGCCTCGGGGCAGGGTGGGGCCGTTTGAGCCAAGAAAGACTCTCAGCCCCCCGGGCAGGTCACAGGCCCGAGACCCCCCGGGAGACCGGGTCCCAGGGCGTGGGTCCCGCCTCCCCGGGCCCGCCCCACCTGGCCCGGAACCGTGGCCGGCCCCTGTTCCCGGCCCCAGGTCCCTGGTTCTTCCCTGGCACTCTGCCTCTGGCGGGGTGGGAGACGGGCTGGCAAGTGGGGTCCACGGGAAAAGGATCGGACCTCTGGGTGGCGGGGAGAGCTCCCAGTTCCACGGACACGACCCCAGGGACCCTGTGAAGCAGGCCTGATATGTCCAGGGTGGGCCCCATTGCCCCTAGGGAGGCTTCTGGTGGGGCTGCCTGCCCTGAGCCTGCCGGGGTACCGCGTCTTGGCCCGAAACTGGCCAGTCGCGGCTCTAAGAAAAGCCATCTCCTGGGGGCCTCCCCCCTGTCCTTCGCAGTTGGGCGGTCGGGACGGAGGGGTCTGCGCGTTTCCAGCCACTTAGCCCAGTGACCCGCAGCCCGGCCCCAGAGTTCCAAGCTCCACGGAGGCAGGGGGCCTCTTATCACGGGAAGCAGGTGTCTCGCGGGGCTCAAGGGATGGCGTGGGCACGCTCTAGGCGAGAGATGTTGCCCGTGCCCCGAGAGAGCCCCGGGGAGAGCCCGAGGCCTGGCCGCAGAGGCTGCCATTGCCTCCCCGGGCTCCTACCATGGGGCCTGGCCCTGCTCGCCCGAGGCCCAGGTTCACCGCAGGTGAATGCCTTTTGCGGACGCCAAGGACAGGAGGCCGCCGATTCCCTCACAGAGGTGGGTTTCCGAGCTCTGGGGGACTGAGGTCGCAGCGGTCACACTCCATTTTTGGGTGGTTCAGCAGAGACTGGAAGGTTGAAGCGGCTGGGTCCAAGTCTGCCGCCTTGTGGCAGGGTGGGGGCGTTGCAGGCGAAGCAAGGCTCTTAGCCTCCCAGGCGGGGCACAGGCCAGACTCCCCACGGGAGAACCGGTCCGTGGACGAGGGTCCCGCCCGCCCGCCCGGACCCGCTCCACCTGGCGCGGAACCGTGGCCGGCCCCTCTTCCCGGCCCCAGGTCCCTAGTTCTTCCCTGGCACTCTGCCTCTGCGGGGGTGGGAGAGCTGCTGGGAAGTGTGGTCCACGGGAAAACGCGCGGTCCTCTGGGTGGCAGGGAGGGCTTCCCTTAACTCTGACACCAGCCCAGGAACCCGGTGAACCTGGCCTGATATCTCAAGGGGGGGGTGGCTCGTAGCCCGGAGGGATGGGCTTGAGGTGGGGCCTGCTTGCGCCTGCGCGGCCCCGCCTCTGGGCCCGAAACCACCCAGCCGCGGCTCGGACAAAAGCCATCTCCTGGGGGCCTCCCCCCTGTTCTTCCATCCGTAAAGGGGGACCCCTTTACGGATGGAAGAACAGGGGGATCTTCGCAGTGATGGGGACGGGACGGAGGGGTCTGCGGGTTTGCCGCCTCGTAGGCCAGTTGCTCGCACCCAGGCCCCATGTGTCCCAGCTCCATGGTGGAGGTGGGCTGCTTATGGCGGGATGCAGGCGTCCTGCGGGAGTCAGGGGATGGCGTGGGCCCTCCCCGGACAAGAGAGGGCGCCTGGGACCAGAGAGAGCACCCGGGAAAATGCCCAGCCCTGGCCCCCGTGGCTCCAGTGGCCTCCCCAGGCTCCTGCCGCGGGGCCTGGTCACGCTCACCTGGGCCCAGGTTCTCCGCAGGTGAATGCCTTTTGCGCACACCAAGGACCACAGGCCGCGGATCCCTTCACGGGGAGGGGGGGTTCGAGCTCTGTGGGACCCAGGTCGCATCCCACACAGTCCCTTCTCTCAAAGTTCAGCCCAGACTTCAGAGAGTATAAGCGTCTCGGTGCAGATTTGCCGCCTCGGGGCAGGGTGGGGCCGTTTGAGCCAAGAAAGACTCTCAGCCCCCCGGGCAGGTCACAGGCCCGAGACCCCCCGGGAGACCGGGTCCCAGGGCGTGGGTCCCGCCTCCCCGGGCCCGCCCCACCTGGCCCGGAACCGTGGCCGGCCCCTGTTCCCGGCCCCAGGTCCCTGGTTCTTCCCTGGCACTCTGCCTCTGGCGGGGTGGGAGACGGGCTGGCAAGTGGGGTCCACGGGAAAAGGATCGGACCTCTGGGTGGCGGGGAGAGCTCCCAGTTCCACGGACACGACCCCAGGGACCCTGTGAAGCAGGCCTGATATGTCCAGGGTGGGCCCCATTGCCCCTAGGGAGGCTTCTGGTGGGGCTGCCTGCCCTGAGCCTGCCGGGTACCGCGTCTTGGCCCGAAACTGGCCAGTCGCGGCTCTAAGAAAAGCCATCTCCTGGGGGCCTCCCCCCTGTCCTTCGCAGTTGGGCGGTCGGGACGGAGGGGTCTGCGCGTTTCCAGCCACTTAGCCCAGTGACCCGCAGCCCGGCCCCAGAGTTCCAAGCTCCACGGAGGCAGGGGGCCTCTTATCACGGGAAGCAGGTGTCTCGCGGGGCTCAAGGGATGGCGTGGGCACGCTCTAGGCGAGAGATGTTGCCCGTGTCCCGAGAGAGCCCCGGGGAGAGCCCGAGGCCTGGCCGCAGAGGCTGCCATTGCCTCCCCGGGCTCCTACCATGGGGCCTGGCCCTGCTCGCCCGAGGCCCAGGTTCACCGCAGGTGAATGCCTTTTGCGGACGCCAAGGACAGGAGGCCGCCGATTCCCTCACAGAGGTGGGTTTCCGAGCTCTGGGGGACTGAGGTCGCAGCGGTCACACTCCATTTTTGGGTGGTTCAGCAGAGACTGGAAGGTTGAAGCGGCTGGGTCCAAGTCTGCCGCCTTGTGGCAGGGTGGGGGCGTTGCAGGCGAAGCAAGGCTCTTAGCCTCCCAGGCGGGGCACAGGCCAGACTCCCCACGGGAGAACCGGTCCGTGGACGAGGGTCCCGCCCGCCCGCCCGGACCCGCTCCACCTGGCGCGGAACCGTGGCCGGCCCCTCTTCCCGGCCCCAGGTCCCTAGTTCTTCCCTGGCACTCTGCCTCTGCGGGGGTGGGAGAGCTGCTGGGAAGTGTGGTCCACGGGAAAACGCGCGGTCCTCTGGGTGGCAGGGAGGGCTTCCCTTAACTCTGACACCAGCCCAGGAACCCGGTGAACCTGGCCTGATATCTCAAGGGGGGGGTGGCTCGTAGCCCGGAGGGATGGGCTTGAGGTGGGGCCTGCTTGCGCCTGCGCGGCCCCGCTTCTGGGCCCGAAACCACCCAGCCGCGGCTCGGACAAAAGCCATCTCCTGGGGGCCTCCCCCCTGTTCTTCCATCCGTAAAGGGTGACCCCTTTACGAATGGAAGAACAGGGGGATCTTCGCTGTGGTGAGGACTGGACGGAGGGGTCTGCTGTTTTGCCGCCATGTAGGCCCGTTGCTCGCACCCAGGCCCCATGTGTCCCAGCTCCATGGAGGATGTGGGCCGCTTATGGCAGGATGCAGGCGTCCTGCGGGGGTGAAGGGACGCCGTGGGCACTCCCCGGGCGAGAGAGGGCGCCTGGGACCCGAGAGAGCACCCGGGAAAATGCCCAGGCCTGGCCCCCGTGGCTCCAGTGGCCTCCCCAGGCTCCTGCCGCGGGGCCTGGTCACGCTCACCTGGGCCCAGGTTCTCCGCAGGTGAATGCCTTTTGCGCACACCAAGGACCACAGGCCGCGGATCCCTTCACGGGGAGGGGGGGTTCGAGCTCTGTGGGACCCAGGTCGCATCCCACACAGTCCCTTCTCTCAAAGTTCAGCCCAGACTTCAGAGAGTATAAGCGTCTCGGTGCAGATTTGCCGCCTCGGGGCAGGGTGGGGCCGTTTGAGCCAAGAAAGACTCTCAGCCCCCCGGGCAGGTCACAGGCCCGAGACCCCCCGGGAGACCGGGTCCCAGGGCGTGGGTCCCGCCTCCCCGGGCCCGCCCCACCTGGCCCGGAACCGTGGCCGGCCCCTGTTCCCGGCCCCAGGTCCCTGGTTCTTCCCTGGCACTCTGCCTCTGGCGGGGTGGGAGACGGGCTGGCAAGTGGGGTCCACGGGAAAAGGATCGGACCTCTGGGTGGCGGGGAGAGCTCCCAGTTCCACGGACACGACCCCAGGGACCCTGTGAAGCAGGCCTGATATGTCCAGGGTGGGCCCCATTGCCCCTAGGGAGGCTTCTGGTGGGGCTGCCTGCCCTGAGCCTGCCGGGTACCGCGTCTTGGCCCGAAACTGGCCAGTCGCGGCTCTAAGAAAAGCCATCTCCTGGGGGCCTCCCCCCTGTCCTTCGCAGTTGGGCGGTCGGGACGGAGGGGTCTGCGCGTTTCCAGCCACTTAGCCCAGTGACCCGCAGCCCGGCCCCAGAGTTCCAAGCTCCACGGAGGCAGGGGGCCTCTTATCACGGGAAGCAGGTGTCTCGCGGGGCTCAAGGGATGGCGTGGGCACGCTCTAGGCGAGAGATGTTGCCCGTGCCCCGAGAGAGCCCCGGGGAGAGCCCGAGGCCTGGCCGCAGAGGCTGCCATTGCCTCCCCGGGCTCCTACCATGGGGCCTGGCCCTGCTCGCCCGAGGCCCAGGTTCACCGCAGGTGAATGCCTTTTGCGGACGCCAAGGACAGGAGGCCGCCGATTCCCTCACAGAGGTGGGTTTCCGAGCTCTGGGGGACTGAGGTCGCAGCGGTCACACTCCATTTTTGGGTGGTTCAGCAGAGACTGGAAGGTTGAAGCGGCTGGGTCCAAGTCTGCCGCCTTGTGGCAGGGTGGGGGCGTTGCAGGCGAAGCAAGGCTCTTAGCCTCCCAGGCGGGGCACAGGCCAGACTCCCCACGGGAGAACCGGTCCGTGGACGAGGGTCCCGCCCGCCCGCCCGGACCCGCTCCACCTGGCGCGGAACCGTGGCCGGCCCCTCTTCCCGGCCCCAGGTCCCTAGTTCTTCCCTGGCACTCTGCCTCTGCGGGGGTGGGAGAGCTGCTGGGAAGTGTGGTCCACGGGAAAACGCGCGGTCCTCTGGGTGGCAGGGAGGGCTTCCCTTAACTCTGACACCAGCCCAGGAACCCGGTGAACCTGGCCTGATATCTCAAGGGGGGGGTGGCTCGTAGCCCGGAGGGATGGGCTTGAGGTGGGGCCTGCTTGCGCCTGCGCGGCCCCGCCTCTGGGCCCGAAACCACCCAGCCGCGGCTCGGACAAAAGCCATCTCCTGGGGGCCTCCCCCCTGTTCTTCCATCCGTAAAGGGGGACCCCTTTACGGATGGAAGAACAGGGGGATCTTCGCAGTGATGGGGACGGGACGGAGGGGTCTGCGGGTTTGCCGCCTCGTAGGCCAGTTGCTCGCACCCCGGCCCCATGTGTCCCAGCTCCATGGAGGAGGTGGGCTGCTTATGGCGGGATGCAGGCGTCCTGCGGGAGTCAGGGGATGGCGTGGGCCCTCCCCGGACAAGAGAGGGCGCCTGGGACCAGAGAGAGCACCCGGGAAAATGCCCAGCCCTGGCCCCCGTGGCTCCAGTGGCCTCCCCAGGCTCCTGCCGCGGGGCCTGGTCACGCTCACCTGGGCCCAGGTTCTCCGCAGGTGAATGCCTTTTGCGCACACCAAGGACCACAGGCCGCGGATCCCTTCACGGGGAGGGGGGGTTCGAGCTCTGTGGGACCCAGGTCGCATCCCACACAGTCCCTTCTCTCAAAGTTCAGCCCAGACTTCAGAGAGTATAAGCGTCTCGGTGCAGATTTGCCGCCTCGGGGCAGGGTGGGGCCGTTTGAGCCAAGAAAGACTCTCAGCCCCCCGGGCAGGTCACAGGCCCGAGACCCCCCGGGAGACCGGGTCCCAGGGCGTGGGTCCCGCCTCCCCGGGCCCGCCCCACCTGGCCCGGAACCGTGGCCGGCCCCTGTTCCCGGCCCCAGGTCCCTGGTTCTTCCCTGGCACTCTGCCTCTGGCGGGGTGGGAGACGGGCTGGCAAGTGGGGTCCACGGGAAAAGGATCGGACCTCTGGGTGGCGGGGAGAGCTCCCAGTTCCACGGACACGACCCCAGGGACCCTGTGAAGCAGGCCTGATATGTCCAGGGTGGGCCCCATTGCCCCTAGGGAGGCTTCTGGTGGGGCTGCCTGCCCTGAGCCTGCCGGGTACCGCGTCTTGGCCCGAAACTGGCCAGTCGCGGCTCTAAGAAAAGCCATCTCCTGGGGGCCTCCCCCCTGTCCTTCGCAGTTGGGCGGTCGGGACGGAGGGGTCTGTGCGTTTCCAGCCACTTAGCCCAGTGACCCGCAGCCCGGCCCCAGAGTTCCAAGCTCCACGGAGGCAGGGGGCCTCTTATCACGGGAAGCAGGTGTCTCGCGGGGCTCAAGGGATGGCGTGGGCACGCTCTAGGCGAGAGATGTTGCCCGTGCCCCGAGAGAGCCCCGGGGAGAGCCCGAGGCCTGGCCGCAGAGGCTGCCATTGCCTCCCCGGGCTCCTACCATGGGGCCTGGCCCTGCTCGCCCGAGGCCCAGGTTCACCGCAGGTGAATGCCTTTTGCGGACGCCAAGGACAGGAGGCCGCCGATTCCCTCACAGAGGTGGGTTTCCGAGCTCTGGGGGACTGAGGTCGCAGCGGTCACACTCCATTTTTGGGTGGTTCAGCAGAGACTGGAAGGTTGAAGCGGCTGGGTCCAAGTCTGCCGCCTTGTGGCAGGGTGGGGGCGTTGCAGGCGAAGCAAGGCTCTTAGCCTCCCAGGCGGGGCACAGGCCAGACTCCCCACGGGAGAACCGGTCCGTGGACGAGGGTCCCGCCCGCCCGCCCGGACCCGCTCCACCTGGCGCGGAACCGTGGCCGGCCCCTCTTCCCGGCCCCAGGTCCCTAGTTCTTCCCTGGCACTCTGCCTCTGCGGGGGTGGGAGAGCTGCTGGGAAGTGTGGTCCACGGGAAAACGCGCGGTCCTCTGGGTGGCAGGGAGGGCTTCCCTTAACTCTGACACCAGCCCAGGAACCCGGTGAACCTGGCCTGATATCTCAAGGGGGGGGTGGCTCGTAGCCCGGAGGGATGGGCTTGAGGTGGGGCCTGCTTGCGCCTGCGCGGCCCCGCCTCTGGGCCCGAAACCACCCAGCCGCGGCTCGGACAAAAGCCATCTCCTGGGGGCCTCCCCCCTGTTCTTCCATCCGTAAAGGGGGACCCCTTTACGGATGGAAGAACAGGGGGATCTTCGCAGTGATGGGGACGGGACGGAGGGGTCTGCGGTTTTGCCGCCATGTAGGCCCGTTGCTCGCACCCAGGCCCCATGTGTCCCAGCTCCATGGAGGATGTGGGCCGCTTATGGCAGGATGCAGGCGTCCTGCGGGGGTGAAGGGACGCCGTGGGCACTCCCCGGGCGAGAGAGGGCGCCTGGGACCCGAGAGAGCACCCGGGAAAATGCCCAGCCCTGGCCCCCGTGGCTCCAGTGGCCTCCCCAGGCTCCTGCCGCGGGGCCTGGTCACGCTCACCTGGGCCCAGGTTCTCCGCAGGTGAATGCCTTTTGCGCACACCAAGGACCACAGGCCGCGGATCCCTTCACGGGGAGGGGGGGTTCGAGCTCTGTGGGACCCAGGTCGCATCCCACACAGTCCCTTCTCTCAAAGTTCAGCCCAGACTTCAGAGAGTATAAGCGTCTCGGTGCAGATTTGCCGCCTCGGGGCAGGGTGGGGCCGTTTGAGCCAAGAAAGACTCTCAGCCCCCCGGGCAGGTCACAGGCCCGAGACCCCCCGGGAGACCGGGTCCCAGGGCGTGGGTCCCGCCTCCCCGGGCCCGCCCCACCTGGCCCGGAACCGTGGCCGGCCCCTGTTCCCGGCCCCAGGTCCCTGGTTCTTCCCTGGCACTCTGCCTCTGGCGGGGTGGGAGACGGGCTGGCAAGTGGGGTCCACGGGAAAAGGATCGGACCTCTGGGTGGCGGGGAGAGCTCCCAGTTCCACGGACACGACCCCAGGGACCCTGTGAAGCAGGCCTGATATGTCCAGGGTGGGCCCCATTGTCCCTAGGGAGGCTTCTGGTGGGGCTGCCTGCCCTGAGCCTGCCGGGTACCGCGTCTTGGCCCGAAACTGGCCAGTCGCGGCTCTAAGAAAAGCCATCTCCTGGGGGCCTCCCCCCTGTCCTTCGCAGTTGGGCGGTCGGGACGGAGGGGTCTGCGCGTTTCCAGCCACTTAGCCCAGTGACCCGCAGCCCGGCCCCAGAGTTCCAAGCTCCACGGAGGCAGGGGGCCTCTTATCACGGGAAGCAGGTGTCTCGCGGGGCTCAAGGGATGGCGTGGGCACGCTCTAGGCGAGAGATGTTGCCCGTGCCCCGAGAGAGCCCCGGGGAGAGCCCGAGGCCTGGCCGCAGAGGCTGCCATTGCCTCCCCGGGCTCCTACCATGGGGCCTGGCCCTGCTCGCCCGAGGCCCAGGTTCACCGCAGGTGAATGCCTTTTGCGGACGCCAAGGACAGGAGGCCGCCGATTCCCTCACAGAGGTGGGTTTCCGAGCTCTGGGGGACTGAGGTCGCAGCGGTCACACTCCATTTTTGGGTGGTTCAGCAGAGACTGGAAGGTTGAAGCGGCTGGGTCCAAGTCTGCCGCCTTGTGGCAGGGTGGGGGCGTTGCAGGCGAAGCAAGGCTCTTAGCCTCCCAGGCGGGGCACAGGCCAGACTCCCCACGGGAGAACCGGTCCGTGGACGAGGGTCCCGCCCGCCCGCCCGGACCCGCTCCACCTGGCGCGGAACCGTGGCCGGCCCCTCTTCCCGGCCCCAGGTCCCTAGTTCTTCCCTGGCACTCTGCCTCTGCGGGGGTGGGAGAGCTGCTGGGAAGTGTGGTCCACGGGAAAACGCGCGGTCCTCTGGGTGGCAGGGAGGGCTTCCCTTAACTCTGACACCAGCCCAGGAACCCGGTGAACCTGGCCTGATATCTCAAGGGGGGGGTGGCTCGTAGCCCGGAGGGATGGGCTTGAGGTGGGGCCTGCTTGCGCCTGCGCGGCCCCGCCTCTGGGCCCGAAACCACCCAGCCGCGGCTCGGACAAAAGCCATCTCCTGGGGGCCTCCCCCCTGTTCTTCCATCCGTAAAGGGGGACCCCTTTACGGATGGAAGAACAGGGGGATCTTCGCAGTGATGGGGACGGGACGGAGGGGTCTGCGGTTTTGCCGCCATGTAGGCCAGTTGCTCGCACCCCGGCCCCATGTGTCCCAGCTCCATGGAGGAGGTGGGCTGCTTATGGCGGGATGCAGGCGTCCTGCGGGAGTCAGGGGATGGCGTGGGCCCTCCCCGGACAAGAGAGGGCGCCTGGGACCAGAGAGAGCACCCGGGAAAATGCCCAGCCCTGGCCCCCGTGGCTCCAGTGGCCTCCCCAGGCTCCTGCCGCGGGGCCTGGTCACGCTCACCTGGGCCCAGGTTCTCCGCAGGTGAATGCCTTTTGCGCACACCAAGGACCACAGGCCGCGGATCCCTTCACGGGGAGGGGGGGTTCGAGCTCTGTGGGACCCAGGTCGCATCCCACACAGTCCCTTCTCTCAAAGTTCAGCCCAGACTTCAGAGAGTATAAGCGTCTCGGTGCAGATTTGCCGCCTCGGGGCAGGGTGGGGCCGTTTGAGCCAAGAAAGACTCTCAGCCCCCCGGGCAGGTCACAGGCCCGAGACCCCCCGGGAGACCGGGTCCCAGGGCGTGGGTCCCGCCTCCCCGGGCCCGCCCCACCTGGCCCGGAACCGTGGCCGGCCCCTGTTCCCGGCCCCAGGTCCCTGGTTCTTCCCTGGCACTCTGCCTCTGGCGGGGTGGGAGACGGGCTGGCAAGTGGGGTCCACGGGAAAAGGATCGGACCTCTGGGTGGCGGGGAGAGCTCCCAGTTCCACGGACACGACCCCAGGGACCCTGTGAAGCAGGCCTGATATGTCCAGGGTGGGCCCCATTGTCCCTAGGGAGGCTTCTGGTGGGGCTGCCTGCCCTGAGCCTGCCGGGTACCGCGTCTTGGCCCGAAACTGGCCAGTCGCGGCTCTAAGAAAAGCCATCTCCTGGGGGCCTCCCCCCTGTCCTTCGCAGTTGGGCGGTCGGGACGGAGGGGTCTGCGCGTTTCCAGCCACTTAGCCCAGTGACCCGCAGCCCGGCCCCAGAGTTCCAAGCTCCACGGAGGCAGGGGGCCTCTTATCACGGGAAGCAGGTGTCTCGCGGGGCTCAAGGGATGGCGTGGGCACGCTCTAGGCGAGAGATGTTGCCCGTGCCCCGAGAGAGCCCCGGGGAGAGCCCGAGGCCTGGCCGCAGAGGCTGCCATTGCCTCCCCGGGCTCCTACCATGGGGCCTGGCCCTGCTCGCCCGAGGCCCAGGTTCACCGCAGGTGAATGCCTTTTGCGGACGCCAAGGACAGGAGGCCGCCGATTCCCTCACAGAGGTGGGTTTCCGAGCTCTGGGGGACTGAGGTCGCAGCGGTCACACTCCATTTTTGGGTGGTTCAGCAGAGACTGGAAGGTTGAAGCGGCTGGGTCCAAGTCTGCCGCCTTGTGGCAGGGTGGGGGCGTTGCAGGCGAAGCAAGGCTCTTAGCCTCCCAGGCGGGGCACAGGCCAGACTCCCCACGGGAGAACCGGTCCGTGGACGAGGGTCCCGCCCGCCCGCCCGGACCCGCTCCACCTGGCGCGGAACCGTGGCCGGCCCCTCTTCCCGGCCCCAGGTCCCTAGTTCTTCCCTGGCACTCTGCCTCTGCGGGGGTGGGAGAGCTGCTGGGAAGTGTGGTCCACGGGAAAACGCGCGGTCCTCTGGGTGGCAGGGAGGGCTTCCCTTAACTCTGACACCAGCCCAGGAACCCGGTGAACCTGGCCTGATATCTCAAGGGGGGGGTGGCTCGTAGCCCGGAGGGATGGGCTTGAGGTGGGGCCTGCTTGCGCCTGCGCGGCCCCGCCTCTGGGCCCGAAACCACCCAGCCGCGGCTCGGACAAAAGCCATCTCCTGGGGGCCTCCCCCCTGTTCTTCCATCCGTAAAGGGGGACCCCTTTACGGATGGAAGAACAGGGGGATCTTCGCAGTGATGGGGACGGGACGGAGGGGTCTGCGGTTTTGCCGCCATGTAGGCCAGTTGCTCGCACCCCGGCCCCATGTGTCCCAGCTCCATGGAGGAGGTGGGCTGCTTATGGCGGGATGCAGGCGTCCTGCGGGAGTCAGGGGATGGCGTGGGCCCTCCCCGGACAAGAGAGGGCGCCTGGGACCAGAGAGAGCACCCGGGAAAATGCCCAGCCCTGGCCCCCGTGGCTCCAGTGGCCTCCCCAGGCTCCTGCCGCGGGGCCTGGTCACGCTCACCTGGGCCCAGGTTCTCCGCAGGTGAATGCCTTTTGCGCACACCAAGGACCACAGGCCGCGGATCCCTTCACGGGGAGGGGGGGTTCGAGCTCTGTGGGACCCAGGTCGCATCCCACACAGTCCCTTCTCTCAAAGTTCAGCCCAGACTTCAGAGAGTATAAGCGTCTCGGTGCAGATTTGCCGCCTCGGGGCAGGGTGGGGCCGTTTGAGCCAAGAAAGACTCTCAGCCCCCCGGGCAGGTCACAGGCCCGAGACCCCCCGGGAGACCGGGTCCCAGGGCGTGGGTCCCGCCTCCCCGGGCCCGCCCCACCTGGCCCGGAACCGTGGCCGGCCCCTGTTCCCGGCCCCAGGTCCCTGGTTCTTCCCTGGCACTCTGCCTCTGGCGGGGTGGGAGACGGGCTGGCAAGTGGGGTCCACGGGAAAAGGATCGGACCTCTGGGTGGCGGGGAGAGCTCCCAGTTCCACGGACACGACCCCAGGGACCCTGTGAAGCAGGCCTGATATGTCCAGGGTGGGCCCCATTGCCCCTAGGGAGGCTTCTGGTGGGGCTGCCTGCCCTGAGCCTGCCGGGGTACCGCGTCTTGGCCCGAAACTGGCCAGTCGCGGCTCTAAGAAAAGCCATCTCCTGGGGGCCTCCCCCCTGTCCTTCGCAGTTGGGCGGTCGGGACGGAGGGGTCTGCGCGTTTCCAGCCACTTAGCCCAGTGACCCGCAGCCCGGCCCCAGAGTTCCAAGCTCCACGGAGGCAGGGGGCCTCTTATCACGGGAAGCAGGTGTCTCGCGGGGCTCAAGGGATGGCGTGGGCACGCTCTAGGCGAGAGATGTTGCCCGTGCCCCGAGAGAGCCCCGGGGAGAGCCCGAGGCCTGGCCGCAGAGGCTGCCATTGCCTCCCCGGGCTCCTACCATGGGGCCTGGCCCTGCTCGCCCGAGGCCCAGGTTCACCGCAGGTGAATGCCTTTTGCGGACGCCAAGGACAGGAGGCCGCCGATTCCCTCACAGAGGTGGGTTTCCGAGCTCTGGGGGACTGAGGTCGCAGCGGTCACACTCCATTTTTGGGTGGTTCAGCAGAGACTGGAAGGTTGAAGCGGCTGGGTCCAAGTCTGCCGCCTTGTGGCAGGGTGGGGGCGTTGCAGGCGAAGCAAGGCTCTTAGCCTCCCAGGCGGGGCACAGGCCAGACTCCCCACGGGAGAACCGGTCCGTGGACGAGGGTCCCGCCCGCCCGCCCGGACCCGCTCCACCTGGCGCGGAACCGTGGCCGGCCCCTCTTCCCGGCCCCAGGTCCCTAGTTCTTCCCTGGCACTCTGCCTCTGCGGGGGTGGGAGAGCTGCTGGGAAGTGTGGTCCACGGGAAAACGCGCGGTCCTCTGGGTGGCAGGGAGGGCTTCCCTTAACTCTGACACCAGCCCAGGAACCCGGTGAACCTGGCCTGATATCTCAAGGGGGGGGTGGCTCGTAGCCCGGAGGGATGGGCTTGAGGTGGGGCCTGCTTGCGCCTGCGCGGCCCCGCCTCTGGGCCCGAAACCACCCAGCCGCGGCTCGGACAAAAGCCATCTCCTGGGGGCCTCCCCCCTGTTCTTCCATCCGTAAAGGGTGACCCCTTTACGAATGGAAGAACAGGGGGATCTTCGCTGTGGTGAGGACGGACGGAGGGGTCTGCGGTTTTGCCGCCATGTAGGCCCGTTGCTCGCACCCAGGCCCCATGTGTCCCAGCTCCATGGAGGATGTGGGCCGCTTATGGCAGGATGCAGGCGTCCTGCGGGGGTGAAGGGACGCCGTGGGCACTCCCCGGGCGAGAGAGGGCGCCTGGGACCCGAGAGAGCACCCGGGAAAATGCCCAGGCCTGGCCCCCGTGGCTCCAGTGGCCTCCCCAGGCTCCTGCCGCGGGGCCTGGTCACGCTCACCTGGGCCCAGGTTCTCCGCAGGTGAATGCCTTTTGCGCACACCAAGGACCACAGGCCGCGGATCCCTTCACGGGGAGGGGGGGTTCGAGCTCTGTGGGACCCAGGTCGCATCCCACACAGTCCCTTCTCTCAAAGTTCAGCCCAGACTTCAGAGAGTATAAGCGTCTCGGTGCAGATTTGCCGCCTCGGGGCAGGGTGGGGCCGTTTGAGCCAAGAAAGACTCTCAGCCCCCCGGGCAGGTCACAGGCCCGAGACCCCCCGGGAGACCGGGTCCCAGGGCGTGGGTCCCGCCTCCCCGGGCCCGCCCCACCTGGCCCGGAACCGTGGCCGGCCCCTGTTCCCGGCCCCAGGTCCCTGGTTCTTCCCTGGCACTCTGCCTCTGGCGGGGTGGGAGACGGGCTGGCAAGTGGGGTCCACGGGAAAAGGATCGGACCTCTGGGTGGCGGGGAGAGCTCCCAGTTCCACGGACACGACCCCAGGGACCCTGTGAAGCAGGCCTGATATGTCCAGGGTGGGCCCCATTGCCCCTAGGGAGGCTTCTGGTGGGGCTGCCTGCCCTGAGCCTGCCGGGTACCGCGTCTTGGCCCGAAACTGGCCAGTCGCGGCTCTAAGAAAAGCCATCTCCTGGGGGCCTCCCCCCTGTCCTTCGCAGTTGGGCGGTCGGGACGGAGGGGTCTGCGCGTTTCCAGCCACTTAGCCCAGTGACCCGCAGCCCGGCCCCAGAGTTCCAAGCTCCACGGAGGCAGGGGGCCTCTTATCACGGGAAGCAGGTGTCTCGCGGGGCTCAAGGGATGGCGTGGGCACGCTCTAGGCGAGAGATGTTGCCCGTGTCCCGAGAGAGCCCCGGGGAGAGCCCGAGGCCTGGCCGCAGAGGCTGCCATTGCCTCCCCGGGCTCCTACCATGGGGCCTGGCCCTGCTCGCCCGAGGCCCAGGTTCACCGCAGGTGAATGCCTTTTGCGGACGCCAAGGACAGGAGGCCGCCGATTCCCTCACAGAGGTGGGTTTCCGAGCTCTGGGGGACTGAGGTCGCAGCGGTCACACTCCATTTTTGGGTGGTTCAGCAGAGACTGGAAGGTTGAAGCGGCTGGGTCCAAGTCTGCCGCCTTGTGGCAGGGTGGGGGCGTTGCAGGCGAAGCAAGGCTCTTAGCCTCCCAGGCGGGGCACAGGCCAGACTCCCCACGGGAGAACCGGTCCGTGGACGAGGGTCCCGCCCGCCCGCCCGGACCCGCTCCACCTGGCGCGGAACCGTGGCCGGCCCCTCTTCCCGGCCCCAGGTCCCTAGTTCTTCCCTGGCACTCTGCCTCTGCGGGGGTGGGAGAGCTGCTGGGAAGTGTGGTCCACGGGAAAACGCGCGGTCCTCTGGGTGGCAGGGAGGGCTTCCCTTAACTCTGACACCAGCCCAGGAACCCGGTGAACCTGGCCTGATATCTCAAGGGGGGGGTGGCTCGTAGCCCGGAGGGATGGGCTTGAGGTGGGGCCTGCTTGCGCCTGCGCGGCCCCGCCTCTGGGCCCGAAACCACCCAGCCGCGGCTCGGACAAAAGCCATCTCCTGGGGGCCTCCCCCCTGTTCTTCCATCCGTAAAGGGGGACCCCTTTACGGATGGAAGAACAGGGGGATCTTCGCAGTGATGGGGACGGGACGGAGGGGTCTGCGGGTTTGCCGCCTCGTAGGCCAGTTGCTCGCACCCCGGCCCCATGTGTCCCAGCTCCATGGAGGAGGTGGGCTGCTTATGGCGGGATGCAGGCGTCCTGCGGGAGTCAGGGGATGGCGTGGGCCCTCCCCGGACAAGAGAGGGCGCCTGGGACCAGAGAGAGCACCCGGGAAAATGCCCAGCCCTGGCCCCCGTGGCTCCAGTGGCCTCCCCAGGCTCCTGCCGCGGGGCCTGGTCACGCTCACCTGGGCCCAGGTTCTCCGCAGGTGAATGCCTTTTGCGCACACCAAGGACCACAGGCCGCGGATCCCTTCACGGGGAGGGGGGGTTCGAGCTCTGTGGGACCCAGGTCGCATCCCACACAGTCCCTTCTCTCAAAGTTCAGCCCAGACTTCAGAGAGTATAAGCGTCTCGGTGCAGATTTGCCGCCTCGGGGCAGGGTGGGGCCGTTTGAGCCAAGAAAGACTCTCAGCCCCCCGGGCAGGTCACAGGCCCGAGACCCCCCGGGAGACCGGGTCCCAGGGCGTGGGTCCCGCCTCCCCGGGCCCGCCCCACCTGGCCCGGAACCGTGGCCGGCCCCTGTTCCCGGCCCCAGGTCCCTGGTTCTTCCCTGGCACTCTGCCTCTGGCGGGGTGGGAGACGGGCTGGCAAGTGGGGTCCACGGGAAAAGGATCGGACCTCTGGGTGGCGGGGAGAGCTCCCAGTTCCACGGACACGACCCCAGGGACCCTGTGAAGCAGGCCTGATATGTCCAGGGTGGGCCCCATTGCCCCTAGGGAGGCTTCTGGTGGGGCTGCCTGCCCTGAGCCTGCCGGGTACCGCGTCTTGGCCCGAAACTGGCCAGTCGCGGCTCTAAGAAAAGCCATCTCCTGGGGGCCTCCCCCCTGTCCTTCGCAGTTGGGCGGTCGGGACGGAGGGGTCTGTGCGTTTCCAGCCACTTAGCCCAGTGACCCGCAGCCCGGCCCCAGAGTTCCAAGCTCCACGGAGGCAGGGGGCCTCTTATCACGGGAAGCAGGTGTCTCGCGGGGCTCAAGGGATGGCGTGGGCACGCTCTAGGCGAGAGATGTTGCCCGTGCCCCGAGAGAGCCCCGGGGAGAGCCCGAGGCCTGGCCGCAGAGGCTGCCATTGCCTCCCCGGGCTCCTACCATGGGGCCTGGCCCTGCTCGCCCGAGGCCCAGGTTCACCGCAGGTGAATGCCTTTTGCGGACGCCAAGGACAGGAGGCCGCCGATTCCCTCACAGAGGTGGGTTTCCGAGCTCTGGGGGACTGAGGTCGCAGCGGTCACACTCCATTTTTGGGTGGTTCAGCAGAGACTGGAAGGTTGAAGCGGCTGGGTCCAAGTCTGCCGCCTTGTGGCAGGGTGGGGGCGTTGCAGGCGAAGCAAGGCTCTTAGCCTCCCAGGCGGGGCACAGGCCAGACTCCCCACGGGAGAACCGGTCCGTGGACGAGGGTCCCGCCCGCCCGCCCGGACCCGCTCCACCTGGCGCGGAACCGTGGCCGGCCCCTCTTCCCGGCCCCAGGTCCCTAGTTCTTCCCTGGCACTCTGCCTCTGCGGGGGTGGGAGAGCTGCTGGGAAGTGTGGTCCACGGGAAAACGCGCGGTCCTCTGGGTGGCAGGGAGGGCTTCCCTTAACTCTGACACCAGCCCAGGAACCCGGTGAACCTGGCCTGATATCTCAAGGGGGGGGTGGCTCGTAGCCCGGAGGGATGGGCTTGAGGTGGGGCCTGCTTGCGCCTGCGCGGCCCCGCCTCTGGGCCCGAAACCACCCAGCCGCGGCTCGGACAAAAGCCATCTCCTGGGGGCCTCCCCCCTGTTCTTCCATCCGTAAAGGGGGACCCCTTTACGGATGGAAGAACAGGGGGATCTTCGCAGTGATGGGGACGGGACGGAGGGGTCTGCGGTTTTGCCGCCATGTAGGCCCGTTGCTCGCACCCAGGCCCCATGTGTCCCAGCTCCATGGAGGATGTGGGCCGCTTATGGCAGGATGCAGGCGTCCTGCGGGGGTGAAGGGACGCCGTGGGCACTCCCCGGGCGAGAGAGGGCGCCTGGGACCCGAGAGAGCACCCGGGAAAATGCCCAGCCCTGGCCCCCGTGGCTCCAGTGGCCTCCCCAGGCTCCTGCCGCGGGGCCTGGTCACGCTCACCTGGGCCCAGGTTCTCCGCAGGTGAATGCCTTTTGCGCACACCAAGGACCACAGGCCGCGGATCCCTTCACGGGGAGGGGGGGTTCGAGCTCTGTGGGACCCAGGTCGCATCCCACACAGTCCCTTCTCTCAAAGTTCAGCCCAGACTTCAGAGAGTATAAGCGTCTCGGTGCAGATTTGCCGCCTCGGGGCAGGGTGGGGCCGTTTGAGCCAAGAAAGACTCTCAGCCCCCCGGGCAGGTCACAGGCCCGAGACCCCCCGGGAGACCGGGTCCCAGGGCGTGGGTCCCGCCTCCCCGGGCCCGCCCCACCTGGCCCGGAACCGTGGCCGGCCCCTGTTCCCGGCCCCAGGTCCCTGGTTCTTCCCTGGCACTCTGCCTCTGGCGGGGTGGGAGACGGGCTGGCAAGTGGGGTCCACGGGAAAAGGATCGGACCTCTGGGTGGCGGGGAGAGCTCCCAGTTCCACGGACACGACCCCAGGGACCCTGTGAAGCAGGCCTGATATGTCCAGGGTGGGCCCCATTGTCCCTAGGGAGGCTTCTGGTGGGGCTGCCTGCCCTGAGCCTGCCGGGTACCGCGTCTTGGCCCGAAACTGGCCAGTCGCGGCTCTAAGAAAAGCCATCTCCTGGGGGCCTCCCCCCTGTCCTTCGCAGTTGGGCGGTCGGGACGGAGGGGTCTGCGCGTTTCCAGCCACTTAGCCCAGTGACCCGCAGCCCGGCCCCAGAGTTCCAAGCTCCACGGAGGCAGGGGGCCTCTTATCACGGGAAGCAGGTGTCTCGCGGGGCTCAAGGGATGGCGTGGGCACGCTCTAGGCGAGAGATGTTGCCCGTGCCCCGAGAGAGCCCCGGGGAGAGCCCGAGGCCTGGCCGCAGAGGCTGCCATTGCCTCCCCGGGCTCCTACCATGGGGCCTGGCCCTGCTCGCCCGAGGCCCAGGTTCACCGCAGGTGAATGCCTTTTGCGGACGCCAAGGACAGGAGGCCGCCGATTCCCTCACAGAGGTGGGTTTCCGAGCTCTGGGGGACTGAGGTCGCAGCGGTCACACTCCATTTTTGGGTGGTTCAGCAGAGACTGGAAGGTTGAAGCGGCTGGGTCCAAGTCTGCCGCCTTGTGGCAGGGTGGGGGCGTTGCAGGCGAAGCAAGGCTCTTAGCCTCCCAGGCGGGGCACAGGCCAGACTCCCCACGGGAGAACCGGTCCGTGGACGAGGGTCCCGCCCGCCCGCCCGGACCCGCTCCACCTGGCGCGGAACCGTGGCCGGCCCCTCTTCCCGGCCCCAGGTCCCTAGTTCTTCCCTGGCACTCTGCCTCTGCGGGGGTGGGAGAGCTGCTGGGAAGTGTGGTCCACGGGAAAACGCGCGGTCCTCTGGGTGGCAGGGAGGGCTTCCCTTAACTCTGACACCAGCCCAGGAACCCGGTGAACCTGGCCTGATATCTCAAGGGGGGGGGTGGCTCGTAGCCCGGAGGGATGGGCTTGAGGTGGGGCCTGCTTGCGCCTGCGCGGCCCCGCCTCTGGGCCCGAAACCACCCAGCCGCGGCTCGGACAAAAGCCATCTCCTGGGGGCCTCCCCCCTGTTCTTCCATCCGTAAAGGGGGACCCCTTTACGGATGGAAGAACAGGGGGATCTTCGCAGTGATGGGGACGGGACGGAGGGGTCTGCGGTTTTGCCGCCATGTAGGCCAGTTGCTCGCACCCCGGCCCCATGTGTCCCAGCTCCATGGAGGAGGTGGGCTGCTTATGGCGGGATGCAGGCGTCCTGCGGGAGTCAGGGGATGGCGTGGGCCCTCCCCGGACAAGAGAGGGCGCCTGGGACCAGAGAGAGCACCCGGGAAAATGCCCAGCCCTGGCCCCCGTGGCTCCAGTGGCCTCCCCAGGCTCCTGCCGCGGGGCCTGGTCACGCTCACCTGGGCCCAGGTTCTCCGCAGGTGAATGCCTTTTGCGCACACCAAGGACCACAGGCCGCGGATCCCTTCACGGGGAGGGGGGGTTCGAGCTCTGTGGGACCCAGGTCGCATCCCACACAGTCCCTTCTCTCAAAGTTCAGCCCAGACTTCAGAGAGTATAAGCGTCTCGGTGCAGATTTGCCGCCTCGGGGCAGGGTGGGGCCGTTTGAGCCAAGAAAGACTCTCAGCCCCCCGGGCAGGTCACAGGCCCGAGACCCCCCGGGAGACCGGGTCCCAGGGCGTGGGTCCCGCCTCCCCGGGCCCGCCCCACCTGGCCCGGAACCGTGGCCGGCCCCTGTTCCTGGCCCCAGGTCCCAGGTTCTTCCCTGGCACTCTGCCTCTGGCGGGGTGGGAGACGGGCTGGCAAGTGGGGTCCACGGGAAAAGGATCGGACCTCTGGGTGGCGGGGAGAGCTCCCAGTTCCACGGACACGACCCCAGGGACCCTGTGAAGCAGGCCTGATATGTCCAGGGTGGGCCCCATTGCCCCTAGGGAGGCTTCTGGTGGGGCTGCCTGCCCTGAGCCTGCCGGGTACCGCGTCTTGGCCCGAAACTGGCCAGTCGCGGCTCTAAGAAAAGCCATCTCCTGGGGGCCTCCCCCCTGTCCTTCGCAGTTGGGCGGTCGGGACGGAGGGGTCTGCGCGTTTCCAGCCACTTAGCCCAGTGACCCGCAGCCCGGCCCCAGAGTTCCAAGCTCCACGGAGGCAGGGGGCCTCTTATCACGGGAAGCAGGTGTCTCGCGGGGCTAAAGGGATGGCGTGGGCACGCTCTAGGCGAGAGATGTTGCCCGTGCCCCGAGAGAGCCCCGGGGAGAGCCCGAGGCCTGGCCGCAGAGGCTGCCATTGCCTCCCCGGGCTCCTACCATGGGGCCTGGCCCTACTCGCCCGAGGCCCAGGTTCACCGCAGGTGAATGCCTTTTGCGGACGCCAAGGACAGGAGGCCGCCGATTCCCTCACAGAGGTGGGTTTCCGAGCTCTGGGGGACTGAGGTCGCAGCGGTCACACTCCATTTTTGGGTGGTTCAGCAGAGACTGGAAGGTTGAAGCGGCTGGGTCCAAGTCTGCCGCCTTGTGGCAGGGTGGGGGCGTTGCAGGCGAAGCAAGGCTCTTAGCCTCCCAGGCGGGGCACAGGCCAGACTCCCCACGGGAGAACCGGTCCGTGGACGAGGGTCCCGCCCGCCCGCCCGGACCCGCTCCACCTGGCGCGGAACCGTGGCCGGCCCCTCTTCCCGGCCCCAGGTCCCTAGTTCTTCCCTGGCACTCTGCCTCTGCGGGGGTGGGAGAGCTGCTGGGAAGTGTGGTCCACGGGAAAACGCGCGGTCCTCTGGGTGGCAGGGAGGGCTTCCCTTAACTCTGACACCAGCCCAGGAACCCGGTGAACCTGGCCTGATATCTCAAGGGGGGGGTGGCTCGTAGCCCGGAGGGATGGGCTTGAGGTGGGGCCTGCTTGCGCCTGCGCGGCCCCGCCTCTGGGCCCGAAACCACCCAGCCGCGGCTCGGACAAAAGCCATCTCCTGGGGGCCTCCCCCCTGTTCTTCCATCCGTAAAGGGGGACCCCTTTACGGATGGAAGAACAGGGGGATCTTCGCAGTGATGGGGACGGGACGGAGGGGTCTGCGGTTTTGCCGCCATGTAGGCCAGTTGCTCGCACCCCGGCCCCATGTGTCCCAGCTCCATGGAGGAGGTGGGCTGCTTATGGCGGGATGCAGGCGTCCTGCGGGAGTCAGGGGATGGCGTGGGCCCTCCCCGGACGAGAGAGGGCGCCTGGGACCAGAGAGAGCACCCGGGAAAATGCCCAGCCCTGGCCCCCGTGGCTCCAGTGGCCTCCCCAGGCTCCTGCCGCGGGGCCTGGTCACGCTCACCTGGGCCCAGGTTCTCCGCAGGTGAATGCCTTTTGCGCACACCAAGGACCACAGGCCGCGGATCCCTTCACGGGGAGGGGGGGTTCGAGCTCTGTGGGACCCAGGTCGCATCCCACACAGTCCCTTCTCTCAAAGTTCAGCCCAGACTTCAGAGAGTATAAGCGTCTCGGTGCAGATTTGCCGCCTCGGGGCAGGGTGGGGCCGTTTGAGCCAAGAAAGACTCTCAGCCCCCCGGGCAGGTCACAGGCCCGAGACCCCCCGGGAGACCGGGTCCCAGGGCGTGGGTCCCGCCTCCCCGGGCCCGCCCCACCTGGCCCGGAACCGTGGCCGGCCCCTGTTCCTGGCCCCAGGTCCCAGGTTCTTCCCTGGCACTCTGCCTCTGGCGGGGTGGGAGACGGGCTGGCAAGTGGGGTCCACGGGAAAAGGATCGGACCTCTGGGTGGCGGGGAGAGCTCCCAGTTCCACGGACACGACCCCAGGGACCCTGTGAAGCAGGCCTGATATGTCCAGGGTGGGCCCCATTGCCCCTAGGGAGGCTTCTGGTGGGGCTGCCTGCCCTGAGCCTGCCGGGTACCGCGTCTTGGCCCGAAACTGGCCAGTCGCGGCTCTAAGAAAAGCCATCTCCTGGGGGCCTCCCCCCTGTCCTTCGCAGTTGGGCGGTCGGGACGGAGGGGTCTGCGCGTTTCCAGCCACTTAGCCCAGTGACCCGCAGCCCGGCCCCAGAGTTCCAAGCTCCACGGAGGCAGGGGGCCTCTTATCACGGGAAGCAGGTGTCTCGCGGGGCTCAAGGGATGGCGTGGGCACGCTCTAGGCGAGAGATGTTGCCCGTGCCCCGAGAGAGCCCCGGGGAGAGCCCGAGGCCTGGCCGCAGAGGCTGCCATTGCCTCCCCGGGCTCCTACCATGGGGCCTGGCCCTGCTCGCCCGAGGCCCAGGTTCACCGCAGGTGAATGCCTTTTGCGGACGCCAAGGACAGGAGGCCGCCGATTCCCTCACAGAGGTGGGTTTCCGAGCTCTGGGGGACTGAGGTCGCAGCGGTCACACTCCATTTTTGGGTGGTTCAGCAGAGACTGGAAGGTTGAAGCGGCTGGGTCCAAGTCTGCCGCCTTGTGGCAGGGTGGGGGCGTTGCAGGCGAAGCAAGGCTCTTAGCCTCCCAGGCGGGGCACAGGCCAGACTCCCCACGGGAGAACCGGTCCGTGGACGAGGGTCCCGCCCGCCCGCCCGGACCCGCTCCACCTGGCGCGGAACCGTGGCCGGCCCCTCTTCCCGGCCCCAGGTCCCTAGTTCTTCCCTGGCACTCTGCCTCTGCGGGGGTGGGAGAGCTGCTGGGAAGTGTGGTCCACGGGAAAACGCGCGGTCCTCTGGGTGGCAGGGAGGGCTTCCCTTAACTCTGACACCAGCCCAGGAACCCGGTGAACCTGGCCTGATATCTCAAGGGGGGGGTGGCTCGTAGCCCGGAGGGATGGGCTTGAGGTGGGGCCTGCTTGCGCCTGCGCGGCCCCGCCTCTGGGCCCGAAACCACCCAGCCGCGGCTCGGACAAAAGCCATCTCCTGGGGGCCTCCCCCCTGTTCTTCCATCCGTAAAGGGGGACCCCTTTACGGATGGAAGAACAGGGGGATCTTCGCAGTGATGGGGACGGGACGGAGGGGTCTGCGGTTTTGCCGCCATGTAGGCCAGTTGCTCGCACCCCGGCCCCATGTGTCCCAGCTCCATGGAGGAGGTGGGCTGCTTATGGCGGGATGCAGGCGTCCTGCGGGAGTCAGGGGATGGCGTGGGCCCTCCCCGGACGAGAGAGGGCGCCTGGGACCAGAGAGAGCACCCGGGAAAATGCCCAGCCCTGGCCCCCGTGGCTCCAGTGGCCTCCCCAGGCTCCTGCCGCGGGGCCTGGTCACGCTCACCTGGGCCCAGGTTCTCCGCAGGTGAATGCCTTTTGCGCACACCAAGGACCACAGGCCGCGGATCCCTTCACGGGGAGGGGGGGTTCGAGCTCTGTGGGACCCAGGTCGCATCCCACACAGTCCCTTCTCTCAAAGTTCAGCCCAGACTTCAGAGAGTATAAGCGTCTCGGTGCAGATTTGCCGCCTCGGGGCAGGGTGGGGCCGTTTGAGCCAAGAAAGACTCTCAGCCCCCCGGGCAGGTCACAGGCCCGAGACCCCCCGGGAGACCGGGTCCCAGGGCGTGGGTCCCGCCTCCCCGGGCCCGCCCCACCTGGCCCGGAACCGTGGCCGGCCCCTGTTCCCGGCCCCAGGTCCCTGGTTCTTCCCTGGCACTCTGCCTCTGGCGGGGTGGGAGACGGGCTGGCAAGTGGGGTCCACGGGAAAAGGATCGGACCTCTGGGTGGCGGGGAGAGCTCCCAGTTCCACGGACACGACCCCAGGGACCCTGTGAAGCAGGCCTGATATGTCCAGGGTGGGCCCCATTGTCCCTAGGGAGGCTTCTGGTGGGGCTGCCTGCCCTGAGCCTGCCGGGTACCGCGTCTTGGCCCGAAACTGGCCAGTCGCGGCTCTAAGAAAAGCCATCTCCTGGGGGCCTCCCCCCTGTCCTTCGCAGTTGGGCGGTCGGGACGGAGGGGTCTGCGCGTTTCCAGCCACTTAGCCCAGTGACCCGCAGCCCGGCCCCAGAGTTCCAAGCTCCACGGAGGCAGGGGGCCTCTTATCACGGGAAGCAGGTGTCTCGCGGGGCTCAAGGGATGGCGTGGGCACGCTCTAGGCGAGAGATGTTGCCCGTGCCCCGAGAGAGCCCCGGGGAGAGCCCGAGGCCTGGCCGCAGAGGCTGCCATTGCCTCCCCGGGCTCCTACCATGGGGCCTGGCCCTGCTCGCCCGAGGCCCAGGTTCACCGCAGGTGAATGCCTTTTGCGGACGCCAAGGACAGGAGGCCGCCGATTCCCTCACAGAGGTGGGTTTCCGAGCTCTGGGGGACTGAGGTCGCAGCGGTCACACTCCATTTTTGGGTGGTTCAGCAGAGACTGGAAGGTTGAAGCGGCTGGGTCCAAGTCTGCCGCCTTGTGGCAGGGTGGGGGCGTTGCAGGCGAAGCAAGGCTCTTAGCCTCCCAGGCGGGGCACAGGCCAGACTCCCCACGGGAGAACCGGTCCGTGGACGAGGGTCCCGCCCGCCCGCCCGGACCCGCTCCACCTGGCGCGGAACCGTGGCCGGCCCCTCTTCCCGGCCCCAGGTCCCTAGTTCTTCCCTGGCACTCTGCCTCTGCGGGGGTGGGAGAGCTGCTGGGAAGTGTGGTCCACGGGAAAACGCGCGGTCCTCTGGGTGGCAGGGAGGGCTTCCCTTAACTCTGACACCAGCCCAGGAACCCGGTGAACCTGGCCTGATATCTCAAGGGGGGGGGTGGCTCGTAGCCCGGAGGGATGGGCTTGAGGTGGGGCCTGCTTGCGCCTGCGCGGCCCCGCCTCTGGGCCCGAAACCACCCAGCCGCGGCTCGGACAAAAGCCATCTCCTGGGGGCCTCCCCCCTGTTCTTCCATCCGTAAAGGGGGACCCCTTTACGGATGGAAGAACAGGGGGATCTTCGCAGTGATGGGGACGGGACGGAGGGGTCTGCGGTTTTGCCGCCATGTAGGCCAGTTGCTCGCACCCCGGCCCCATGTGTCCCAGCTCCATGGAGGAGGTGGGCTGCTTATGGCGGGATGCAGGCGTCCTGCGGGAGTCAGGGGATGGCGTGGGCCCTCCCCGGACAAGAGAGGGCGCCTGGGACCAGAGAGAGCACCCGGGAAAATGCCCAGCCCTGGCCCCCGTGGCTCCAGTGGCCTCCCCAGGCTCCTGCCGCGGGGCCTGGTCACGCTCACCTGGGCCCAGGTTCTCCGCAGGTGAATGCCTTTTGCGCACACCAAGGACCACAGGCCGCGGATCCCTTCACGGGGAGGGGGGGTTCGAGCTCTGTGGGACCCAGGTCGCATCCCACACAGTCCCTTCTCTCAAAGTTCAGCCCAGACTTCAGAGAGTATAAGCGTCTCGGTGCAGATTTGCCGCCTCGGGGCAGGGTGGGGCCGTTTGAGCCAAGAAAGACTCTCAGCCCCCCGGGCAGGTCACAGGCCCGAGACCCCCCGGGAGACCGGGTCCCAGGGCGTGGGTCCCGCCTCCCCGGGCCCGCCCCACCTGGCCCGGAACCGTGGCCGGCCCCTGTTCCTGGCCCCAGGTCCCAGGTTCTTCCCTGGCACTCTGCCTCTGGCGGGGTGGGAGACGGGCTGGCAAGTGGGGTCCACGGGAAAAGGATCGGACCTCTGGGTGGCGGGGAGAGCTCCCAGTTCCACGGACACGACCCCAGGGACCCTGTGAAGCAGGCCTGATATGTCCAGGGTGGGCCCCATTGCCCCTAGGGAGGCTTCTGGTGGGGCTGCCTGCCCTGAGCCTGCCGGGTACCGCGTCTTGGCCCGAAACTGGCCAGTCGCGGCTCTAAGAAAAGCCATCTCCTGGGGGCCTCCCCCCTGTCCTTCGCAGTTGGGCGGTCGGGACGGAGGGGTCTGCGCGTTTCCAGCCACTTAGCCCAGTGACCCGCAGCCCGGCCCCAGAGTTCCAAGCTCCACGGAGGCAGGGGGCCTCTTATCACGGGAAGCAGGTGTCTCGCGGGGCTAAAGGGATGGCGTGGGCACGCTCTAGGCGAGAGATGTTGCCCGTGCCCCGAGAGAGCCCCGGGGAGAGCCCGAGGCCTGGCCGCAGAGGCTGCCATTGCCTCCCCGGGCTCCTACCATGGGGCCTGGCCCTACTCGCCCGAGGCCCAGGTTCACCGCAGGTGAATGCCTTTTGCGGACGCCAAGGACAGGAGGCCGCCGATTCCCTCACAGAGGTGGGTTTCCGAGCTCTGGGGGACTGAGGTCGCAGCGGTCACACTCCATTTTTGGGTGGTTCAGCAGAGACTGGAAGGTTGAAGCGGCTGGGTCCAAGTCTGCCGCCTTGTGGCAGGGTGGGGGCGTTGCAGGCGAAGCAAGGCTCTTAGCCTCCCAGGCGGGGCACAGGCCAGACTCCCCACGGGAGAACCGGTCCGTGGACGAGGGTCCCGCCCGCCCGCCCGGACCCGCTCCACCTGGCGCGGAACCGTGGCCGGCCCCTCTTCCCAGCCCCAGGTCCCTAGTTCTTCCCTGGCACTCTGCCTCTGCGGGGGTGGGAGAGCTGCTGGGAAGTGTGGTCCACGGGAAAACGCGCGGTCCTCTGGGTGGCAGGGAGGGCTTCCCTTAACTCTGACACCAGCCCAGGAACCCGGTGAACCTGGCCTGATATCTCAAGGGGGGGGTGGCTCGTAGCCCGGAGGGATGGGCTTGAGGTGGGGCCTGCTTGCGCCTGCGCGGCCCCGCCTCTGGGCCCGAAACCACCCAGCCGCGGCTCGGACAAAAGCCATCTCCTGGGGGCCTCCCCCCTGTTCTTCCATCCGTAAAGGGGGACCCCTTTACGGATGGAAGAACAGGGGGATCTTCGCAGTGATGGGGACGGGACGGAGGGGTCTGCGGTTTTGCCGCCATGTAGGCCAGTTGCTCGCACCCCGGCCCCATGTGTCCCAGCTCCATGGAGGAGGTGGGCTGCTTATGGCGGGATGCAGGCGTCCTGCGGGAGTCAGGGGATGGCGTGGGCCCTCCCCGGACGAGAGAGGGCGCCTGGGACCAGAGAGAGCACCCGGGAAAATGCCCAGCCCTGGCCCCCGTGGCTCCAGTGGCCTCCCCAGGCTCCTGCCGCGGGGCCTGGTCACGCTCACCTGGGCCCAGGTTCTCCGCAGGTGAATGCCTTTTGCGCACACCAAGGACCACAGGCCGCGGATCCCTTCACGGGGAGGGGGGGTTCGAGCTCTGTGGGACCCAGGTCGCATCCCACACAGTCCCTTCTCTCAAAGTTCAGCCCAGACTTCAGAGAGTATAAGCGTCTCGGTGCAGATTTGCCGCCTCGGGGCAGGGTGGGGCCGTTTGAGCCAAGAAAGACTCTCAGCCCCCCGGGCAGGTCACAGGCCCGAGACCCCCCGGGAGACCGGGTCCCAGGGCGTGGGTCCCGCCTCCCCGGGCCCGCCCCACCTGGCCCGGAACCGTGGCCGGCCCCTGTTCCCGGCCCCAGGTCCCTGGTTCTTCCCTGGCACTCTGCCTCTGGCGGGGTGGGAGACGGGCTGGCAAGTGGGGTCCACGGGAAAAGGATCGGACCTCTGGGTGGCGGGGAGAGCTCCCAGTTCCACGGACACGACCCCAGGGACCCTGTGAAGCAGGCCTGATATGTCCAGGGTGGGCCCCATTGTCCCTAGGGAGGCTTCTGGTGGGGCTGCCTGCCCTGAGCCTGCCGGGTACCGCGTCTTGGCCCGAAACTGGCCAGTCGCGGCTCTAAGAAAAGCCATCTCCTGGGGGCCTCCCCCCTGTCCTTCGCAGTTGGGCGGTCGGGACGGAGGGGTCTGCGCGTTTCCAGCCACTTAGCCCAGTGACCCGCAGCCCGGCCCCAGAGTTCCAAGCTCCACGGAGGCAGGGGGCCTCTTATCACGGGAAGCAGGTGTCTCGCGGGGCTCAAGGGATGGCGTGGGCACGCTCTAGGCGAGAGATGTTGCCCGTGCCCCGAGAGAGCCCCGGGGAGAGCCCGAGGCCTGGCCGCAGAGGCTGCCATTGCCTCCCCGGGCTCCTACCATGGGGCCTGGCCCTGCTCGCCCGAGGCCCAGGTTCACCGCAGGTGAATGCCTTTTGCGGACGCCAAGGACAGGAGGCCGCCGATTCCCTCACAGAGGTGGGTTTCCGAGCTCTGGGGGACTGAGGTCGCAGCGGTCACACTCCATTTTTGGGTGGTTCAGCAGAGACTGGAAGGTTGAAGCGGCTGGGTCCAAGTCTGCCGCCTTGTGGCAGGGTGGGGGCGTTGCAGGCGAAGCAAGGCTCTTAGCCTCCCAGGCGGGGCACAGGCCAGACTCCCCACGGGAGAACCGGTCCGTGGACGAGGGTCCCGCCCGCCCGCCCGGACCCGCTCCACCTGGCGCGGAACCGTGGCCGGCCCCTCTTCCCGGCCCCAGGTCCCTAGTTCTTCCCTGGCACTCTGCCTCTGCGGGGGTGGGAGAGCTGCTGGGAAGTGTGGTCCACGGGAAAACGCGCGGTCCTCTGGGTGGCAGGGAGGGCTTCCCTTAACTCTGACACCAGCCCAGGAACCCGGTGAACCTGGCCTGATATCTCAAGGGGGGGGGTGGCTCGTAGCCCGGAGGGATGGGCTTGAGGTGGGGCCTGCTTGCGCCTGCGCGGCCCCGCCTCTGGGCCCGAAACCACCCAGCCGCGGCTCGGACAAAAGCCATCTCCTGGGGGCCTCCCCCCTGTTCTTCCATCCGTAAAGGGGGACCCCTTTACGGATGGAAGAACAGGGGGATCTTCGCAGTGATGGGGACGGGACGGAGGGGTCTGCGGTTTTGCCGCCATGTAGGCCAGTTGCTCGCACCCCGGCCCCATGTGTCCCAGCTCCATGGAGGAGGTGGGCTGCTTATGGCGGGATGCAGGCGTCCTGCGGGAGTCAGGGGATGGCGTGGGCCCTCCCCGGACAAGAGAGGGCGCCTGGGACCAGAGAGAGCACCCGGGAAAATGCCCAGCCCTGGCCCCCGTGGCTCCAGTGGCCTCCCCAGGCTCCTGCCGCGGGGCCTGGTCACGCTCACCTGGGCCCAGGTTCTCCGCAGGTGAATGCCTTTTGCGCACACCAAGGACCACAGGCCGCGGATCCCTTCACGGGGAGGGGGGGTTCGAGCTCTGTGGGACCCAGGTCGCATCCCACACAGTCCCTTCTCTCAAAGTTCAGCCCAGACTTCAGAGAGTATAAGCGTCTCGGTGCAGATTTGCCGCCTCGGGGCAGGGTGGGGCCGTTTGAGCCAAGAAAGACTCTCAGCCCCCCGGGCAGGTCACAGGCCCGAGACCCCCCGGGAGACCGGGTCCCAGGGCGTGGGTCCCGCCTCCCCGGGCCCGCCCCACCTGGCCCGGAACCGTGGCCGGCCCCTGTTCCTGGCCCCAGGTCCCAGGTTCTTCCCTGGCACTCTGCCTCTGGCGGGGTGGGAGACGGGCTGGCAAGTGGGGTCCACGGGAAAAGGATCGGACCTCTGGGTGGCGGGGAGAGCTCCCAGTTCCACGGACACGACCCCAGGGACCCTGTGAAGCAGGCCTGATATGTCCAGGGTGGGCCCCATTGCCCCTAGGGAGGCTTCTGGTGGGGCTGCCTGCCCTGAGCCTGCCGGGTACCGCGTCTTGGCCCGAAACTGGCCAGTCGCGGCTCTAAGAAAAGCCATCTCCTGGGGGCCTCCCCCCTGTCCTTCGCAGTTGGGCGGTCGGGACGGAGGGGTCTGCGCGTTTCCAGCCACTTAGCCCAGTGACCCGCAGCCAGGCCCCAGAGTTCCAAGCTCCACGGAGGCAGGGGGCCTCTTATCACGGGAAGCAGGTGTCTCGCGGGGCTCAAGGGATGGCGTGGGCACGCTCTAGGCGAGAGATGTTGCCCGTGCCCCGAGAGAGCCCCGGGGAGAGCCCGAGGCCTGGCCGCAGAGGCTGCCATTGCCTCCCCGGGCTCCTACCATGGGGCCTGGCCCTACTCGCCCGAGGCCCAGGTTCACCGCAGGTGAATGCCTTTTGCGGACGCCAAGGACAGGAGGCCGCCGATTCCCTCACAGAGGTGGGTTTCCGAGCTCTGGGGGACTGAGGTCGCAGCGGTCACACTCCATTTTTGGGTGGTTCAGCAGAGACTGGAAGGTTGAAGCGGCTGGGTCCAAGTCTGCCGCCTTGTGGCAGGGTGGGGGCGTTGCAGGCGAAGCAAGGCTCTTAGCCTCCCAGGCGGGGCACAGGCCAGACTCCCCACGGGAGAACCGGTCCGTGGACGAGGGTCCCGCCCGCCCGCCCGGACCCGCTCCACCTGGCGCGGAACCGTGGCCGGCCCCTCTTCCCGGCCCCAGGTCCCTAGTTCTTCCCTGGCACTCTGCCTCTGCGGGGGTGGGAGAGCTGCTGGGAAGTGTGGTCCACGGGAAAACGCGCGGTCCTCTGGGTGGCAGGGAGGGCTTCCCTTAACTCTGACACCAGCCCAGGAACCCGGTGAACCTGGCCTGATATCTCAAGGGGGGGGTGGCTCGTAGCCCGGAGGGATGGGCTTGAGGTGGGGCCTGCTTGCGCCTGCGCGGCCCCGCCTCTGGGCCCGAAACCACCCAGCCGCGGCTCGGACAAAAGCCATCTCCTGGGGGCCTCCCCCCTGTTCTTCCATCCGTAAAGGGGGACCCCTTTACGGATGGAAGAACAGGGGGATCTTCGCAGTGATGGGGACGGGACGGAGGGGTCTGCGGTTTTGCCGCCATGTAGGCCAGTTGCTCGCACCCCGGCCCCATGTGTCCCAGCTCCATGGAGGAGGTGGGCTGCTTATGGCGGGATGCAGGCGTCCTGCGGGAGTCAGGGGATGGCGTGGGCCCTCCCCGGACGAGAGAGGGCGCCTGGGACCAGAGAGAGCACCCGGGAAAATGCCCAGCCCTGGCCCCCGTGGCTCCAGTGGCCTCCCCAGGCTCCTGCCGCGGGGCCTGGTCACGCTCACCTGGGCCCAGGTTCTCCGCAGGTGAATGCCTTTTGCGCACACCAAGGACCACAGGCCGCGGATCCCTTCACGGGGAGGGGGGGTTCGAGCTCTGTGGGACCCAGGTCGCATCCCACACAGTCCCTTCTCTCAAAGTTCAGCCCAGACTTCAGAGAGTATAAGCGTCTCGGTGCAGATTTGCCGCCTCGGGGCAGGGTGGGGCCGTTTGAGCCAAGAAAGACTCTCAGCCCCCCGGGCAGGTCACAGGCCCGAGACCCCCCGGGAGACCGGGTCCCAGGGCGTGGGTCCCGCCTCCCCGGGCCCGCCCCACCTGGCCCGGAACCGTGGCCGGCCCCTGTTCCCGGCCCCAGGTCCCTGGTTCTTCCCTGGCACTCTGCCTCTGGCGGGGTGGGAGACGGGCTGGCAAGTGGGGTCCACGGGAAAAGGATCGGACCTCTGGGTGGCGGGGAGAGCTCCCAGTTCCACGGACACGACCCCAGGGACCCTGTGAAGCAGGCCTGATATGTCCAGGGTGGGCCCCATTGTCCCTAGGGAGGCTTCTGGTGGGGCTGCCTGCCCTGAGCCTGCCGGGTACCGCGTCTTGGCCCGAAACTGGCCAGTCGCGGCTCTAAGAAAAGCCATCTCCTGGGGGCCTCCCCCCTGTCCTTCGCAGTTGGGCGGTCGGGACGGAGGGGTCTGCGCGTTTCCAGCCACTTAGCCCAGTGACCCGCAGCCCGGCCCCAGAGTTCCAAGCTCCACGGAGGCAGGGGGCCTCTTATCACGGGAAGCAGGTGTCTCGCGGGGCTCAAGGGATGGCGTGGGCACGCTCTAGGCGAGAGATGTTGCCCGTGCCCCGAGAGAGCCCCGGGGAGAGCCCGAGGCCTGGCCGCAGAGGCTGCCATTGCCTCCCCGGGCTCCTACCATGGGGCCTGGCCCTGCTCGCCCGAGGCCCAGGTTCACCGCAGGTGAATGCCTTTTGCGGACGCCAAGGACAGGAGGCCGCCGATTCCCTCACAGAGGTGGGTTTCCGAGCTCTGGGGGACTGAGGTCGCAGCGGTCACACTCCATTTTTGGGTGGTTCAGCAGAGACTGGAAGGTTGAAGCGGCTGGGTCCAAGTCTGCCGCCTTGTGGCAGGGTGGGGGCGTTGCAGGCGAAGCAAGGCTCTTAGCCTCCCAGGCGGGGCACAGGCCAGACTCCCCACGGGAGAACCGGTCCGTGGACGAGGGTCCCGCCCGCCCGCCCGGACCCGCTCCACCTGGCGCGGAACCGTGGCCGGCCCCTCTTCCCGGCCCCAGGTCCCTAGTTCTTCCCTGGCACTCTGCCTCTGCGGGGGTGGGAGAGCTGCTGGGAAGTGTGGTCCACGGGAAAACGCGCGGTCCTCTGGGTGGCAGGGAGGGCTTCCCTTAACTCTGACACCAGCCCAGGAACCCGGTGAACCTGGCCTGATATCTCAAGGGGGGGGTGGCTCGTAGCCCGGAGGGATGGGCTTGAGGTGGGGCCTGCTTGCGCCTGCGCGGCCCCGCCTCTGGGCCCGAAACCACCCAGCCGCGGCTCGGACAAAAGCCATCTCCTGGGGGCCTCCCCCCTGTTCTTCCATCCGTAAAGGGGGACCCCTTTACGGATGGAAGAACAGGGGGATCTTCGCAGTGATGGGGACGGGACGGAGGGGTCTGCGGTTTTGCCGCCATGTAGGCCAGTTGCTCGCACCCCGGCCCCATGTGTCCCAGCTCCATGGAGGAGGTGGGCTGCTTATGGCGGGATGCAGGCGTCCTGCGGGAGTCAGGGGATGGCGTGGGCCCTCCCCGGACAAGAGAGGGCGCCTGGGACCAGAGAGAGCACCCGGGAAAATGCCCAGCCCTGGCCCCCGTGGCTCCAGTGGCCTCCCCAGGCTCCTGCCGCGGGGCCTGGTCACGCTCACCTGGGCCCAGGTTCTCCGCAGGTGAATGCCTTTTGCGCACACCAAGGACCACAGGCCGCGGATCCCTTCACGGGGAGGGGGGGTTCGAGCTCTGTGGGACCCAGGTCGCATCCCACACAGTCCCTTCTCTCAAAGTTCAGCCCAGACTTCAGAGAGTATAAGCGTCTCGGTGCAGATTTGCCGCCTCGGGGCAGGGTGGGGCCGTTTGAGCCAAGAAAGACTCTCAGCCCCCCGGGCAGGTCACAGGCCCGAGACCCCCCGGGAGACCGGGTCCCAGGGCGTGGGTCCCGCCTCCCCGGGCCCGCCCCACCTGGCCCGGAACCGTGGCCGGCCCCTGTTCCCGGCCCCAGGTCCCTGGTTCTTCCCTGGCACTCTGCCTCTGGCGGGGTGGGAGACGGGCTGGCAAGTGGGGTCCACGGGAAAAGGATCGGACCTCTGGGTGGCGGGGAGAGCTCCCAGTTCCACGGACACGACCCCAGGGACCCTGTGAAGCAGGCCTGATATGTCCAGGGTGGGCCCCATTGCCCCTAGGGAGGCTTCTGGTGGGGCTGCCTGCCCTGAGCCTGCCGGGTACCGCGTCTTGGCCCGAAACTGGCCAGTCGCGGCTCTAAGAAAAGCCATCTCCTGGGGGCCTCCCCCCTGTCCTTCGCAGTTGGGCGGTCGGGACGGAGGGGTCTGCGCGTTTCCAGCCACTTAGCCCAGTGACCCGCAGCCCGGCCCCAGAGTTCCAAGCTCCACGGAGGCAGGGGGCCTCTTATCACGGGAAGCAGGTGTCTCGCGGGGCTCAAGGGATGGCGTGGGCACGCTCTAGGCGAGAGATGTTGCCCGTGCCCCGAGAGAGCCCCGGGGAGAGCCCGAGGCCTGGCCGCAGAGGCTGCCATTGCCTCCCCGGGCTCCTACCATGGGGCCTGGCCCTGCTCGCCCGAGGCCCAGGTTCACCGCAGGTGAATGCCTTTTGCGGACGCCAAGGACAGGAGGCCGCCGATTCCCTCACAGAGGTGGGTTTCCGAGCTCTGGGGGACTGAGGTCGCAGCGGTCACACTCCATTTTTGGGTGGTTCAGCAGAGACTGGAAGGTTGAAGCGGCTGGGTCCAAGTCTGCCGCCTTGTGGCAGGGTGGGGGCGTTGCAGGCGAAGCAAGGCTCTTAGCCTCCCAGGCGGGGCACAGGCCAGACTCCCCACGGGAGAACCGGTCCGTGGACGAGGGTCCCGCCCGCCCGCCCGGACCCGCTCCACCTGGCGCGGAACCGTGGCCGGCCCCTCTTCCCGGCCCCAGGTCCCTAGTTCTTCCCTGGCACTCTGCCTCTGCGGGGGTGGGAGAGCTGCTGGGAAGTGTGGTCCACGGGAAAACGCGCGGTCCTCTGGGTGGCAGGGAGGGCTTCCCTTAACTCTGACACCAGCCCAGGAACCCGGTGAACCTGGCCTGATATCTCAAGGGGGGGGTGGCTCGTAGCCCGGAGGGATGGGCTTGAGGTGGGGCCTGCTTGCGCCTGCGCGGCCCCGCCTCTGGGCCCGAAACCACCCAGCCGCGGCTCGGACAAAAGCCATCTCCTGGGGGCCTCCCCCCTGTTCTTCCATCCGTAAAGGGGGACCCCTTTACGGATGGAAGAACAGGGGGATCTTCGCAGTGATGGGGACGGGACGGAGGGGTCTGCGGTTTTGCCGCCATGTAGGCCAGTTGCTCGCACCCCGGCCCCATGTGTCCCAGCTCCATGGAGGAGGTGGGCTGCTTATGGCGGGATGCAGGCGTCCTGCGGGAGTCAGGGGATGGCGTGGGCCCTCCCCGGACGAGAGAGGGCGCCTGGGACCAGAGAGAGCACCCGGGAAAATGCCCAGCCCTGGCCCCCGTGGCTCCAGTGGCCTCCCCAGGCTCCTGCCGCGGGGCCTGGTCACGCTCACCTGGGCCCAGGTTCTCCGCAGGTGAATGCCTTTTGCGCACACCAAGGACCACAGGCCGCGGATCCCTTCACGGGGAGGGGGGGTTCGAGCTCTGTGGGACCCAGGTCGCATCCCACACAGTCCCTTCTCTCAAAGTTCAGCCCAGACTTCAGAGAGTATAAGCGTCTCGGTGCAGATTTGCCGCCTCGGGGCAGGGTGGGGCCGTTTGAGCCAAGAAAGACTCTCAGCCCCCCGGGCAGGTCACAGGCCCGAGACCCCCCGGGAGACCGGGTCCCAGGGCGTGGGTCCCGCCTCCCCGGGCCCGCCCCACCTGGCCCGGAACCGTGGCCGGCCCCTGTTCCCGGCCCCAGGTCCCTGGTTCTTCCCTGGCACTCTGCCTCTGGCGGGGTGGGAGACGGGCTGGCAAGTGGGGTCCACGGGAAAAGGATCGGACCTCTGGGTGGCGGGGAGAGCTCCCAGTTCCACGGACACGACCCCAGGGACCCTGTGAAGCAGGCCTGATATGTCCAGGGTGGGCCCCATTGTCCCTAGGGAGGCTTCTGGTGGGGCTGCCTGCCCTGAGCCTGCCGGGTACCGCGTCTTGGCCCGAAACTGGCCAGTCGCGGCTCTAAGAAAAGCCATCTCCTGGGGGCCTCCCCCCTGTCCTTCGCAGTTGGGCGGTCGGGACGGAGGGGTCTGCGCGTTTCCAGCCACTTAGCCCAGTGACCCGCAGCCCGGCCCCAGAGTTCCAAGCTCCACGGAGGCAGGGGGCCTCTTATCACGGGAAGCAGGTGTCTCGCGGGGCTCAAGGGATGGCGTGGGCACGCTCTAGGCGAGAGATGTTGCCCGTGCCCCGAGAGAGCCCCGGGGAGAGCCCGAGGCCTGGCCGCAGAGGCTGCCATTGCCTCCCCGGGCTCCTACCATGGGGCCTGGCCCTGCTCGCCCGAGGCCCAGGTTCACCGCAGGTGAATGCCTTTTGCGGACGCCAAGGACAGGAGGCCGCCGATTCCCTCACAGAGGTGGGTTTCCGAGCTCTGGGGGACTGAGGTCGCAGCGGTCACACTCCATTTTTGGGTGGTTCAGCAGAGACTGGAAGGTTGAAGCGGCTGGGTCCAAGTCTGCCGCCTTGTGGCAGGGTGGGGGCGTTGCAGGCGAAGCAAGGCTCTTAGCCTCCCAGGCGGGGCACAGGCCAGACTCCCCACGGGAGAACCGGTCCGTGGACGAGGGTCCCGCCCGCCCGCCCGGACCCGCTCCACCTGGCGCGGAACCGTGGCCGGCCCCTCTTCCCGGCCCCAGGTCCCTAGTTCTTCCCTGGCACTCTGCCTCTGCGGGGGTGGGAGAGCTGCTGGGAAGTGTGGTCCACGGGAAAACGCGCGGTCCTCTGGGTGGCAGGGAGGGCTTCCCTTAACTCTGACACCAGCCCAGGAACCCGGTGAACCTGGCCTGATATCTCAAGGGGGGGGTGGCTCGTAGCCCGGAGGGATGGGCTTGAGGTGGGGCCTGCTTGCGCCTGCGCGGCCCCGCCTCTGGGCCCGAAACCACCCAGCCGCGGCTCGGACAAAAGCCATCTCCTGGGGGCCTCCCCCCTGTTCTTCCATCCGTAAAGGGGGACCCCTTTACGGATGGAAGAACAGGGGGATCTTCGCAGTGATGGGGACGGGACGGAGGGGTCTGCGGTTTTGCCGCCATGTAGGCCAGTTGCTCGCACCCCGGCCCCATGTGTCCCAGCTCCATGGAGGAGGTGGGCTGCTTATGGCGGGATGCAGGCGTCCTGCGGGAGTCAGGGGATGGCGTGGGCCCTCCCCGGACGAGAGAGGGCGCCTGGGACCAGAGAGAGCACCCGGGAAAATGCCCAGCCCTGGCCCCCGTGGCTCCAGTGGCCTCCCCAGGCTCCTGCCGCGGGGCCTGGTCACGCTCACCTGGGCCCAGGTTCTCCGCAGGTGAATGCCTTTTGCGCACACCAAGGACCACAGGCCGCGGATCCCTTCACGGGGAGGGGGGGTTCGAGCTCTGTGGGACCCAGGTCGCATCCCACACAGTCCCTTCTCTCAAAGTTCAGCCCAGACTTCAGAGAGTATAAGCGTCTCGGTGCAGATTTGCCGCCTCGGGGCAGGGTGGGGCCGTTTGAGCCAAGAAAGACTCTCAGCCCCCCGGGCAGGTCACAGGCCCGAGACCCCCCGGGAGACCGGGTCCCAGGGCGTGGGTCCCGCCTCCCCGGGCCCGCCCCACCTGGCCCGGAACCGTGGCCGGCCCCTGTTCCCGGCCCCAGGTCCCTGGTTCTTCCCTGGCACTCTGCCTCTGGCGGGGTGGGAGACGGGCTGGCAAGTGGGGTCCACGGGAAAAGGATCGGACCTCTGGGTGGCGGGGAGAGCTCCCAGTTCCACGGACACGACCCCAGGGACCCTGTGAAGCAGGCCTGATATGTCCAGGGTGGGCCCCATTGCCCCTAGGGAGGCTTCTGGTGGGGCTGCCTGCCCTGAGCCTGCCGGGTACCGCGTCTTGGCCCGAAACTGGCCAGTCGCGGCTCTAAGAAAAGCCATCTCCTGGGGGCCTCCCCCCTGTCCTTCGCAGTTGGGCGGTCGGGACGGAGGGGTCTGCGCGTTTCCAGCCACTTAGCCCAGTGACCCGCAGCCCGGCCCCAGAGTTCCAAGCTCCACGGAGGCAGGGGGCCTCTTATCACGGGAAGCAGGTGTCTCGCGGGGCTCAAGGGATGGCGTGGGCACGCTCTAGGCGAGAGATGTTGCCCGTGTCCCGAGAGAGCCCCGGGGAGAGCCCGAGGCCTGGCCGCAGAGGCTGCCATTGCCTCCCCGGGCTCCTACCATGGGGCCTGGCCCTGCTCGCCCGAGGCCCAGGTTCACCGCAGGTGAATGCCTTTTGCGGACGCCAAGGACAGGAGGCCGCCGATTCCCTCACAGAGGTGGGTTTCCGAGCTCTGGGGGACTGAGGTCGCAGCGGTCACACTCCATTTTTGGGTGGTTCAGCAGAGACTGGAAGGTTGAAGCGGCTGGGTCCAAGTCTGCCGCCTTGTGGCAGGGTGGGGGCGTTGCAGGCGAAGCAAGGCTCTTAGCCTCCCAGGCGGGGCACAGGCCAGACTCCCCACGGGAGAACCGGTCCGTGGACGAGGGTCCCGCCCGCCCGCCCGGACCCGCTCCACCTGGCGCGGAACCGTGGCCGGCCCCTCTTCCCGGCCCCAGGTCCCTAGTTCTTCCCTGGCACTCTGCCTCTGCGGGGGTGGGAGAGCTGCTGGGAAGTGTGGTCCACGGGAAAACGCGCGGTCCTCTGGGTGGCAGGGAGGGCTTCCCTTAACTCTGACACCAGCCCAGGAACCCGGTGAACCTGGCCTGATATCTCAAGGGGGGGGTGGCTCGTAGCCCGGAGGGATGGGCTTGAGGTGGGGCCTGCTTGCGCCTGCGCGGCCCCGCCTCTGGGCCCGAAACCACCCAGCCGCGGCTCGGACAAAAGCCATCTCCTGGGGGCCTCCCCCCTGTTCTTCCATCCGTAAAGGGGGACCCCTTTACGGATGGAAGAACAGGGGGATCTTCGCAGTGATGGGGACGGGACGGAGGGGTCTGCGGTTTTGCCGCCATGTAGGCCCGTTGCTCGCACCCAGGCCCCATGTGTCCCAGCTCCATGGAGGATGTGGGCCGCTTATGGCAGGATGCAGGCGTCCTGCGGGGGTGAAGGGACGCCGTGGGCACTCCCCGGGCGAGAGAGGGCGCCTGGGACCCGAGAGAGCACCCGGGAAAATGCCCAGCCCTGGCCCCCGTGGCTCCAGTGGCCTCCCCAGGCTCCTGCCGCGGGGCCTGGTCACGCTCACCTGGGCCCAGGTTCTCCGCAGGTGAATGCCTTTTGCGCACACCAAGGACCACAGGCCGCGGATCCCTTCACGGGGAGGGGGGGTTCGAGCTCTGTGGGACCCAGGTCGCATCCCACACAGTCCCTTCTCTCAAAGTTCAGCCCAGACTTCAGAGAGTATAAGCGTCTCGGTGCAGATTTGCCGCCTCGGGGCAGGGTGGGGCCGTTTGGAGCCAAGAAAGACTCTCAGCCCCCCGGGCAGGTCACAGGCCCGAGACCCCCCGGGAGACCGGGTCCCAGGGCGTGGGTCCCGCCTCCCCGGGCCCGCCCCACCTGGCCCGGAACCGTGGCCGGCCCCTGTTCCCGGCCCCAGGTCCCTGGTTCTTCCCTGGCACTCTGCCTCTGGCGGGGTGGGAGACGGGCTGGCAAGTGGGGTCCACGGGAAAAGGATCGGACCTCTGGGTGGCGGGGAGAGCTCCCAGTTCCACGGACACGACCCCAGGGACCCTGTGAAGCAGGCCTGATATGTCCAGGGTGGGCCCCATTGTCCCTAGGGAGGCTTCTGGTGGGGCTGCC